>NC_081206.1:27899063-28244284 GCF_902713425.1 Acipenser ruthenus
AGGTCGACCACTTGGCACAGCCAGGACGCAACCCTGAGCTTCCCTGACAGACTCACGGTGTACTCCACAATCGTGCAACACCACATTTTATCATCAATACAAAATGTTTTTACCTATTTTGTGTAATTTTTCACAGCAAAGAAGGGCCACAGCTTTTTCAGCTAGCCTTGCACAACTCATAGTAGGTCCCTAAAAAGAACACAACAAAAATAGTACTTTAATCAAAATGATTTGCATGATCATTTTATTGATAAGTAATTTTGTTATATTTACCAACAGTTGTTCAACTTAAAAAAATATATATAAAAGAAACAAGACACGAAGTTAAATAGACAGCCCTTTCAGCTAGTACCCTCATCAGTAAACTAAACACTTACAGTCACAGGAACTCGGAGAGGTGAATTGATAGGAAGGTAAAGAGTGGACCTGTAGCTACCATTCCTCAGTTCCATCGTTTTACACTTTGGCGCAAGATGGGTAAATGGATCACTTGGTAATCGTGCACAGTATCTGTAAAACAAGTACCAAATTAATGGTTAAAAGTGCTTAAGGTTATTTATTTCACTAAAAATCATAGCTCATTTAAATACAATATATACACATTTTGTTATATATACAATTTTAAAAGTACCAAGTAGTACCTGTTAACATGCCCAATGGCTGTGTTAATGGTAACTCGTGGGCCTCCATCTTCAGATCGCAGTACATACGGTGGCAAAATGTTGTCGTCGTCCACAACAGGCTCAACTTCTAATTCACTGTAATCCGTTGCCTTTGAACACTTGTTCCTAAGGATCTGAGAAAGAACAACACTGTATATTATCTGTTTCCACTCATTGAAATGCCTAAGAATTATACCAGTACTTAACTCATATTAAATGATTGTAAATTACCTTTTCTATAGATTTATATGTTTTCAGATCCTCTTCAAAAGTTTTGGTTCTTTCAGTGTCAGCCAGCATGATATAATTCGAAACAGGGGCTCTTGCTCGACCTTTAGACTGAACATAAGAACGATATTCTGTTGGCAAATCAAATCGAACTACCAAATTGCACTTTGGAATATCAACGCCCTCCTCCACAATACTAGTTGCAATAAGCAAATTGGTCTCATGAGCACGAAACTTCCGAAGCACCTGCAAAAGAAATAAGACAAGGTGTGTATTATACCTCCAGTTATACTTAAAGGAAGCCAACAGACACTAATCATTCAATTTTTAACCAAAACAATGCTCAACCAAAATAACCAAGCAGGCAAACATTGCAGAGTAGTGGGTGGTTCACACGAGAATTCTGGTGGACCTTTGGGTAGATCTGAACATAGGAAGCCCTAAATACAATGCACTTTAAAAGATGTACAGTTTTTAGCTTTACTTACTGGATTAATAGCAAAAACAACAAGCACTTATATTGGACCTTATTGGTACATTATTTTATAATGTATAATATCACAAAAACCAATTTAACCCAACAACTTGTTTCCAAGAGTCATGCAAGATCTAACAGAACAGTGTTGATTAACTTTTTTTTAATTTAGAAGTTAAAGATGGAACTACCGGACACACAAAAGTACCAGTGCAAACCTGTCTGGTACAAGGGCTCACCCAATCCAATCTACAACATAATTCACGGTTACCTCTTCTTGCTTTCTGAACTCCACCTCCATCTGTTTGTTTCGAGGTTGATTTTTCCCAATACTGTGCCCAGTTATGAAATTGCTGCTGATGTAAGCAAGTTCAGGGTCTTGCTTTCCCGCTTCCTTTATTAGCCTGAGGAGATAACAACATTTCTAAGTGAACCAATCCAAATGCTGAAGTGGTTATCATAGATGTTTTCAGGATTGGAATGTTGGAAATGTAGTTGACATTAATTTTCTTCTCAATTTGACACTATGTTCAGCTACATTACCTGTTGGAATTCAACATAATAACAAATCAAACCAAGAAAGCCTCACCTGTTTAAGACCACTGCAGTGTAGCGTCGCTCAACAAAAATAATCCCACACAGTATGTTGGTGAAAGGGGAAGGAAAATTGGCTTCAGGTTTTTCTTTTTCTTCAATTTCTTCATCCTCATCCTCGTCCTCAGAATCGCTCCAAGAAACATAATTATCCTGGTTTCTGTTGTTGTACCACTCCACACTCTCAAACTGCTGCCGTTCATACGGTTTGTACTCGTGCAGGATCTGAAGCAGCTTCATTACTTTAGGGGTAACAAATTTTAGGTCAAGTGAGGCAGGCGAGAAGTGCTCTTCGCACAGTGCATGGATTTTTCTCAATATAGTGTCTGTAAACAATAACAACTTCCGGTTCAACTCCTCCTGCTCGTGCTTGATGTATTTCTGCAGTTCCCTCACCATTATTCCAGCTACTTTGTCTGCGCACCAAGGTCCCAGAACTGTCAACACTGCTTGGCAGTCACTCAACACCTGTACAAGAAAATAGTATTCATATTTTTTTTTTCCCCCCCCAATCTGCATGGTTGTTGAAAAACAAGTTTGCATATATACACATAACCCTTCATAAAGTCTAACAAAAATGGATTAAGCATAACCAGAATAGGATACACTGAATTGTTTACTGAATGCGTACCTGTTTGGAAATAAACGTTGGATCTCTATCTTCACGAAGTGCAGATATGTTGCAGTCATTCAGAAAATTAAGTGCTTCATCCAACTCGTTAAAGAGTCTTTCGCAAAGCCCGCTTTTATCCACATATGGTCCACAATCTAAAACAACTTCACGAGGCTGAGATGAGTACCTATGAAGAAGAAAACAAATAGTTTAAACTAATTGTTTAAAAATAGCAAGGAGGTACATTTTAACCATGCATTTGTGACATGAAGCCTACAATAATGATGTTATAATTTATATTATCAGAACATAACTACAGGATGTAGAGTGGAACATCTTGTTAAACATTATAGGGGATTTAGCAACTCTTGTGGTAAAGGTAATGAGTACTATTGGGCAATATGTGTGGTGCTTTAACAGTGGTTCTTTCATATGGTTCTTTTGAAGCACAATATAGTTCTAAAGGGCATAGGCATAGCTTTGCAACCCCTTTTTGCTAAATCAGATTGTACACATGAAAAGGATGGTTAGACGTAAGGGTATACTAACCCACTATAACCCAACCTACCTATCTAAGACAACGAGGTCCGTAGCAGTTTCTGCATTGCTCTTCAAGATTCTCTCAAGGTTCAGAATCTTCTCCTCTAGCTCCGAGGGGTCGCATTTCCCATTTAAAATGGAGGCAGTAAGACCCAGTATTCGAGGACAGGATGAGCAGTCCTCACACATCTAAAACCACAGCAAAAAAAAGCATATTAATTCAAAATATAAAAAAGGACCAGGCTGAAAAAATCTGGATGTAGACAAAGGGTTCACTAACTCAAGCATCATGGTGAGATATAAACTGTAAACCCAGTAACATTAACATTCAGAAAACCCAACAGCAATTGATACTGTACCTGTACCAGGTTAATATTCTGAAAAAAATCAGTATAAAACAAAAAAGCCAAAGCTCAATTTTAAACGTTTTTACCTTCATAATTTCCCGATAGGGATGGTCCGTTATTGCAAGATGACATTCATCAAACACAAGCAGATTGATTTTAGATAGGTGTAAATATCCTTTCTTCAATACATGCAAAAAGATGTGGCAAGTCATGACAAGAACCTGTAAAGAAACATATTTTAAAAAGTATTTTTAAAATAGTAGAAAACTGCATTTACAATGGTCCAGAAACTACAGCACATTCATTTAAAGAGTTACTTTCATTGTCTCTTACCATGATCAGAATGTTTCAATTGTTTGCAAACAAGACTTGAAATTATTAATCCCCATCCCCCACAAGAATCACTGATCAAATTGATCAATTCAAAAATTAACAAATACCTGTTTTTCTGTTATTTCATGGTTCCACTCTTCTTCTGTCCAAGTGTTTGTCATTTCAACATTGGTATATTCCCCAACCAGAAGATCTGAATGGGTTTCAACTGTTGCTGCCTGCTGAATAACATTTGATGCTCAAGAAAAGAAAAAAAAAGGCATATTTTAAATTTCCTGGGGAAAACGCTAAATATAATTATTCCACCTTTCTTATCTCTAAGCAACTCTTTCAGCACTAAGTTACTTTACAGAAAGACTTCCCTAGGCCAACTAATTAAACATTTTCTGTAAACACATGATACTAGTGTACTGTATAAGATTACTTTGCTGGTCTGCTGTTTTGAGTGAAGTTGTCTTTAAGACCTGTATACAGGTCTGCAGTGTTGAAAAAGTTACATTTTCTACAGAAAATACGTAGCAATACTTTAGGGAAATACAGCATATTAGAAAATTATTTAGTGGCTGATGTGAACATCTCAGCAAGTGTTTTTTTTTTTAATTTACAGCTGTGTAGACACAAAGGGATACTGCCCTGAATATAAACTCATACAATTGAACTAAACAACTCACAATGCTTACCTGTATTTACCAAGAACACTGTTCTTTTCCCATTTTTGTCAAAGTCACCCCTGATTTGATGAGACAGCTCTTTTGTAAGAAGTACTGCAATAAATGTCTTCCCTGAGCCAGTATTTAAGCAGACAATAGTATTGTGTTCTAGAGCTGCTTCAAGAAGTTCAACCTGCAACAACGAATACCACATTGCAACTCAAATATGTTCACTTCTGTTTGTTTCCTTACACATGTGTACAACCAATTGTGTCTAAAGGTCTAGATCCAAATGTACCTGATATTTCCTTGGTGTATAAATGTTATCATGGATTGCTTCTTGTTGCCAAGGGAGTCCAAAGAAGGGACCCATTGGTGATGAAGCAGGGGTCACAAGCTGTAGTCCTGCCATGCTTAGGGATTGCAAAGCAGGTGCTTTTATTCTTCCAGTGTTTCTCTCATTTCATTTTGTTCCCATGAAGCTTACTGTTAAAAAAATGCATATATCCATCAGCAACACAGAGCTTTAAATAATAAATAGCCATTCAAATTAATCTACCTAGTAAAATTAAAACCTACTAAACAGCAGACTTGTGAGCTGGGGGTCAGACCGTGATAATGTGCTAAGATTATTCAGGAAAACTATAAAATTATGCTTCCCTTACTACAAGAATATTCTGGGATCAATCCACTTGCACAAAAATATCTTTAGATAACTAAATTGTTTAAAAAAAAAAAAAAAAAAAAAAAAAAAAAAAAAAAAAAAGCAGGGTTTACAGGATCCAAGACACTCTGGTGCATAATGGGTACACAGTGCAAGATTTTGTACTTGCTTCCAATCCCATTTATTCCAATATGGCTTAACTCTGAATTACTTGCTTTAAAAAAAAAAAAAAATTGCCTCATGCAGGAAAAAAACACGTTTAATTCTGAAGAGCTAAAGATAATGTAAAAAAACAAAAAAAAACAGCTTTTACTTCCCCGTAAATACTTACATTTGAATTTTAGAGACTTCAACATTTGCCCAATTTACGTGAATTTTTGGCTTCATGACCTCCCATCTCAGTGAATGCACATCATTCCTCAGAATTCGCCACCTAAAATGAAGAACTGTCATTAAATCGAATGCAGTTTTAATATTAATGCATATGAAAAAGTGACTACACGGTTTAAATCTACTGCGCTGTCAACACACACAGGCATTTTAATTTTTTTTGTACTACAAAACTGAAGTTTCTTCAAAGCTTAGTGCAAAAATGTAGAGATTTCATATTTACCAGCTAGCCTAATTGTTTAAAAGCACACAAAGAAGTCATGGTCTGGTTGGAAAAAATGTCATCATGAATAACATGGACAGTGAAATGTTGCATATTAATTTACACCAACCACATTTGGAATTTCTAAACATGCTCTGCAACCTAGCTTGCAAGAAAGCCCCATGTCAGTAATTTATTTGGTTTTCAATAAAAGGGAAATCAATATGTTTACATACAACAGACAGCAAAATACGTGAGAATTACAACACTGCAGTGGATTCAGATGCTTAAGCTGAATATTTTATTAAAATACCTATCGTACTGTTCATAACAAAACCATCAGACATCATAATTAATTTACAGTACAAATTGGATTGGTCTTGTTTAACTTTAAGAATTACATTGTGTATAATCTTTAAGACGACAATCATTTGAGATTTTTTTTTTTTTTTTTTTGTAGCCAATGTGTAATTTCAGAAAAAGTCTGAATTAAGATATTTTAAAATGGTAAAAATAGTTGATTGCTTTTGGGTTTTGTGTAGACATGTTTTTTTTTATTCTTGAATATCTGCACTAATTTGCAGAACTTAACAAAGCCTTAATTACCAGTCTAGTGCTGCTTATCTAATTAGCGTTCACATTCTGCTGCAATAGAGAAACCATTGTTGTAATTCATTTGAATGGCCGTGTAGCATACACAGTTAACAGGAACCTCCAACGCAAGTGCCCAACCACCATCTGCAAAAAATGATCCAGTGTAAAAGCAATAGCGGTAAATGCATTTTTAACCCTCTCTTTCCACTCCCCGCTCCCCTCCTCTTCTCCCTCAACAACTTAACAAATCTGTTGGCATTACAAAGCTGTGTGCCGCTATTTTCTCTTTTTATCTCAAGTCGCTTATTAAAATCACAACAAGCTTTATGAACCGTTTCAATGCAGATGATAACTTTGAGCCAGACAGGCCACATACCACAGCCCCTGTTAAGTTCTAGTACAAAACAGCGAGCTTAACCCACATTAGCATCTAAATGGTTCCCAAGCACCTCTCCAGACAATGGCTTTCGACTGCAGACAGGCGACTCTCACTGTCTGAAGGCCAAAGGCATCTGTGACTTCCCAGTGTGCTTCTCCCCAAACAATGGCAACAACAGAGAATGGTTACTGCAGCAATGAACGTGACACTCCGCTGCAGTTTTTGTCGTTCATTCCAGCAACGCCGGCCTCACGCACACAAGAAAAAACAACATAGCAGCCAAGGGCACAGTATACAGTATGCAGTGTTGGGAGGGAGGGAAACAAGAGTGGGAAGGGGAAAACATTATATTCAAAAGGAAGGAAAAGGAGGCTGATAACAAATGCACTCAAATATGCTTCACCTTGGGAGTTTATGAACCAGGGAGCAGGCAGGAAAAAATAAGACAAGAAAATACAGATGCAACAGTCTATCTGCTATGCCTGCCTTGTCTGTTCTGAAACCAGCATCTACTCCTTTTACTGCCGAAATCTACTGGATCAAAAAGAAAAGCATTTCTGTAATTGTACTCACAATACTGTTTGTGGTTGTTAAAATATGTTGGTATGTGGAAATGAAGGATAAAGGGGCCCCCACAGAAAGTGATACTATTTCCTACCATACATGCAAATATGGTGGCAGACAGAACCCTTGACTTTTTGACCATGTTAACGACCCCATCTCCCACACCCAATTACTATACAAAGCAAGCTCTCCAGTGATCAAGTACAAATCATGAAAGCTTTATACAGTTTTAAATAGAGATCAAAAAGTCAGCAAGCAAAAAGCGTACATTCCGCCTTGAAATATATTTACAGTACCATAAAACAATTGCAAGGGCTTTAATGTCAACAGGAAATCCCAGTTTATTGGTTGAAAAATTAGGCAATCTGTGTGCTGAGAGAGAATCACCTCAGTAAATGTATCTCCCAGATAATAGTAATAAGTACATTTAATTAAAAGAATATAATATATATATATATATATCATTTTTTTAAACCACTGTCCTTTGGTACAGTAGATATGTTCATTTGATGACGAATTATTTTGTTGAATATCACAAGATCAAACATTAAAGCAGATTAGCTGTAAAACTGTAGATGTGTGGCAAGAAAAATGTAATACCGTACTTTCAATTCATGTCATAGATCGGTATGCACTACTGAGAGTGTTTTGCAACTAAATATATTACTTAAAACAGTCAAGATCATAACTGCCAAGCCTGTGCTGCTGTACTTTAAACATAAATGGACAACAAATGTCATGAACAAAAGGAGAAGAGAAACAGAGTAACAAATAGTTTAAGACAGTGGCCTATACTTTCCATATGGGAAAATTGCAGCAATTTGCCCCAACCATAGTAAATGTATTACACTATGAGCAATTTGCACACAGGGGGAAAACAGCCCAATACCTCTGCGCTGTAACTATTACAGCCGACTTAATCTGCCACAACAGGAAAACATACACCTCCATTTGATTGCATGTATTGTATTACTATTTCCATACCTGGTTGTAATAAATGGTCAAGCAAAGATGAATTAAAGGCAAGAAGTTCTACCAAAATAAATACAAATACAGTATTCTGATTAACTTGTGCCAATGGATTTGCAAACCAAGTTCCATTTAAATTCAAGGATTTATCCTCAAGATTTTGCTCAAAATGTTGTGACATACAAACGAGAGCCTACACTAGTTCCTATTTTCTAATCCACTGCATGATCAGACTTGACATCTCTGCACAGTAAGAAAACAAGTAACACGAAGTAACAATAACGTATTTAAAAATAGTTAACAAAAAAACAAATATGCTTTTAAAGGCAATTTAAAAAAAAACAAATGTCTGTTGGGTTTTGTTGTGTTTCTACAAATTAATTAAAAAAAAAAATCCTCATATCCAATACCACAATCTAATTTATTCCCGGATTTCGCACACATTTATGAATGTAAAAAACATTCAAAGGACGTCCGTCCGTATACCGATTTCCTCTGTAATTAAATCTGCCAGTTGTATATGCGTACACCTTTAACAAAGCTCACTCTTCTCATTTACTGCCAGCGAAAGAAATGTGTCAAAACCTGGATTGCACCGTTATCGCTAGGCCTCAGTGCGACCTTGGCCTTTAAAAATTGTAAAAGAAAATTGTAACTAATGAACGCAAAACAACTTTGTTATAACTATGCAATCATAACTATGCCACGCGATTATCGGGTTTTATTTATTTATTTTATAATGAAAACCATGCAAATCGTCCAATAAAATCGTGTCCAATATTACACAATAAAACCATGTGTAAAACGTGTAACCCGAGATAAGGAGCGCTAATCCAAATCAGCATGCAAATTATTTAGAAACACTAAAACAATTATTTAAAAAAAATAACGCATCTTCACGAGTTCAGTGTTATTTTAAATACACTTTCACTATTCCTTTGAAGATTGGCTGTATGCTACGGACTACAAATGTGATACACAATTTAATAAAACTGAAGAGGCAAAACCATTTTGAAACAACGCACAGTCAACCCGGTTTATTACAAGACACAACTGCTTACCTACGGGAAGGTCTGTGTTTAACTATTTTGCAGATAAACGTGTTTTAACTCCGTCTGTTTACCCTCGACTTCATTATCTCTCCCGCTGTCAGATTACTCCACGATATTTCCATTCACCTGGGCCTGGACTGCCCAAACAATCCCTGCGTAATTTACGTAGGCACTCTAGATTCAATTTTGCACGGATCCTCCGTCCACTGATTGCGTAAACTCGGTAGTGAATAAAGAATCCTTTCTGAGGCTGAGGCGCGAGACCAATGAAACGGGTATTCTGATTGGTTAATGTTGTAGGGGTAGAGGTCAAGTAAAAGGTTTGTACGAATCAGCGAAATTGAAACAAATATTTCTAGTACACCGTGTTTTACAGTAAAACTTTGTATATTGTTTTTTTTGTCTTTTGGGGGATGTATTTTGGGAAGGGAGTTGGGTTCTAGGAATGTTACAGAATTACCCAAATACCTCGACGTAAGGCCATCGTCCCAGTTCTTCCGGAACTGCGTCGGCATTCTGATTTGGCGAACCGGCGCTGGGGCCCAGGGTGTTTGTTTACTGACATGGCTTGCTTTGTGCTGTAATTATATCACACATGCACTAATCCTGGACTTTGTTGTTGTTGTTGATGTAAAAGGGGACATGCAAGTTAATACAAAATGTAAAATCGACCAATGGTAATTAAAGTCAGGACTGCCTAGCAGTAACTAACTACCACCAATCTTTTCATAATAAAAATGTATTTACCAGTACATCTTCAGCTAGGTCTTCCTCTGTGATCCAGAACATTTCTACAGCCCCTGTTTGGTGGTAGTTTGTGACAGGACTCCGCTACCTTGTTCTTATAAAATGTAATTGTCTTTGATTGACCTATTTAACAAGAGATTTACACACAGTTGTTTCAATACAGTCGTTGTATGTCAATATGGTTACAGTATGATTATGTATTACTTACACTAACATTGGCCAAACTGTTAGTTTTGTACATGTCGTTGTATTAATATGAAAAATATGACAGCTGCTGCCGGTATCTGTATCACCCGTTTCCCTTGCAAGGCCAGTAAAATAATATAAACGTCTTTTTATGTTAAACTACTTACTAGAATCATCCTTTTTTTGCTGGGAGTGGCACTGATACTGGTAATAAAAATCAATAAAAAGGCTGCTGCCAGTAGATTTTCTACTGGTTCTTGTCACTAAAAAACTCCTGTATGTACAGTATGCTCCCTGTACCTTTAAATATTTTCTGGTACCCTCCACTAGATGTCACTCTATACATAAGAATTATTTGATTGATCCGTACATTGACCTTTCCCATAATGTTTTGTTTGTTTACTAGGGGATTTCTTTACAATGTTATAGAACATGAAGAATGAAAGATAATACTTTTTTATGATGTTTTATTTAACATTTGTGAAACATAGTTTATTTCAAGAAAAGTAAATAAAGTGTTTAAATCTTTACATCGCCTGTTTAACAAACAGGTAATTACTTCCAAGGTCATTGGCAATGTTGGTAAACAGTATGACACAATTGGATGCTGAAATGTCTAATAATTTAGTTCAACACCAGTTGAACTAAAACGATTTGTAATCAGTACTGTTACCCAATCACTGCCAAGAACCCTGTAACCATTGTTAAGCCCTCTCACTTTTGACAAACATTTTTTAAAGTAGCCTTTCATGCCAGCCCAACTCAATAACCCTGAACTGACCTTGTACGTACAACAGGATAAGCTAACATACCCTGGACAAATAGAATGGATAATTCAGCATTATCCTTATACTAGATTAGACCTTTCTCTTGAGTAACCTCAACCTGATTACATTGTGAGCTCTCTTTAAATCTGCTTCTCGTTGCAGGGGCACAGACAACTTGTACTGTTGTGCATACACAGAATAAACCAAGAAACAGCACTGGCAGGCAAATGTGTTGCGTTCTCTTCTACAGTATTTAATTTGACCTCTTTGTAGAACAGTTGTCACTAAACTTGGATCAGTGAAACATCATTTTTAAATCAAGCAAACGGGTATCTCTGTAGTTCTGGTGTTTTACTCACATCAGCACCATTTTTATGCTAAAAAGATACATTGAAATAAAAGGAAGTTTTAGGGTGACAGGGTTAAGATCTGTACTGTAGATCATTAAAATATACCCTAGTGCATTAATTTAAGACCCTTGTAGTACCCTTGTTTTTCCTGAGTCTTAACTTTGAAAATATGTACATTGTTAGTGAACTCAGCCCATTGTGATTTACAGAAGGTTATCGTTTACCAGATATCATGATTAAGTGGCTAAACAGGTTTACACTATAATTCCAGTGTAAATGGCAGTCCTTGAGTAAGGTACTGGGAAGCAATGCTGACATTGGCTATAGTGTTGAAAGAATAGTGACACATATTTGTCAATTAGCAACTGATGGAAAGCCCTGAAACCATTTCCAGTGGACCTTGTATCAATTCATGTATATATATATGATTGGTATAAAATAATAAATAAAATAATAATAATTTAAAAAAATGCCTGCCGGTAAATAAAAAAAAATAAAAAAAATCAGCAAGCCTTAAACCTTCATGATCTGCAAAGTAATGATCGACAAAGTACCTGTATTTACTACATTACAAACTTATACATTGCTTGCGCTGTTCAACCATTCCATTAAGCATATGACATAATCCACTAATACATTTAAAACAGACATCCTTATTGAAATATACAATATTACAATATAACAAAGAGTTTTATTTTGCTTGTATTATTTGTTTTTCAAAGCTTTGGGTATGTAAGAATATGATAGCAAACATTTAAACTTGTATGAATGTCTTTCTGAACTTCAACATTAATAATATACTCCAGGAGTGGCTAAAATCATGAAGCTGAGTAGAATAAAGTGAATTCATCATAAATAGTTTTAAGAAAAAGCAAAGGCCCAGCCTTAATATCTTTGGCAATTTACTGCTATCAAAGCGCAACTTTGCACGTGGAACGATGCTTTCAAATTCAAAGTTCAGCTTCTTTTAAAAATGTTTCACTACATATTTATAGTACAAAAATAATAGTCAAAACATAACATCAATTTAACATGAAAACTGAGATTGATATTACAACTCATAAACTGCAGTTGTTTATAATGGCAGTGAACACACTGCAGGGAACGCACGATTCATGTGTAATTGTTATATTGTTTTATATATACTGGTCACGGGAATCAGCTACTAAAATCATAATGATATCAGAAAACCCAAATTAACAATTAGGGATTACTTTTAATCTTCCAAAGCATTCTTGTTCTTTATAAAAAGAAAAAGCTGCTGTAACCCTAAACCGCTCCCAGAGTTATATAAACCTGTTTTAAAGCCAGATTTTAAAAACATGTGCAAGAATATGGAAAATGAAAGTAAGGACAGTCTTTGTCTAATTTAGTAGCCTGTTCTGCTGAGAAAATATACTGAGTATCTCAACTAAAGAGATGTTTACATTATGCCACGCCAACTGACATCAGTAGTACATTAAAAAGAGTCAATCATAGTTCAACTGTGGAATAATGATAAGACAGTAAACCAGGATCCAAAGGAATATAAGCAGGTAAATCCCTGGAGTGGTTCCATTACTGGGGTCTTCGGAATTCCTTGCTGCTTTAACTGCTGAGCTCTCCTGACCTTGGTATTCTCCACTGCAAACAATTCAATAATTGTTCAATAATAAGTACACGCACAGACGATGACATGTTTTGGTTTAAAGTTATAAACAGGACAAAGACCAAAACACTGCACAGCAATTTGAACTAGGAACTCGTGAGCTGTCAGTAAAATCTGGATGGCCAACTAATGGAAGAGTTATTGGTGATAACTTATGAGCCAATTGGGCTGGTTTAGTATACCTGTTTATAAGCATGCTATGCTGAACAAAAGATGGGTTGACTGAAGCATAAGGGGAGTGTTGCTGCCAACATCAGCTAATTCTAAATCTAATGTAACAAATGAGTAAGTGAACTAACTGTAGACCTTTATGAGATATTTAAGTAATGTAAGGTTTCCAAGTAGTTGCTGGTGGAGAAATTCAGCTTCCATGGAGAAACTAGGCAGGACACTGGGATCAATGTCCAGCAAGTACAGGCAACTCCTCATCCTAACCATTGCAAGTCTATGAAATCAGTACAAGCATCTAAAGCTCATAAAAACAACACATTCAATAAAATAATATAGTCATAAAGTTACCTGATATTAGAACTGATAAGATGGTCATTTTCACTTCCATTTTCCTTCATCTGGTTACTTGTTGTCTGGAAAAACAAAATATAAATAAAATCAATAACAATTCAATAACCACTCTGGGTTTTCAAAACAAGGATCTCCAAGCTTCCTGAATCCAGAAACGAACCCACAGTGCATGTGGCATATACACAAAGCATAACACAAACACTGATTTGCAAATCTTAGGTTATCTCTACTCACATCAGCATATACAGGCATAGATACAAGTAAAGCAATAATATACTGTGCCAGTTATTTGAATTGGTAAAACACTCCTGAACTTTTGTTGGTTTAGATACAGCAAAGATACAATTACATTGAAAAGGTCCTACTGGAAATGAAAACATGGCTTTGTTTTTAGCTTTAAATATGAACTACATACCTGTTTCCTATGGGACAACTTGGGGCAAATGTGGCTCTCGGTTATTGAGTCTTCAGAGTGTACATTGTTCCTCCTGTGTACAAACAAAATAGTTACCCTTTCTTCCAAACATAACATAACATCCACTTTCCCTCCATTTTATTTTCTAAACTTTTCTAATAACATCCCTGCGAACAAGAAGAAAAAAGAACCGTGGAAGAGATGTAATGTGTTTCTTGTCAAAAACTAGAGGGTTCTGTAACACTTTAACGCATCTGACTTTGGAGTAACCTTTTTAATTAAGCAGGACATGTTATACTGTACTACACGTCTCCTATGCCAGTTTACTGTACCTTATGATTTCTGTGTGCTCTGTGTTTTCCAAGTCATCATCACGTCCTTCTGTTAGAACTGAGATTCCACTCTTGCTATCAGATGACTCTCTGCCATCCTTGATATCATTGCATTCTTCACCCAAATCTGTTTCTTTGACTGTTGGCATCATGCCTTCAACCAGGTGCTCTACAACCTAACAGTAAATGTGCACACAGTAAAATTCCAATCAAAAACAAGACTGTCTTTGAATAATCAATAAAATTAGCAGTGGATATAGAAGCTAGACATTACAAATATTGTTTATGACTTGATCTGCAGTAGGTGCAATACCAAATTGCAAGAAACTTCAGAAATACTGTACACAGTGCAATGCACGTCTATATACAGTAGGATTTTCACTATTGCATTATCAAATAGCAAGCAATGGGGGATTCTACAATACTTCAGATGGTAACATGGGAACCAGTTGTCCATTTGTTATGGAATAACATCCAACTAATGCAAACTAAATACATTCTGTGACTACTAAAACATTACCTCAAGATTCCCCTTTATCTCTGGCTTTGCATTCAGCTGTACACTTTGCTCCTCCACACCCTCTTCAAGCACTAACTCCTCAACTTGTTCTTCGTGAGTATGTTCGGATGAAGAATTAAAAGAACTCTCTTGATCTACACCTTGGTCAGTTTTTGTTATAACCTGAGCAACAGAATAATTAAACATCACTGTGTTTTCTTCAACTTTAGTGGAATCCTCCAAATATTCCTGATTTCCTCCATTCATTTGATTCAATGTAGCAGAAGGTACAGCTTGCAATGTGTTACCTTGAAGCTCAGAGCATGGCTTTATATCTCTCTTAACATTAGAAACTACATCCCGTGATGAACTTGTAACCTGGAGATGTTCTGTACCTTCAGTGACTGGCGGGGAGAATGCTTCAATGATGTCTGTAATGGCCACATTGTAGTGAGGGTAGTAGACAAGATGTAAAGGTGTTACTGAAACAGGACTTTGACTTACACCCTGTGCTTGACTACCATTAATTGGACACAGTTCCTTATTAGAAGGCTCTTCAGAAGCAGGCTTACTTTCAAGTGCAATGGAATCAATCTTTTGCATTGCTTCTGGATTCTCTTCTGATGGTGCATCGTTGCATTTGGATGGTACTGTCAGTGCATTAGATCTGTGTTCTACTGTAGAGATCTCTTCTAAAGCATTGTGTGGTTCACTTTTTTCTAAAGCGGACTCTGACGTATTAGGTGCCTTTTTGACTGTGGCCACCTTCTCCTCTTCACCACAGAGTTCTGAGGACACCTCCTGGGCATTTTCTTGTTCAGGAAGATCCAAAATGTATTTGTAAGCATCTTCTTCCTCTGAAGGTAATTTAGATTTCACCTTAAAGCTAGCTTCAGATATTTCAGAAAAAGTACTCTCATCTATGAAAAGGTCTTCAAAAATGTAATCTTCCCTGGCATGTCCCTGTAATGGAGAGGTTCTACCAGGTTCCTCAGTATCTTTATCAGTTTCTACTAATTCCCCATTGATGAGCAACTCCCCTTTCTGAACAACTGGCAACTGACTACCATTCAACTGGCTGCGATTTTCGTTTTCCTGGATCTTTCCATCAAATTCTTCACTTACAAACTCATACAAAGAATCGGGTGTACCTCCGACAAAAGATCGTTGGGCAGAATTTGCACTTTGAACCACACAAGATACTCCCACTCTCAGTTCTAATGGCAGCTGTGGATAAGCAGTTGCCTCTGTGTGACTTGAGATGGAGTCTGAAGAGTCTTCTTCACTGTTCCAAGGCTGGTTATGTCTATCATTTAGAGTCTCGTACGCAGGAGGTGACATTTGTTCAGGCTTATCTCGTACAGAAGAAATGAAGATCTTTGGTGGGGGCTGTACCCAGTCATTTCTCACAACGTAAGGTTGATCTCCATTCTGATGAAGCCCATTTACTGGAGAATTATCCTTAACTGGAGAAACAGATTTTTCAATAATGTCTGATACTTCATCCTATAATATAAAAAATAACAACTATTACTAATATAGCACAAAAAAGGATAGATTGTGTGGGGAGATAGTAGTGTCCATTGCTTTATCTGTGATGAAGCTTCACAATGAGACTGTGGCAATCAATACTATATATATATATATATATATATATATATATATATATATATATATATATATATATATATATTTAGTTATCTTATTATTCATGGGGATTTTCATTCATTGTATGATACACTTTTTGCATACCTTACACACCCATATCCCCTTAACATGAAAATGTCTGTGTCTACAATTTACATGTGGGAACAAATTATGCAAGATAAAACAAGCATTAGTTTACTTACCTCCTCAAGCTCAGGAAAATGTTCAAGAAACAGAGAGACATAAGTCATAATGGACTGTTCATCAGGAGTAGCAATGGTAATATCTGTAAATTAATTTGTTTTGTTAGATGTGGCTTAAAACTTTTGTCACAAAACACAAAAGCTTGTTTACACAGAAGTTTCGTTGTGTAAAATTACATCTAATCTAAAACTGCAGGATTTTGTTTTGTTTTGTTTCTGCAGGTCTGAAGTACCAGTGACAGCATTGTACTGTGGTAATGGTGGATAATAAATATGTCATTATTTTTTGCAGTGGCTACTGGAATATGTTCATGAATTGGACTTTTGTATCTAATTCTGCTCATCTGTCATCCCAGCAAACATTGCATTGTGATATCAAATATAAGTATGCAGGCAAGTTGATTCTACAGCACTATTAGGTTGTTTTCCTATCTCTAAATTACTTTATTATAACACATGCCAATATAACAAACAAAAAGAGTAAAGCATTAAAGCAAAAAGACAGCCACCTTGTCAGTAATATGCAAACACAGCAATTCAATAGGTATCACAAGTGAATTGATAGCATATACCCCGATAGTGTATTGTTTTTGCAGTGTGCTGTAGTACAGGATGTATTTTTCCAAACATATTCAATAAGAGAATTACTCACCACAAAAGCCTTTGCACTCTAAAATAATTTCAGTATTTAAAAAATGTTTGGTTACTCTGTGTCATCTTGGTGAGAACACATTTGTGTGACGTTTATGTCTGCATTGTCTTTCAGCGGGGCTGTGTAGAATTCTAACAACAACTGCATCCTGTCGGTGGAGAATGGTAACAGCAGCTAAGCTTCTTACCTTCTGGTTCTAAAAGTCTAGGAATGCCCAGGTTATAGTATGCAATTCTGAAGGCATCCTCTAGGTTTTCCCCAGCAGTATTCTCCAGACCCTTCTTTATGTCTACCAAGCTGGGGTCAATTGCTTTAATAATGGCCAGGAAAGCTAGGCCACTCTTCCAACTTTTTCCAAAATCTTGAACAGCCACTCCATACCTTTAAAAGAAAAAAAACTCCTGTTTTATTTACTGTTTACTCTTAAAATATCCAACAAAGCCCCTGGCTGAAATATGTTTCTGAGTAATACAGTAGACACGGCCTAATGGGGATACTGATAATTGGGATTTCTGCTTAAATGGGATACAACTGTGGGAGGCGGTTCTTCCCAGTGCTATTTATGTCGTTTAATTGGGACGTCACTTCATTTAATTGGGATACACTATTTTCAAATGATGAACGGAGATCGGTTTTCAGAGCAAGACAGGTTCGCGCAGCACAGTGCAGTGACTAGGTCACTACGTGATTACACTGTGACTTGCGTAAATTGCGTAAACCACGCTGAACTCTTGAAGGAACTGGAGTCTCCTGTGGTTTCTCAGGTTGCTGTTGCAAAGGAAGTTGGCGTGTCAATACCACAGGCATCTCGCTTTGTGATATGACGTGATTTCATTATTTTTCATTTCATGAAGAAATAAAAACAGTGATTCAGCAAGTATTTAACGTTTAATCATAGTGTGATGTGATTTCATTCCTTTTCTTTTCATTTAGAAACAGAAATGTGTGAAATGCCTCTCGTTTAATTGGGACAGCTGCTTATTTGGGATATTTTTACTTATCCCGAGGCATCCAGAAAAAAGCTGCGCCGACTGTAATACTGTAGTCTCAAAACAATACTGACAAGACACCCAGCTGTTTAACTTACACCAATAAATAACTTTACAGATTACCCCCTAACTCTCCAAGCATAACTACCGTCCTGTTGTTAAATGGTAGTGGCAGCAGGGTAAAAAAGACAATTCTTACTTCCTTGTGCGTCTCTGTACCCATTGCAGAAGTGTCTTAATGGCTGTCCTTTGACCCTTCAGTGAAACTGACAAGAGCCTTTCCTCAGTTGGTGTGCTGGGGTGTGATGTATCTGAATCTGTGCTGTTCTGCAGAGAGGAGAGGCTTGAGGAAGACAAAACTCTATTCTTGATATTTCCTGTCAGTTCTTTGATCTGGAAAAGAATAATAAAACAGGGGAAAAAATGTGTTAAATGTCTAAATACCCCCTTAAAATCTCCCCTCAGATAATGCAGAAGGAGGGGAAAAAAAGGATTTTACTTGGCTCTGTTTTAGTTCCTGACTGTGCTGCTTTGTTTCGTCTGCTGGGGATTAACTCTGCAACTGGGCCAAAGCAAACGTACACAGCCTTTTTAACTAGAAACGGAATCAGTAAGTGCTGGATGATCTTTCATGGCCAGATGGAATCACTAATCACGTGAAAGTGTAGAAGCTGCAGATTAGTCTTGTAATTGAAAAGGTATGTACTGTAGACGCTTCCACTGTATTTGTGACCTTATCTAGTGGCATCAGAGCTATGCTTAAGCACTATGCTTTCATGTAAATCCTCTGCACTATAGTACCAGGAGATCAAATCTCAGCTGCGGACTGCAGCTTATGATGAGAGTGTGGCATGGTTCCAGAATGCCATCATGTTGGATTTGGACCCTTTTACTATGCTAGTGTTTTATCATACAAGATTAGCAGCCTGGGAGTCCCAAAGAGTTCTATTATTCAAATCACCCTCCAGCTGAAGAGACCATCCATCACTTTCATTTCGCTCAGAGTAACCCTTCATATGAGGCTGTTCTTCCTGACTGAAAGCTGTTCATTATATACTTTGTGTGCAATAAAACAATTGCATTAATCTTTTATAAAAAAGCTATGTAACACTGTATCAGTCTTAATGCGATGCATAACGTCATAGCCGTTCATATGAGCCATTCATTTTTCCAAAGTTAAGCATAAAAATATACATTACCTGAAAGAAAAGAATAATGTTCCATATCAATCCAAGAACAATGGAGGAATTGCCATCTGCAACATCAGCAGCATCGATGCTGACCAACTTTACCTAAACAGGTTAATTGGAATTGATGTTATATCCAAATACATTTTGCAACATACTGTAATAGTTTTGGCTTTCAACTTCACAACACATTTAAGAAGTTTGCTACATCTCTAGACCCACAAGGCACAATTAAGAAATGTACCAAAATGGGCGCTATTCTACTATACATTTGAGTAATTTTACTTATTGGTACTTACATGTCTTTCCTCCAAAAACTTCAAGACCTTTGCAATATTGTTGAGCCGAAAAATGCGATGCAACGATGGTTTGAATTCATGAAGCTGGAAGACATCAACAACATATATTTGAAAATGGCACCAAAAAAAGCATTGAAAATCAGTTCCTACGTTCAAATTCAAAAGTATTTCTTTAACCAGGATAACGAGCTGGAAATGCGCATCATTTTTAAATGAGTTCTAACAAGGTGATGAGTCACAGAAGTTACAGTATTAAAAGAAAGTTCATTCATTAAACTCAACACATTACAATGTACAGACCGCAAAGTATAGCATTAACAATGTATACAGTACAGGTAGTAGCCATGATAGAGGACTATATAAATACCTCAATAGGTCCAGACAGCCCATATGGTCCAAGAGGAATCAAAATATGTCTGATAAAAAAATTACAAAATTCTACTTACCAACTTACAGCCTGAGAGCTCCTCCAGCAGTATCATCAGGATCTTCCCATCCTGGACGTCCTGAAATAAATCTGTCACTTCCAAAGGAGGTTTGCACTAAAGAGAAGAGGAAGCCCTTTTTATTATCATTTTATAATACATGTCATGATTTCCTAATACAGTATTTGACTGGTAAAGTATACATTGTAAACTGGTGCATATTGAATACTATATATTAAATGTACCATGTAAACCGTAATACTCAGAGTAGTGTTTATAAAAAAAGGTAAGAAAACATGTAGTCATCAATTAGTATTTATTCCTAGTTAATATCTCCATCTTTTACCGCAATTCTGATCAATATATAATTTGTTACATTGAATGAGGGGAAATATGAGGACAAATGTTCCTTTGACTAAACATTTGACAGCATTTCAGAAAAACATGCCTTGCACAGGTGCAACCGAGAGTGCAAGCTGTGTAACATGACAAGAGCGCTAATAATCTCCTTGCAAACAAAACACATCCTGTGATGTACATTTTCTACAGGCCTCACACTGAGAAAAAGATGGTTAAAAAAATATATATGTTTTTTTCAAAGGTAAGGTAAGTATAGCCTTTGGAACACACTTTAACAGGGCCTGATGGTACTCACTTTCTCTAAATGCAAATTGATCCACCTTGTAAATGTCCTCTTCTGAACGGTTTCTCTTTCAACTGTAAGATAATACAAATGTAAGTTGCATTGCAATGAATTATATATGGTGTTCTAGGGTTCGTACATTTAACTACTCTTGCTCCCTCCTTATGTAATGGCAATTCCCAATTTTCATGAATATAAAACCAGCCCCCCAAGTACCCAATACGTTTACATAAGAAATCCAGCAAACGTGGTGATTGATGCACTTGCTATAATCCACTTGATGTCATATAAATACATCCATTCTCCCCAGTTTCAACGATAATACTTATGCACCATCTGTGACAATTTATATGTGCGATCTGTTCTGCAAGGCACAAAACAAATACAAAATGTACCAAGCCAACTCTTTCTTCTGACCATTGAATATAAAGATGAGTCACCATTAAGACACCTTGTGAGTCATTTCCATTTAAAGTCAATGTGAAGATTTTAATCAGTTACAACAGTGGTCAGAACAGAGAGATTTTACCAAAAACCAATACCAATATTACAGTATATCTATAATATAGAAACAGCTCTCACCTTGGTTATATACTGCAGTAAGTGATTACATCACAACAGTGGAGTGAAGCTGGGAGCCTGCTCAAAGGATAAGCCAATATTTTCTAGCCAAAAAGTGAAACCCTCAACTAGACCTGTTTTGTCCCTCTAATCCCAGAAGGTACTCAAAGTATCATCAGATTAGTGGATATACTATCAATTCAGTGTAAAGTTAATGTAGTATATAGTTAGTCACATGATCTGGAAGTTTTCAGTTCCAAAAGATATCTCTCATTTTAAACAATATGTAAGTAAATGAGTCTAAGATGTATACTTCAAACCATTAAGGGATTATTATCTACAGTATAAGCACCAACACACTGTGTAAAAGCTTAGGACTTCCTAACACATATACCATTACAAATAAGCGACAGAAAACCAGAACCTTTGTACCTCCACAGCCCATAAAACAAATACATATGGCATTTGTTTCAGTGTAGCATGGACTGTACCCCAAATCCATTGTGCTACCTTTCAATTATTTAACAAGAATAGACTTAACTGACTAGTAAGCAAACACACAGTAAAACATTAGCCCGAGTGGTAGTCTGACTACAAATCAAACCCCATCAATAAGGACTCAGGAAAGGACCCCTCCCAACTACTGTGATTAGCAATTCATGACTCATATTACATATTCATTTTTTACGTTTACTGTGTGCTTTAATTGGCCATTTATTCTACTCAAGTGTTCTTCACCTGTCTTAAACCCAGTTTACCAATAGATCCTTAAAACAGACCTGTGGCAAAGTGGTTGCAGTGCGCAGGTGTACAGGTGATACAGTGCTCAAGAGAACAACAAAGGTACGGGTGAAATGATGGTTTATTTTTGTAATCCAAATGCGTATTGCTCAGTAAAACCACAGGGTTCAGTCCCGAAACAATAAACATGGTCTTTACTACACACACACTATACAAACATGGTCACCAGTCCAATGTGAGTGCTGTAGTGCTCGTGATGCAAATACAATTTATCATGATACAAGTGCAGTGATGTCCGTGTTCTGTGCTGGCCTCTGGCAACAGCTCCGGATCGTGTTAACCGTCTAATAACAACAAACAAGTACAATTAGACACGACAAAACAAACAAAACACTCACGATTCACAATACGGTTCTCCTTCCGTCATAGGATATGTTTAGCATTTGGTGTATGCAGTTTTGACAGACAAAAGGGTTATTCAATGATGTAAATAGTCATTAGGATGGCTCCACTAACAATTAAATACTGTACAGTATACTTATAAGTACTATCACTTACTAACCATGATGATAAAAACAGTACATGCTGAATTTTGCATGGTCTTTCAGCTAGAACTACTCAGTAATCCTGTTTGTACAATGCTGCAAGTGTTTTTTTTCTAAGGCAGACAATTTCAGGTCTGGCTGTGTGCATATCATGTGAGGTTAATTTGTTTGAAATGCAAAGAGTGGCAGACCGTAGCTGAAGGTTTGTACTGTACCTGAGCAAACACATACCACTGAGATACACCATGGGGTTTAACTGAGCTGGAAAATAGTCCTTTTGCCATTTATTGCAGCAATGCTAGTGTTGTCAATTATACATTACCTTCTATAAAGCAACACGTTTCTTCATTTCTCTTCCACAAACACATGCCTGTGACCTACTTTTAGAGATGAATTTTACCAGGGCTGAAAAGGGAATGCCTATTTGTTTTAGCAGGTGCCATAGAATTACAAAACAAATCCAGAATTTTGTGACAGAACCCAAAGATGGCCCCTGTGTTAACGTGTGTTACCAGCATGTAGCCACACATCATACTGGGCTAGCATGTTAAAGGTTGAACTTTGTAGGGAAGCCCTGTCACAAAAATACAATACAGTGTTCTGCTCAAACATCACACTAACACTGTTATACTCTTAGTAAAGCCTTTTGCAGCCTTTTTTATCCTGCATTTTCAGACCCTCTACTACAGTATAGCAACCTATCTCTCCCATCGTTTTTTTGACAACACTTATTCTGTGCAATAACATGTTTAGACAGAGATGGAGTGCAGTTCGACTCCCAGCTGAAAGCTGGTTGTTATAGAAACAAGGATTGTTACAGTATATAAATAACTTACTGCAAAAGGTGTTAGGTTTCAACAAAATAATGCAAGAACAGGATTTCCTGTTTTTTTTGTTACTAAATAAATGAAATCCTTTTCATTTAATAAAACATACCACTATCCACGACCACTATCATTAGTTCATCATTAAACAGTACTGCTTTCACAGGTAGCAACATGACTGCATAGTTGTTTTCTGTTGTTTTTGATACTCAGTATTCCTGATTGGGAAACACCTTCCATTTAAGCACCGCACTTTCACAATTCATCAATTCATTATTTAATTATCCTTTTTTGTGAGCAATTTTTATTCATTTACAAAGCTTCAAATATACAAGATGTAAGAATGATAACCTGCATTGTAACTGTTTTATGGTTTGTTTATACATTCATAAACAGCAATCCACAGGCCTCAAACTGTGAATGTCCAAACAAATTGGTGCTGGTTCAATTTGGCATCCAGTATAGTATTATAGTATGTTGACAGTGAGGGATTTCTATGCCCATTCCAAACAGTCATTTATTATCAAAATCTGTGTTTTGTTTTGTTTTTTGTTTTAATAAAAAGGACATACAAACCATACCAAGAGAAAATATTGAACTGAACAGTGGGACTCTGTAACGATTACTGTATGCTCACAGATCCATCAATAGTCATCGGGTGTGTTTGTGGGGCGATTTGGGGGAACTGCTGGGTAATTTTTAGATCAATCCAACAAAGCATTTAGAAGTTATAAGCCTCACAAGCTTTCATAGAAAACAATACCCAAACGTCCAAATGCATGAAGCTTGCCTCCTAATTACACTATCCATCTTATGCCTGATCTCCTCCAAATTAAAGAAACATTTGTGATCATGCATTTTATACTCTCCCGTCTATTGTATTGTGCACAACAATCCTGAAAAGAAATAAGGCCTATATTGATATGGTTTCCATTGTATTTTTTAACAGTTGCAGACTTGGGATGCAAGAAAGTCCATGTATCCCACCAAAGCTTCCTCCGAGAAAGGATTCAGGATAGAGACTGGCAGCAGGGCTCTTTAACACAATGTTACCACTGTGCCATGTATGCATTTCAGACAGATATACTAGATTCCAGGCTGCCACTACCTTTTGATTTTCTTTTTAATAATTAGTAATAAAGCATGGAAATGTGAACTGTGATCTATTGTTATGGTTTTACACCTCTATTTTCATCAATTGCAAACACATTCTAAAGCAATATATATGAGTTATAAGGACTTTAGTCCCCTCGCCTCTTTCCTATTCCTGTTTTTATGTCTGACTTCATTAATCAATGTAATTAAATATCACATGGGATCTTAGTTTGACTGATCAAGTTTTTTTAATGAATGTGATTGTCAAGCATTAAGTCAAGCAGTGGGCATCTAGGAGTTTTGCAGCCCTTTGCAGAACTGTCAATCCTCCTCCAAACCTGAAACCGAATGTCCAGGATTTCAAGAGCCGTCATGGGTCAACTGTCAGAAGCATTTATTTAAAACTATACTGAGCAAAAATAAGCACAAAGAATGTCATTCAGCTGTAACTGTATATACCCCCAGGCCAGTGTAGGATAATTTAATCTTATTCTCTTTTTGGGCATCCCATCAAAACCTCCTTAATGAGTCCATTTCTGTGTTTATCTAATATGAGTTTGATTTAGGTTGAGCTCATTTGTCTAGAGGTAAAATTAAAATAGCATGTGTTACATTGGGACAATTCATCATATGCATTAACAACAAAGGGGTCATTATAAAAAAAGATATACATAACATTATTAAATATATCGCCTTTTTTACCAACAGAAACCACTGAGTTACAAACTGTCAGGTTTCTTTACCCAGTCTGTGATTTACTAAATTGTAAAGCAGAATGCAAACAGTATACTGTACCTTTTTCTACAGTTTCAGTTTGAGTGACAGTACGTGTTAATATAGGAGAAAGTGCTTAGTGTTTAAATTCTAATAGTGTTTTCAGTTTAAAACATTATCCTAACATTTTATAGATTTTGATTTGTATCAGCCAGAAAAAAAATTGAACAAATTAAATTGAACTTTTATGTATTATTTTGGGGTCAGTCATATGGAAATGAGGACAGTACTGGGCCACAGTTGCAACAACATACCTCCATTTTAAATTACAGACATATGCAGTCCTGTAAATAATTAAATGACAGAAATCTGCCCATGGCCCATAGCTACTTAAAACGCCACAATAAGTTAATAAGTGTCTAAGTGTTGACTAAAAGATGGAACCTAAAAAGGGAAAAGGGATGAACTTTTGCTCAGAGAGGGCAAAATGGCATTAGTTAAACCTATACTGCCTCATGTGTTCGGCTTCAAATGCAACTCAATTGCATTGCTTGAGGAATACATAACAATTTGCATTTATGAAAATGATAGGAAAATGGATATGATGTTATGCCTTCCTTGTTTCTGCTGTGCCACTCTTGCAAGCTCCAAATGGCAATAGCTTGGGAACTGCACCTTGTCTCTGCCACCCTGTCTCAAACTGGTTTCAAATAAGATGCTACTAGTAGACTTGCAGTAAGCATGGAGTCAATTCTCAAAAAATTCTCATTTTAGGTCCAATCAACAGGTGAAAAGAAACAAAGCCACCATACAAAATGGCCCATGATAAACAGATCTGTGTCCTCACCTCACTGTATCATTGAATGGCTCTCGCAAGCCTTTTTTTTCTATCCAAGTAAATATTTCTTACAGCTGTTGGATAATAAAGACAGACAGGGATAAAATACCTACATGTTATCTTGAACATTGTGGTCATGATCTGGATTAGTTTTGCTCGCTAATCAATAAATCAAAACTGTACCAGTTATTTGAATACCAGTGCTATAGCAGCATTTTTTTTCTCTAAATGGTTGTTATGAAGCCCAATGTGGCCAGTAAAAACAAAAATCCTCAAGAAAAATCTTTATTCGTAGTAAGTTTAAAAATGTGTCATTTGTAACATTGTTCATCTGCTAGTTCCTTCCTACCCCATTAAAAACTGACAACAAAAAAACCTCATAAGCAATAAACAGTGTTTTGAAAGCCCAAACTAACAAGGGTTTAGAGTCTTGTAGTATCAATGTATAACCATACAGAAGCTTCTGCTGTTGTCTGGCACTGATATTATAAATGGGATTTAGCTACAAATGTACAGAACTGTCATTAGGTTTCATTAAGAGCCTGAGGCTGTTCATGTTGTGTAGACTGACAGGATGGAGCATTTACAGATCTGGTCATTCCTGTTCTTCATATGTTATCCATTACCCACCACTACAAAGGAATCTAATGTTTAGAAAAAATGGATACTAGGTTAGTTGTGTTATTTCTATTTTCGGTGTCATTTCTGGTACAGTGACATGATACATAGTACTGTAATGGTACTGGTAGTTATTTTTTTACCATGGTAAATTTGCATTTCTAGTTTTCTTATTCTTTTCCGATGGTGATACTATGCATTTACCATAGTTTTTAATATGCTTTTACCATACCTATCTGCGGGTTACCTATGCTTTACCATGTTTTCAATATGTTTAATTACATTTTGCTTTTACTATGGTTAACTTTTACAGTATAAGGGTAGACATGGAATGGGCTTATCAGCTTTCAAATGCAGGAGCCTGGTTTACCCTGGGAATCAGCACAGACTAATGGCTTTTTAATAGCTTAAGAGCCCTATTTTGAACTAAGTGCAAAAGCAAGTTCAAATGGGAATATAATCATGTTACCAGTATGAAACTAATCAGCGACTCAGAATTATAATGTAACTGCTCCTTCCTGCCAGTTTTATACCCGTAGCAATCAAAACGTATGAATTAATAACATCTATCTTGTGTAATCTTTTGTAGCTATCAAGCCTAACACATGGTTGTTATGTGACCTAACTTAACCTTCACTCTGCTAACAACCTCCAAAAGTAAACAGCATTTGTTTTCAAAGCTTCCCTTAACAAACAAGCCTCTCTAGACTAGAGCTGCTACGATTAAATCGAAAATTCCATTCCTCATTACATACATCGAGATAAATACTGACTGACTGACAGTCTGTCTGACACCAGACTCCACCCACAGCTGCACTGATAGGGAATAACAATCCTGTTTTTAGCTTCATAACAATATTGTTTGTACCGTAAAAAAAGGAATGCATGGTAGTAAAATCTAAAGCCCGCTATGCAATACCTATACCTAATTAAAGCCTATTAGCAGTTGCTTACTTGTGAGAAATGCCTATGCCCCTAGACATACTTCCACTATTTGCTCTGAAATTGTTTTTTTAAATGATCACAGATGCAGAGTAATACGCAGTCCAAATAAATCCTTCCCAATTAATCCATACCTTTAAATACTCATAAATGGAAAGATACAACTATAAGAAGTCTTATTTTATGTCTGACATTATCAGTTTCTTCGTCATTAACTGTCTCACGTCACATACTGTATCATCACTTTTCTTCTCTTGTTTATCTATGTATGCCTAGTATTTGTTTTCAGGTAGCAGTTGGGCTTCCCTAAAATGTTCTCATGGTCTCGGGTAAAGAAATAAGCAAAAGAAATAAAAAGCAACACAGCTCCACGCTCATTACACACAAACTATGCTGAAAGCAGCAAGCACTCATGCACTCAGGAGGAGTATCCCTTAATATCGCTAAGCAACACCTAAGAACCTTTTTTTTTAGACATAATATCCTTGAGTGTCTGAAATTCAGTGGTTGTAGTCTCTGCGTAACCTGCCCATTTGTTTACATTTGTGTGAGTAACTGAATGAATCATTTCCTGATAAACACTGGAGGTTTTTTTCTGATAACCAGAATTTTTTTTTATTTTTTTATTTCATATGAAAGTATTTTGAGGAGTTAATTGTTCCATTGCAGAAGACTGCCACAACACACTACTGATTTTTATTTCAGTAGTGTATGTACGAGTTGAAAATAATAATAATAATAATAATAATAATAATAATAATAATAATAATAATAATAATAATAACATATAGACTTAGTAGACTTTCCAGTGTTGGTCTGTTAACAAAATGACAGATACTTGCCACTTTAGATTACACAGTGTACATAACACAGTTGATTGAATAGCAAGTCAGAGTTCTTTTAGCAGGCTCAAGAGAACAGAGTAATTGCTATGTCATTGTGTTTTGGTGTACTCTGGTGACACCAGCACCACCTGAAACCACTGCAAGATCTACATGCAGTCGCACTCAATCACAATACAAGGTGAATATGTCAGGCAGCATCCATCACATGTGGCCACCTAGTGTCAATTACACAAGTCCCCTGACCTGTCAGGCAGCTTGAGCAGATTCCTCCTTTAGTCAGAATCCTACATGAAGGAAAAGTCTGAAGGAGCATGTCTTTGAAGCACCCCAAATGACAGCTCCACTGGTCATCAAAGAAACAGTGTTCTCATTTGAAAACCAGGCCAGATTTACTTATTGTTCTGATACGGAACTGGCAGAAGTTCAAGTGGGAGAAAAGTAATAGCCCATTCAAACATGTTTGTTCAGTTTAGTTTGCTAAGCCAGGCAGTCAAAACAGTTCTGTTCTGTGATGAAAAACAGAGGTCTGTGCTAGTGGTCAGACTGACAAGACAGCTGGACAAGGCCAGCAACAGAAGGCTGAGGCCATTTATAGCCTGTAGTTAAGTTTAAATAACAATAAATACCCCCAACCATCATAACCTAGCTTTCAGGTCTGATTATAGTGCAGAGAAGCAATGAATATACTAGATGCAGTTCCAATACTATGCATCTGAATCCTCTTGCTATGTTATTTTTTGACCTGGTACATAAGTCTCCTTGTCTGTACTATTAAGAGTCAAGCATCTAACATTGTCTTTAATGGAAATGGATAATAATAACCACCAACTTAGTCATAACATCTGTTTCTAAAATTCTGTTAACACCAGCCTGCTATTTTTATTATATAAAAATATTTTGGGGTTATCGAAATTTGAACTGACATAAATTAATAATCTTTGGGACTCAGAAGTGTTTATAAAGCTCAGTTTTGACAGATACTGATTGTGTAACAGCCATGATTTATAAAACTACACCAGCCACCAATGCACACAGTCTGAATCCCAATGAGCTTTGTTGCTTTTAAGAGCTTGTGTGGGAACATACTGGAATGGAATTCCTGAAATCGTATGCCAGAGAAAACCCACTTTTTTTAAATGAAAAGATGTTTTTTTTTTTTCTTAAGGCCTGCACAGAACATTACTACCCATTAATAAAGGCATACTAAAAAGTCAGGATTTTTTTTTAATGAAAATTATATTATCCTTTAAATGGTTAAATCACATCACTCCAAACAATTTTTACTGCATAATTTAAGAGCTGAGCGCTTTTAACCATCACTTGAAGTACGCAACGCAATGCATAAAATATTTAATTACATTTTAACTCATTGGTTCCCTTTTTTCATTCTCTACAACTGAATTACAGTATATATCATTTTTAAATGATACTCTGTGAAATGGCTTTGACGTACTTATTTATCCAATAACAGGATTAATTTTATGACTGTATAAAATAGCATCCACATGATAGTAATGCAATAAAGCTGTACAGAATAAATAGCAATAAAACACTCACTGGTAGAATATGTATTAATACTAAAAGAACCTTAGTAAGATTCTTTGAGTTTTGACTTGAAATCTTTTTCAAAGTCTTAAGAAAATATAATATCAAAGAACATATAGTGTTAAAATGTATTTATAGGTTATGCAATCGCTTATGTATCCTATACGATTACATTTCTCTGTGAATTTAAAGGATTCACCTCAAGCTAACATATTCCCTAATCTCCTACTTCAAACCCAATCATGTCATGGGTTCAGTCTTTCATTTCCATGTATGAATGAGGGAAAACCACAAGCCAGGTGTGTTTTAATTATATTACAAACTAAAGAGGTAGCAACCTTCCTGGGGTTAGGTTTACGCTACACACAGGTAACCTTTCTAGTTACATACACCATTTCAAACGTTAAATCACTCAAGGGCTGGTCAGGGGGACTCTAATGCTCTCCCCTAATGCAACATCCCAGGCAAGAGAAGAAAGAAAGCAGGATTTGTTTACGACTGCAGTTCTAGAATTATCACACTTTTAAAAATTCTAAATACACATCTGTAAAGGTATTCTCATTCATATGTGGAAGTGCCAGATTGAACTCACATCGGGTTACTGCATGAGATTATGAAATAGCTTGGAAAAAAAATACTTAATACTGGGTTTTAGAAGCATTTAGTATGCCTACAGTGTCCTTGATCTCCAGATCTCAAAGCTTTTTTTTTTTTTTTAATTGTAAAAGAAATGTTAGGATTAGTTGGATTTCTGTATTTAATTTAAAATTGATCCAGCTGGCTATCATATGCACCCCCTCATGTGGAAGACCTTATGCAACTGTAGTATCTCACAATGCTGTCTGCAATCAAATATTTATGCACATTTAACATTGTTATTGCACCCACACCATCTCTGGGTTGTCTGGTATTATGCATGTTACATAGAATAACTGAGTATATTGTAGCAATCTCAGTTAACACAGGCAGGCGCATCACACAGGGCGAGGCAATCCACACACAGGCGATGGACGGGTGCGAACCCGGGACCTCTCGCACTAAAGCATTGCGCTGATACCGCTGTACAAAACAAGCCGGCGCCTTTGTAAGGAGCGTATCGCTTATGTCTCAATGTGTGATTACGTAACCTACCAGCCCTGCTGCTGCCTTCCCCCGTGTACGTAACAATATGTATTGAATGATTACTGTTTTTATATTACAGGTGTTACAGCATATTACTTCGTTATTGGATTCATACCAAACTTTTACTGTTTCATTTGCAAATGTGCAGGAGGCTGGACCACTGCTCTGAGATGCTCTGAGGTTAACTGCCCTAGATCAAAGAACTTCCAAAAAAATACCCAAGTGGAAAACCCACCTTTACAAAGCCGATCATCACATGTTGATAACACCACCCCCATTAGCATTAGAATTAGCATTAGCATTATCAGAAAGCTTGAATCCTCTAGGGCGCTCTCAGCCTTATTTGGCTTTAATAATGTTACAGTACTATTACATCCTGTAACATGTTGCGTCTCTATTGAGGCAGCATGGGTTCAAGCAGATCATGTTAAAAACAAAGTTAAATAATTAAAGGTAAACGTATAATCTGCGTTTGACACATTAACCATTGGTGAAGCCAAGTTGTGTGTGTGTGTGTGTTTTTTGTTTGTTTTTTCCCTCCTTAGTTAAATCAAGCAATTAGTATACATGTGGCTATTTTGATCTTCGGCTGTTACCCTCAAAACTGCTAGTTTCTACGGACCCGCGGTGTAACGCTCTACGTACGCCACTGTAGTTCCTTAAACGCAGGTTGTACTCCGTTGTAATTGGCGCTTCATTAGCCTAACGTCCATGCATCAAAAGGAGGCGGTCATTCGTTCAACTGAGGAATGTGCAGCAATACCCTTCCAAAATTCTGGCTGCCCAATCATGACCCTAACGCAACGTGTGTAAACTATTCAATCCCTGTCACACGGCTGCATCAGTATAACAACGTTTTAATGTTGGATGCTGCGACCAAAACAAAAACAGAAATATAACTAAAATGTATGCGTTACTGAATATGTGAGGTGAACACACTTCATACATCTATTATATAATTTTGCAGAGTTGAAGTCACCACGGTTAATGCAACGACATGATCTAACTTATTTAATACCGCATACATCCAGCCCCTGTACGTACACACACATTCACATAATACTTTTTACGGTTTTACCTACCTTGTAAATTCTGTACTCTGATGTCGCTGATCTGTCCGATTAGTTCCTCTCGTTCAAACCAATCATTCCATTCGTGCCCTGCCATTTCACTTAAAACTTACAGGAAGCTCTCGTGCAAAACTGACAAACTCCAGAAGAGAAGCAGCTTTGTGCGCGGCTTTATCTTTCGGGGTTTTACAAGGCAGCTTTAGAGAGCCATTGTTGTTAAAGTCGTATACTTTATCCGTGATTAGATGAGTTGCTTCAATGCTTTTCTGGAAGAGAGGATGGGTCTGAGCTGCGCATTGTGATTGTGAAGTTTTTATGTGACGTCGCTGGCAGCCACAACAGCTTCAGAGAGCGAAAGCTGCTGGGGATAAAGACACCTGGAGTATGTACAGAAAAAGAACCGCACGCCCACATAACAACCACCACCTTCCAGCTATAGTAACGAGGACTGGAGTCCAGGACACTAAAGCCAATGATCTGTATTTAGAAAATGGACTGAGCTCTACAGAGCTCTACTAACAAAATTACAGACATGGATGCTTTCCAGCATTTTACATGCAAAACAATAAGCTTTAACTGACTCGGGAGAATTGAAGTCCGTCTCTCCCGGTTTCTTTTAAAACAGTAAAATGCTTATGTGTTTTAGAAAGGCATTATAGTTTTTCACTATTCTTTAAATTAATTTTATGCCAATACACAGTGTACAGCAGAAAAAAAAAATAGTGTGCCCCAATGTTCGCTTTGAAGGGCCCTTGATTTAAGTGGAATTACAAGATCACAAAAAAGCATCACACATCACTGTAGTGTATAGAAACATGCATAATACAAACTCAATGCAGTTAACCCTTAAGAACCGAAAATCCAGACAGAACAGGGAATACGCGTAAACACATTTGAATTTGAGACAGGAAGGAGCATCTAACATTTTGTATACCTTTCATGCCCCAGGGGACGTTAAAATATTAGCATTGCAAAACCAGCTTCTTTATTTTTATTTCCATATATCTTTTTTTTTAATGAATGTTTTCTTGACTATTTTTTAATTGTTTTATGTATTTGTGTTTAACTAGAAGTTCAATTCACGCAGAAGCGTTAAAGGAGTTCTAACTAAGGTTATAAGATATATTTCATCATTAGTAGTGTTTTCTTCTGTTTTTGCTAAGAACCAAATAATATTTTAAAAGGCAACCAGTCATAATGGTAAGAAAGTCTGTTTGACAACTGGTTAGCACCCCTTATAAAACAAATATCTGCTGGTGAATGCAAACAAGTAATTTCTTGTTTCATAAATATAATGTTTTTCAAAGAACATAAATAAGGGCCAACTGGTAAAAGAGTGCTACAAATATTTCTTCATGGCTGCTGTCCAAATAAAGTATTATTCATTTATCTTCATGATAATGTACAATCTGCAGTAGAAAGCATCCTCCTTAGTTGTTTCTTGGTAATCTGTAGCAAAAATAATACTGTCACCTTTCCACTGAGGTAAATGTTTTGTGAATGTGGCCCAGCATACTGTATTCACATTCCTATCTCCACGGGTCCTGTCAGTTACGTTATGTGATGTTAAACATAAAATAATAATTAAAAAATGTATTACTTTGCAGGTTCAGGTTATCTATGCTGCTTGGGATATTTGCCTTTTTGTGTGTAAAGCTGCTGCTCTACAGCTAATATAAAATGAATAACACATGTTACAGGTATTATTGTTCAACCATCGCCTACTGTGTCTTTCAGTTCACAAAGAAACCCCATGTCAATCAAGCACAGTTAAACACCAGTCAATGCCAGTTTATAAACTGCTATTGGTGACTTGATGCCAGATGACATTGGTACCTCATTTAAGATCAAGAGGTAATTGCATACTGGTGTTGTAGGTATGAGGGCTGAATCTGCTCCTCCTATCCCTAAGGATGTTTTTGTTAAGAACAATACCACTAGTTTCTTAATAGATACGTTTTTTATTCACTCAGAACAATTTACATTTTAAATAGCCAGTAAAAATGTAAAATGCCTTTCAACATGAACTTTATTCTAGAATACCATTAAGGTCTTTTAAAACAAAATATGCAAGACAAGTTGCACAGTCTGCACAGTACAGTGCTGTGATAGATAGCTTTTGTTTTACCCCAGAGAAAACATAAGTTAACATACTGCATTCTGAAATTAATTTCATTTTCTGACTTCTCTCAATAACATATTTCCAAGCTGAATTACAGAATGCATGCATGAAATGTTCCCTGATCTTAACAGACCATTAATATTCATACTTTTCTAGATATAATGCCATATAACAAAAGGCAATTCAAGTGTATAGCTAGGAACTACATTTCAACATAAATTAGGGTTATACATACTGTAGATGTCAAAAAATCTATCACTAGCATGAATAGAAACCTTTCACTGAGACTCTGTAAACTGTGCCAAACATCAGCCTACGCAGATATTTGAAATGAGTTGAAACAATATGTTCTACACATATAGTTACAGAACTTAATGAAGCAAGCTTTTCAGTTCACTAATTGTGCATTAAAAATACAATATCTCTTTTGAGAGAGATTAAAGCAAATGATGAAGGAAGCTGGTTATATTATATGGCAAAAATTAGAAAATGTTAAAAAATTTCAAGTTGGCATTACATAGTAAGCATTTACATTAAAACTAAATTACCTTGTAGCGCTATGCATTTTTCATGGCCAGACTGAATGGTTGCAAATGTCATAAAAAGGTAAGGAAAAAAAAAACCCTTAAAGCAAAATGCTAAATATCCTTATACCATAGAGGTCCATTATATCCTTTGTTAAACGTAAGCATACATTCAATTGGAGTATCAGCTGTATCTCTATTATGAGCTGGTATATTTGTAGTTGCTAAGGCACATGGTATTCATCTGTTTCCTCAGCTGGAGGTAATTTAGGTCCTGCCAAGTCTATCATGTTGTCTAACTCGTGGCTCATCAGCAGCGTTCACAATTAAATCAAAATGAGATGTAACGAAAAGAAAACAAGAATAAAGAATCATTTGAAAAACTGCTGAGGCCCAATATGCACAAATCTCATTACACAGTTATATAACAAAATTATTATTATTATTATTATTATTATTATTATTATTATTATTATTATTATTATTATTTATTTCTTAGCAGACGCCCTTATCCAGGGCGACTTACAGTCGTAAACAAAAATACATTTCACAGTACAAGTAGTAATACATGAGACACTAGTTTAATTTCTATTTATTTTTTGTTTTAAAGGAGCTCCTTATAAAAGTGTATAGTGCAGAATGCTGGCCACTTGGTATTGCAGTGTATACAGAATATGTTTGTGTAGAAAACACTATACAGTGCCATTTATTATAATGGGCTATTACAATGTTATCATGTTTCAGTGTCTTTTCCGGAGGTTAAATGTGAAAGGTGCAGTATATGTAAAGAAAGCAATGGTATAGTTTTTGTTAAGTTGTCCTAAGCAAACCACCAAGGCATGCAGACGACAGTTAATGAAGAGCATTTGTTTGATTTTTTGCCTTCTACAATTATATATAGCTAAAAACATTGGGTCACTGCACTTTACCCACTCAGCATTTGAAGCATGCACAAGTGTTGCATAACTGAAGGTGTAGGTCAAACTCCATGCCCACAACAAACAACTGAGCAATATGACATTTTTCAGCAGTATTTTTTTTTTTAAAACCAAAATATATTTTTAAAAATCAACCTTTATTCTACCTCTACTCAAAGGTCAGACTATTTTCTGTTACTGTTCTTGATACATGTTTCCTTACATCTGTGATGGATCAGACTAAACCAGCTTGAGTTAAATGAAATCTGACTCTTATTTAATGTTTAATGTTAATGCAAGAATGGCTGAACCTATGCACCTTTAAGCAGGAGAGAAATCAATCTTTAATTGTGTTCAGTACACCCATATTTCACACCTATGCTTGTCAAAAATAGTGGATTTTCTATATATTTTTAGCATATAAAACATAATTCAGGTTCTTAATATTTGAGTACTCACCTGGCTGTTCTTACCTTTACAGTGGAAATGTATGGTACTCATTCTAAACAAAGGAAGGGGATAACTGCTCAGATGGCATCAAGCGATTTGCATCATTACTACATCAGGGCTGAATTGGGTTGTCAGTATACATTTCTAAGCTAAGTGATTCAGTAAATACCGACATGGCAAATACTCATAGCACTTGCATGTAAGTGCATGTACAAAAACAAATTATACACTGATCATTACCACCCAAAGTGTATATGCAATTGTTTGCCTTGTACCAGAAAGATGTATTGCTATTTAAAATGGCATTGAAATTATAACATTAAAAGTAATTACAAATTATAACATTAAAAGTAATTAAAAATTATAACATTAAACGTTCTTCCTAACGAAGTTGTTGTGAACTGTATTTGGCTTGTCACTATTAATAGGTTACTCTTGTTAGAAAAAAAAACTAATTCAAACAATTACAGTATGTCTAAATCATACATGAATTGAAACTGAAATGTATTATTTTTCTGTGTGCTGCCAGATTTATCTGTGTAGTGTGCACATAACTACTGTGTAAGCTAAAAATATCAGATTCAGATGACATGAACTGTACAAGGCATTGTGTCACATGACCTCATTGTTTTAATGCAATGCACCAAAAATGTACTAAAAGTGCACAGCCATGTAAGATGATGTTTTATTTTAATTGCATTGTTCTACATGCCATTAACAGTGACAGAAGAACTAGAATGGTCTATTGTTTTTATTATTATTACAGTAGCGGTCTCCAGTATACTTTATAGTAAAAGCAAGGGTCAAACAACAGCTTATCAACCACAAAATGGATATCAACAATAACGGCTCAATCATGCCCTTTATCTCCTTCTCATCACATCCAGATGTGCTTAAAGCCTTCCTGTATCGTTATCAGTTACATCTGTTATATGTTGCTCCCTGTTGACATGGACACATTGAAGATGAAAAATCAGAAAACTGTTTGATGACTCTGAGGTCCAAGCTGGAACATATGGGATCAGTAACTCTGTGATATTTGCTGGACCAAAGCATGTTGAGCTTTGTATGTCATCAATGCCTGTGGGTGTCAGCACATGGAAAGCAACATTCTGCTCTAACACATCTTTCAAGACCATCTGGGTGAGGAATGATATTCGTCTATGAGGCTGCAAAGACAAAATCTGCTTCACAAAGATGACTGTGTCCCCCAATACTATATATTATAATTGTTATATTATAGGTTGAATATTTATATATATATATATATATATATATATATATATATATATATATATATATATATAGTTTCTTTAAAAATATATACAACCAAATGTTAACATTTTGGAGATAGAAAAAAGACGATTGCCACATGTTGCCAGATCTTGGCGCTATAAAACCAGCAGTGAATCAATAAATGTAGGTTTATATTCTCAGCTATTCATGGTCAATGACATCCTAATAGTTGTGTTGAATATGGGTGCCACCAGCAGTACCAACGTGTATTTTCATTCATTTTAGGATCAGTCTTCCTGTTTTTAACAATGCACCAGTTCCAAATATTTGGCTTAAATAACTTTATTTGGCTTCCAGGCATCCAGCTTTCACAGATGTCTCAATCCCACATGCTTGGAGTCTCAGTGGCAGCTGCTATGCTATGCTATGCTTAAAGTACAAGCTATAACCTGCAGCTCCTCTGTGGACTGATGATATTTTACATGTTTGTTTATCTGTCCTAAAAGCAGTATCTGCAGCACACCATGGTAAAAGCACAGTGTTTATAATAGCAACATGCTCCAAATACAGGTCTAGAAGATGGCATAATCCAGACAAGAAATGCAAACAAATTATCATCTATTCAGATCGAAGTATAATTTGATGTTGATAAGTAAATCAGGAAATAAGTTACATTGTAACAATGCAATGCAATTGCCTTCTTCTGTTGGGACAGTAGCTACCTATAGATTTCCAGAAAGAAAAAAAAACGATCTGTTGACATCCCTGTAGGACAAGGTATTGCTTTATAAGACTATACATTACTCAGTTGCAGGAGGTCTGGTCATGTTCATGCATGACCAATGTCAGATCTCCAACTATATCTGCAATCCCTGATTTAGTTTTTTAAAATGAAAGAAATATATGGTCTATTTAATCTCATTATTTTAAACTACTTTACAAGTCATTTTTATATATTTAGCATATCATTTTATGTCCACTTTCATGTACCCATGGTCCAAAAATAAAAAAAAGGATATTTACTGATATTGATTGACTATACATAAACAAGATTTTTTGTTGTTGTTGAAAATGAATTAATATTCTCTTTAGCGCTTGTCAGTAGTAACATCTACACAAGCATAGACATAGATTTAAAATGTTAAAAATCATATGGCTGGGCCACATCTCAATGTGTTTTTATACTGAGATCAGTTTAACCTTCAGAGGAAACCTTTGTAATTCTATATCCCCCCGGTGGGAAAACATATACTGGCATTAATTAAGCAATATGTTGTCATGGTTACCTTTAAAAAGATTAAACATTTACTATATAAAAAATGAGCAAAGGGCAGGAGCAGCTATGTGCTGGACCATACTGTGGAAAGAATGAGCACTATTCATGGTCTCGCATAAGTAGACACAGCTGTAAACAAGTATCGTACCTAGTGAAAAGTTAGGCTGGTCTGGGCTTAAGGAACACTGGCCATCTCACAACCTTATGTACGAGCACAGAACATTAAGAAGTGAAATACTATAAGAGAATTAATTTGGGGGTTAAAATTTGACATCTTCTGAATACAAACAAAAACAGCCAGAGGAGGAAATGTATTCTTAAATCACAGTACAAAAGAGCCTTCAACATGTTTTTTGTTTCACTTTAGGACTTGCTTGCATAACTTATTTTAAGAAAACTTTTATTGCACTAGATGGGAGCGAGTCTGAAGTGAGATATGCAGCTTGTTTACAGAGAACATATGGTCTAGCTGATGGAAAATACCACACACACACACACACAATGCTTTTGTTTACACAATGCAAAGCCTTTAATTATTTAGCAACCGTGTAAAACATACCAGCAAATTTGAATTCAACATGACCTCAAACTTCAGGATATAATGTATGCGACTGTTTGAAGTTTAAAAAAAAAATACAAAAGGTATTGTTTAAATAATAACCACATATGTTATACTGTAGAGCATATTGTTATGTTGCAATTTTAACAAGTAGCCATAAACAGAATATGGATTGTCAGGAATAACATTCTTAAATTCTGGTTAAATCTTTCCAAAATACTATCTCCCTCTTTCTTTCTTTACCCGTAGAGTACATAATTTACTTTCAATAGTACAACATGAGAATCAAAAAATAAATGTATTAAGAATTACAACTTCGACCTGTTACATGATGTATAAGACACGGGACATGAAAACTCAAGATATAATAATTGTACTCAATAGATACACCTAATATACACACATGGCACCTATAAATGGTACTAAACTATTTAATAGTGGATGTAAAAGTTGATACAATGTTTTCCTCCAATTAAAATATTTTACAGGACAAGCTGTATATTGTATATATAGTAATTATTTGATAATATACAATAGGAGTCTAATCCTTGACACACACTAGTTAAAAAGGCACAGGGAAACACTAAAAAAGCTTAAAAATGGAAAGTTAATACACCATAGTATATCAATCTGTCAAAATAATTTTGTACAGCGTTTGTTCAGATATTAATTCCTTGCTCTCAACTGAGTAATACAAACTAAAAAAAAAGTTTAGTTCAACTATTTTTGCAACAGTCTGGATTACTGCCAAATAGACAAAGGGGCAGAAGGCCCAAAGAAAGTAGGAATTTGATCAAAAAAGGAAATACTGTTAGCAGACATCCAGCATCCAGCTGCAAAGGAAGTGTAAGCACTAGAATCTTCATATTACCATAACTAAAAGCACATTAATGTTACAATTTGAAATGCTTACACACACACACATCTCTCATTTACCCTTCAGAACTGTCCATAGACAGAGGACAAACATCATTATTAAATGTAACTGAGTAAGTTGTTCTCACTACCATGTGCTGTCAGGTAGGGGGAAATGAATTAATCTCTCTGTTATTGAGTCAATGTTGATTGCTCACTACATTCATTTTAAAAAGTCTTTGGATTTGTAGTGCAACACAATGACACCAGCAGTTTTGAAAACTGGACAAATGCTCTAAGTTTATGAATACTTCATATTACTTAACCATTTGATACAATAATTATACAGATGAATTAGTAAAATAATGTTTATAAGTGCAGTTAGAAGTCAACCTCTTTGGCTTTTTGTAAAAGTACAAAAAAATAGGCCTACATAAACTATGATTTCAATCAAGTACATATTCCCCTCTTTTGGAAATAGGGCTTAATTGATACAAAGCAAATAATGGTTTTGTACAGCATCCAAATATATGTTCAGTTTTTTTGCATCTACAATATAAAAATACAATGTATAATACTACGTCATGTTATGCTCAATATATTGTATGAATAAGCAACCTCAACAAAACTGAAGTGGCTCCCCATATAACCTATGGGTGCTTTTATAATGTTGACATGTACAAATAGCCCTATTTGAATAACAATTCTCAAGTGGTATCTGCTGCCCAAGCTCCATCAATTGCATTGGGAATTCAAGTTTTAGGACGAGCATTTGTCTGCATTCTTCTTATAAGAATAAAACATTCTCTTCAGCATCTCTTAATAATGAGGGCGTATTTTATTAGAGGGAAGTTTAGCAAACAGGTTGCCAAGAAGCTCATACTACTGGAAATTCCACTAGAGTGAGGTCCAAAGTGTTCTAACCTCGCTTAAGATTGAATCTGCTGACTAACAGGCTAGAGGGGTGCCTTGCCTTTCTACAATTAATGACAAAGGAATTGAAGGCAAGACTGCCTTTTTACACTGACACACATACACACCCACACTCCTTACACTTCTTTCACTAAATTTAACAATGACCGATTTCACCAGAAGAAATCAAACAACAAGGCAAATCCTTGACTTAAGTCTCGGAAAACGAGCCACAGGCCTCCAAGGAACAGAATTAAAAAGTACACTATTAAATGAATGTGTTTTGTTAGCACTCGCCCTCTTTGAGTCAGTCAGTACACAGTATAAGAAAAACAATCCCATTATCCGCTAGCAGTGCAGATTAAGATTATGTTGGCGGTGGTCCATCGTATCTCAGCATCAAGCTGAAAGATCGGGCAAAGTTGTTGGCCAGGGAGCAGCTGGCTCCTTCATCCACTAGGGGCAGCAGGAAGGCCAGGAGTAAGAGAGCAAGCAGTAAGAGCTGGAGGGGCAGGGCAGCACAGCACACCCGGTACAGGAAACCCGATCGTCTCTGAAAAACAAACAGAAATTTATAAAACCTGGAATGCAACCATGTTTACCATGTCACACACGTGACAATTCCCTTTTCACGAGACACCAAAAAAGGAGTTCGTTAATATAAAGATTTTGATGAGACTGCAGTTTCAGGTAAGACCTTTTAGAAATAGAATTCCGATTTGATATACATTTTTTTTAACCTTTACCTGAATTTAACCTGTGTACATCAGCACCTTGTATAGAAGAATAATGGGATATGCTTGTTGTCTGGTGGCTTAGTCTAACATTAAAGTGTAATTATTTTAATAATTAACAGATGGGATTAGTGGGATGTGATGCAATGTGGTTTAAACATAGTAACACAGGCAACCACAACTCTCCTTTTACAACAGATTAAGAGTGTTGAAATGTGTCTATAAATATAAGCATAAACTGCAGGGGTAGGGGGTAGACGGGTAAGGGGTAAGAATGAACAAGAGTCCTTTGAGGTGGTCTAATCTTGTGGCCTAAAAAAAAATTAATTAAAAATCATTATGTAATAGAAACAGGATCTAAATCTGGAAATGAATGGTCTCAGCCTGTTCCAGCTAAGTATTACCTCAACTGTAAGGTGTTCAGCTAATGAGCAAAAACTATACAGACAGAAAGGACACAGCTCAGGAAGTTGAGGCAGGTTTAATGAAGCCAACAGAGCAAGTGGTTCAAGAATGTACAGTACATGCCAAAATATGTTTTTTAAAAGGATTGTCATTGGAGTGACTTAATCAACTTGCCAACATTAAGATTCAGATACCTTTAGAATCTTAACCTGAAGAGCCTCCTTAAAACCACAAGCACTGGCTTCTTACTAGGAAAGAAATAATTAACAAGATTCATTTTTCTTTGACCCTGATGATGTGGATATAGTCCTTCAGGTGTTTGCCAGGCCAACTAGTCCTTTGTGTTTTCCCACAGAACAGCCGATCTAAATACATCTTGCCCTTTAGAGTTTATAAGACTTTTTTTTACCAGACAGAAGTTCCTAAATTAATATAAAAGCAGTATATAGTATTACTAAAATAATGTGTACCTTTTCTATCCTGATAGGCTCATCCAGAGGTCCATGTCTCTGTGAAACAAAAAGTATATCACTATTCTAAAACATTTATCAATATTATCAGATACCAAGTTAGAAACTGATTTTCAAAAATGTTATAAATGGAATGATTATGTTTCACTCCAGAAATTAGTTTTACAGTTTAAACAAATATGTTTTTTCTTTGCTATATAAAAGTAAGCTAGAGACCACTACATTAATGATCTGCCAAACAAGACAAAGCACCATCTTGTGGTCATTACAGAAATATTCAGTAACTAGATTACCAAGTAATTACACTAACACAGTGGAGTTAAAAGGTTTTAAGAGGAGATAATCATTTATATCGAATAATTCATATAAATACCTGGGCAGCTACCCTAAGGTCCCCAACATCTTTCAGTTTAGATTTATAGAGCATCCACTGGTAGCGCAGGTCCTCCAGGTGTGCATCTGCACCCATTTTAGTTCCTTTTGACTTCAGCAAAGACTGAAATAGATCCTGCCCCATAGAGATGCGTGACCGTAGCTCCTGTGCATAAAGAACACGTGTCAATAAAATACAAACCATACATTACTGTACATTTAGAGGAGTTTAACATCCATTCAAAGTATTAGATAGACATCATTAACTACTGAAAAGCTTACATTTTAATAAATACAAATTTTCAAAAAAAAGGATCCATACAAAGTGCCTTACCACCAGTCAGGCCGTCCCCAGTCCTTATTTTCACTCACTGCTGCCCAGGTCTACAATACAACCAGGGGCGCTGACCCATAACCCACCCAACCTCTTTTAGACAACGGATGTATACTGTATTTTATTTAGTTTAGATTTAGCCTACATGTGGTTTGCAGAAATGCCTTTAATACAAAATCCTACCTTAAGTCCCTGTTGCCTGCTTTTCAGTTCTTTACTACTCAGGGACTCTTTACGTATTAAAATCTTGGTTAGTTTGCCGTTTTCACTTCTCAGCCACTCTTCAAATTGCTTCTGCAGTTTATGGTAGTCACTGCAACCTTGGATTTCTTGTGCGCCGTCCTGAAAAGCATACATATTTAATTTAGCAATCAAAACATCTCTCCACATTGCAATTAGTATTGTGACGATTTTAAAACCGCAAGGGTATGAAACAGTGCTTTTTCATTCTGTGTTTGTTGAAGTGTCAGTTAATAGTCATGGCAAGAACGATCCCAGCTTGGGGTTTGTATTGCTCTGTTCTGATTGTTTCTGAACAGTTTTATTTATTTCTTAGTGAGAGACAGGGTTTCTAATAGATCTTGATGTGGATGTCTTTTTTGTTCATCATCAGCTACACTATTTCATATGCATTTCCAAAGCAAATTTTCTTCAACGACGTTTATTTAAAAAAAAAAAAAAAAAAAAAAAAAAAATTTAAAAGACCACAACAAGTAGTTATAATTCCAACAGATTAACTAACACACAGTATGGCTGGTTTGTATACCTTATTAAAACACATATACAAATAAAACAGAATATTTAAAATCCTGCTACCATGGTGTATCCATCAGGAGTGTCTGTTGTCACTTTGATGCGTTGTCCTGAACCTCTGAATTTCACTCCAAGGTTTCCTTGAACTTCATTGCTTCCCTGCTTTTGGAAATCATTTCTTCTGTGTTCTTTATATTCATTTCTGGCTTGGATACCTCCTCCTCCCTCAGATTGGTCATATTCACCCTCTCTTTTTAATGCGTAATGTCCACCTCTGTATTCAAAGCCTCGTTCACTGCCTGTCTTTTTAAATTCATAATCGATACCACCTTCATCTCGGTTATAATCTCCTTCCCTTCTGACATCAGGTACATCTCCAGCACTGACTTTATTGACTCGGAGTTCATTACTTCCACGTCTCGAGTCATAATATCCTTCACCTCTGAAACCACTTCCTCCTTCAGCTCCATGATCAGTTACTTCAATACTGAGTTCATTACCCCCTCCAGCTTGGATTTTGCTTCGCAAGCTGTAGATGCAGAAAAGATTTGAAACACTATTAATAGCTATTAATAGAAACCAGGGGCTTTTTACGGGCTTCAACTACTAGCACCATAATATTGGAAGCACTATAATATTGTAAAGCCTGAATGCCCAAATGAATGATTCCTTAGTTAATGTTTCAGTTTAATTTAATATCTCAAAGATTAGATACACCACATATTAAGACCTACAGTCTAAAAGGGGAAAGGAAATAAACAAAACACTGAGCAGAATTACTAAAACTTTGGAGTATATCACAAATAAACCAAGGCTTCTGTCATTTAAACATTGCCACCTGAAAAACAGAATCTTATTTAAATGCATACAGGAAGCATGCATATCTTGCCTGGTGATACTGCTCATCAGGGAAGCCCTCGATTCCCTCAGCTGCTCCAGGTCTCTCTGTATGTGCACTCTGCCTTCAGAAGATGTTTTTGTCAGCACAGCATCTCCTTGAGACTCAACCTGGTGAAGCTCAATATCCTTCTCAGAGAACTCGGCAAGCAATTTCTGCAAAGAAAAGCAACACAAAGCTCATTTGCATTCGAAAAGCCAGCCACATATTTTTGTCTTCTAACTTTCAGCCAAAAACCAGCAGCGAGGGAAGCAGAGGGTTTGGGCCTAGTATAACTTTGCATGAGAAACTCTGCTAAGCCGACACCAACAAATGGCACTGAAAACTAAACACAACTATTGACTGACCTGAACCTCAGCTTGGTGGTTCTCAATGTTCCACTCCCCATTTGAACTCCGAAACAACTCCAGTTTCTGTTTGGTTTCCATCAACCAATGTTCCAGGTTCAGCAAGTTCCCATGAAAACATTCATGCTCATAAATAGCATGTTCGCTTGCCTGAAGTTTAATCTGAAAGACATTTGTAAAAAGAAGTGTAAATCCAGCTGCTAGATTAAAGAACTACAAGGAAATTAATATAGTTGACAAAGTAAAAACATCACAAAAACTGCACCATCTTATTTGATGTATTGCCATAATGGTATTGACCTTGTTTAAAAGAACACTTTTATTGGAAATTAACAAATGTATAATGGCTTGAATTAGTAGTTTAATAACTGTTTATTTTAAGTGTCTGGCATTTTTTTATTCTATTTATGAAAAGTAAAGGGGAAAAAAAAAAAAAAGTGTTGACAACTTGTATATTTTTTTTACCTTTAAGGATCTATGAAGTGCTTTCCAGTCAGCTGATAGCTGGCCGATTTGAGTTCTGTAGGCGGGGTTTGAGGAACCCAGACTCTCCAGCTGTCGACTGTGAGCTTCAAAGTCAGCTAAATCGTTCTGAATTATCTGTAAAGAAAACTACAATTACACATGCAACATTCAAAAAGCAAAAGAGTGCTTGTTTTACAACTAGGGGGCAGTAAAGAGCAAGGTTTGGCGCTTCTGCACTGCCTAAAAACCAGGAGATCCTGATTGTCAAATCCCACAATTCAGAGTTATGTGTTTCAGAGATGGTTTGAGTTTGAACAGCTGTCAGACTTACAGGGGTGGGGTGTTTGATTCATTATTTGTGTTAACTGTCTCCCAGTATTTATAGCTTCAGCACAGAGAATTATAAACTTATCTGACAAAATAGTGATCAAAAACACCAATGCATGTTTTTATTGTTTGCTGGACGCAAAGTTCTGATTTATAGTACATAAGACATTCCTTTATACCACTGAACGTGTTTTTTGTAAACATTTTCTTACCGCTTTGGAAACACAGCTAATCTGCCTATGTTCAAGCTCATGTTTTGAGAAATGATGCTGAATTAATTTAGCAAAACTGTTAGGATTGTTATAAGCAAATTACCTCCAATCGTTCAAACTGAGCCTTTTTAGTCAGGATGTCAGGCTGCAGGGCATTCTCAGCTTCAATTTTCACCCTGATATCATCCAATTGTTTCAGGAATGATCCATAAGCCACATCAAAATCCTTTGTTCTTGACATTAAACTCTGATGTGTAAAAAGCATGTTAACATTAGAAAAAGAAAACTAACTGTATTAATACAATATTTTGTAATCTTGTAATGTAATTGTCCTGTTAATCTGCATAGCTGAAATGGGTAAAAAAATAAATAAATAAATAAATAAATAAAAAAAAATTCATGGTCTATGGTACCGCTAGGTTCAGAGTAACAGCATGTAAATACCAAAGCTATAACCAGGTTGTGACAACTGTTTGTTTTTAAACATTGGTGAACAGTAGGGGGCAAACTATGCAAAGGAATGCTGTGCCCTGGTCTTTCAAAGCTTTCCTGATGGCTTTACCTGCAGCCGGCTCTTCGTTTGGAGTAGTCTGTTGTGAAGGCGTTCTCTCTCTTTTATAGCTCCAACAAGATCGGACTTCAGGTCCTTTGCCTTCTCCTCAATAAAGATGCTGCCCAGCAAATCCTGCTTTACATGCAAGAGGCTGAGCCTCTCCTGGAACTGAGAGCTTTGACACAGCAATGTCTGGATCAAATGACAAAACATGTATTATTAAAAATCAGAATCTTTATCATTAAGTATCCTAAACTGCAGAATGCATATTCTGGGCCAGATTTAAAGATATCAACTTTAGTGATCAAAACAGAGGTGGTGCTTAGATTTGCCGATGCAATCTCAGTAACACTAATGTATATTGACTGTGTCCCAAGTTAACAGTTAATATACATCAGTGTACACACACCTTTAGAAGAATCATAAGCTGTGAAAGCAACAGTTTCTATAGATCAAAGAATTGCTCTGCCTTCCTCTGCTTTTTTTCTCTTAATTTCTTTCTATTAGTTTGATAACTACAGCAAAAACAGTACAGATATAAATGATTCAAATTATGTTTCAAACTGCTCTGGGCTTAAGCATAAATAAATTAAAAGGGATATTGCTATGATTGTTAGGTAGGTAAAGCAGTATAAAATATATATTTGAACTAGGAAACAATACAAATTGAAAAAACAAACAAACCACAAAACCTTACCTTTTCTTCAGATGTCAAGAATGATTATGTCACAACAACCTTACACTAAACAAGCCAAACAAGAAAATACCACAACATCATACCATAGTACTACTAAACCTGAACATGTATTTTAGGAATTTTTGAACAATGCACAACTTGTCTAGCCTCCCTTGAGAACATGTTATTTGTTTATTTAGCAGACGCCTTTATCCAAGGCGACTTACAGAGACTAGGGTGTGTGAACTATGCATCAGCTGCAGAGTCACTTACAATTACATCTCATCCGAAAGACGTAGCACAAGGAGGTTAAGTGACTTGCTCAGGGTCACACAAAGTGGTTGAGGTGGGATTTGCACCGGGGACCTCCTGGTTACAAGCCCTTTTCTTTAACCACTGGACCACACAGCCTCCTTGTTCCAGGTAAACAATGACAGACAGACAATGGAATATGTGCCATACCTCAATCTGCTGCATGTGCATGCTGAGCAGTGCAAAATCTGTAACTTCTGAAGAATTCTCAAGAACTTTCAATGCTGAGGGCCTCCACTGCACAAACTTTCGCAGAGGATCCTGGAAGATCTGCCTCAGACTGCTCTCTGTCTCCGTCGACAGTTTAAATGCCTTTCCTTTCACACTGCATTAAACAAGACCACAAAAAGATCTGCTCACAACAATACTGTGAAGATGTTTTGTTGCTGTTGGGTACCAATAAACACAATATATTACACACTATGTATATGAAGTACAAACAGTACAAACAGGCCTATTTAGAAGGCTGGGTGTTTTCTAAATATGTTGTTTGGTTTTTACAGCAAGTGACAAATGAACTGGAAGCAGGATGTTTTATGGAAAGCAAATACTTGACTTTACCAAACATTTATTCACCTGTGATATTCCTTCACTGCAGCCAGAACATCATCAGAATGAGGCTTCACATTCTGAGAAAACCTGAACAACTCCTTCAGCTGAGCTTTCAGCCTCTCAACACGTGACTCTTCCACTGCCAGAGTTGTCCTGATTGCCTGGAAAACCAATTCAACATGAAGTCAGTACAAACAGAACACACAGAAAACACTACAGCTAAACAGAAACAAAAGAGCATGCTGTAGCTATTCCATAGCTTTATAGTACAGCACTCAATTTTCTGAACAAACTGATATTATATTTTTTAAAAACACATGCACTGTATTATAAACTAAACACAAAAACAGCAAACCACAATCTAGTTTCACAAATCGCAATCCTGGTTGTGACATACCTCTTTTTATAGTCTGTATTTAAAAAAAAAAAAAATAACAAGGTATGAAAGACAAGATTGTTATGCTCATAATGTCAATGTTTAAGACTCCAACTTGACAGATGCACGAAAGCCCAACAATTGCAAACCATGCCGATGGTGACAAAAGCTGAAAAAACACAATTGTGATCTCCACACATCTTACCATAAATTTTCTCCACAGAGCTACCATTTGCTCTTCTGTTCTTTCCACGTCTTTGAACTCCAAGTCTTGGTTAAGCTTCTGCACTAGCTTTCTGAGTTCTGCCATGTCAGATTTCATCTTGAGAACCTTGGTTGTGTATTCTGATTGAATACGGACAGTGTTCTCTAGTCTCTCTTGCTCCTGTTCACAAGCCAGCCTCAGGCTCTCCCAGGCTTGTCTCAGCTCTTCCACCTCCTTCGTGGTCTTCTCTGCTCCCAGTGGAGACGTACTGTTCTTCACAGCCTCAGCCAACCTTTCAATGTGCTGTAAAGTCTTCTCCTCGCTCTTAACACTTTTAAGAATGTCCTGAGGGAAGCAGGAAAAAAAGAGAGACAGCTTTTGAGTTCCGATATCAAAAAGAACAACCAATCTCATCAAGTAACTTATCTAACAAAAAGTCTTCAACTGGCCACTTTTTATATAGTTAATTGGTTAAAATTGACTTCCAAATGTTATATTTCGTAGCTGGATATCGGACAGCCCATGGTTTTAATTGCTTTAATTGAATCCCAGCAATCTAATTCTAGAGATTTACTAGCAATCCTTTAAAGGGACCCAAACATCAAATGTTAATTATACTTAGGGCTTCTGTTCTGTTTTTATTGATTTCATTTTTTGGTGCTTATTTGTAGCTATTTTCGAGTTTTATACACTGTATAAAATTATTGTTTTCGGTTACTTTCCAAAATGCTTGTATGTATAGAAACTCAACAGTACTTGTACGCTTAAGCTGTACCTTCTTTCCTGTTTTATTCTATCCACTTGTAATATAGCTTTAAATCCCACAAACAAGCCTTGTAATTGTAATCTTGTTTTAAATCTCGCAAGCGGAGTCTCCAATAGAAATGTAGGAATTTGCTGCCACTCAGTAATTGGGGTGGGTTTAAATCATTCAGAACGAATCAATCATAGAGAGCACTGGGAAAGGTAGTAGTTTTTTTTTTTTTTTTAAATGGGAAAGGATTGAAGTCAGCGTAAATTTTTTTTTTATATGTGTGTATATATATAGATATATATAGGGGGTGTTTTATTGGTTAAAACCAAAAATCAGAAGCCTTAATTATAATACATTCAAGAGTGTTTATTCTAGGATGTGGTCACTACAGAATTCTTCACAGGTGTTATTTAATTATATACAATGAGATTCACTTTAAACTGCTGTACCTTCCATGTCTCCTGTTTTTCATCTGTTGAATCTGTCATTTCTCTGCACCGGGTGATTTCTTCCTCCTTGGAGCGCAGCCAGACTCTGAATTTATCAGTAGAACCTTTGTAAAGCTGGTGTTCCTCTACAATTTTTTCAAGTAATTTCATTCTTTCCTGAAAAAAAGAAAGAAAAAAAAAAACTTTCAGAACCGAGACCAGTTATTAGCATGCAGTTCGTCCTTTGTTTTGTTTTACTTTAATGTGGTTACAGTGCTAAGCTTTTTGTTACACTCACAGCATTTAAAAAAAGGCTCTCATGACATGAAGTGCTCTTTAGATTCGGTGTGTCAACAAGATCTGAACATTCCCCACCTCATGGTATTTCTGGACAGACTCAAGTCAACATTTAGCCCATGTCTAAACTTATTTTATAGCTGTACCCCAGAATAGTCACTTGAAACATAGTAAGAAAACCTGGTATTATGTTTCACACCTGTTGAAGACTGTCCCCTTCTACAAACAGCTGACAAACTAAAGGTATACGGTAGACACATTTGTACGTGCAGGACAGCACTGCAGACAGGAAACACTAGCAATAAGTAAAAGCTGAATCAAAGTTTAACATGAGTATAAGTATAGTATATGAATACTTCAAATGAAAAAAAAAACATGTAATAAAAAGAAGGTGCTACAGAATGTGGTTAAAGTGATATGGTTTGCTTTAACTACTACTTATCTGAACCTTTTTAAAAGCATGCCATTTGAGCAACAGGGCTTAACATTGACACTACAAACACCACAAGGAATAGCTTTTGTTGCACTGCCAAACACATTGAACACATGTTCAAATAAGCTCCTGGCAGGTTAATGACAACTAGAGATTGCACTGTGTTTCAGATGTATTCGTTCACTGAAGTACAAGACAATGCATTCTGTGTATCTCATTGTTCTTCAGGTGTGTTTTTTTTTCAGCACAGGTCAGTCTCATCACACATACTTAATTAAGATATAAAGTCAAGAACAATTTCAACTAGTAATGAAAATTGCGACAAACACAGACGGGAGAACAGAAAAAAAAGACAGCCTCCGTATAGCACCAGATTCTGATACACTCAATAAATTGTGCTAAAAATGTTCATGACAAGTTAATAAAAAATGGTAAATCGTAAGAGATATATCATTGTGTCTATCAAAACCATGAACACTGCAGCCTGTACCAACCTGAGCCTTGGTTCTGATCTCTTCATAACTGTCTTTGAGACGTTCCTGGGCCTCACTGTCCACACTGGGGTCCTGGGTGCGGTTATACAGGGTGGCTGCCTCGTCCAGCAGCCTCTCCAACAGGATGGCCTGGTTCTCGGTGTCACTCAGCAGGACGCGGTGATGGTCCAGCTGCCAGCGCTTCTCTTTCAAGCCCAGCTGCAGCTCCAGGTTGGGTTCAAGAGTCATCTTCATCTTCCCCAGCCACAGCCCAAACTCTTCATGGGCCTTCAGGTACTCACTCCAGTGCAGCCACACCCACTCAATACGGCTACAGAGGGGCAAGTGAGGACAGTGAAAACAGCTGGAAATGTTTGTCTAGAAACAGAACGTCCTACACTTATCAGGATATTTATCAAAAAGCTGATTTGGCTGAACACATGTATCTTGTTTTTAGCTTCAACAAAAAAAGAAAACAGCATTATGCCAGTCTCTCCATGACTTGAAATACATTTGTTAAATTATGTAGTCTGTTCTAACCTTGGGTGTAAGAAGATGACTAACGTTGGTAATATTAATGCATAACAACTTACATTAATACATCTGTTTTTCTTTTGGAATAGAAATCTTGCTAATGAAACACTAGAGATTGCCAGCAGAAGACATCACTGTATCAAATGTTTTTATTTTCTCTTTTATTTTAAGTTTTTTTTTAATAAAATACAAATCTTCTGTGGTATCTAAAGCAAATTCAACCTATATTACCTGTGACAGTGGATGATGTATGTACATGTTTCTTCCCACAGTGATTTTATTTCTTTTAGTTTGGAGAGTGTTTTATGCTTCTGGTCCTCATCGCTGCACTGCAGAACAGCGTCCCCTGCCACAAATACAATATCCATCTTAACTCTGCCATCATGCTCCGACTCCCAGATTTTCTATGAAAAAGAAAATATATAAGGGGAATGGCATCTCTCATAATATGTATGGTTTAATGATAACAATTGAAGAGACCCCAATACCTATCCAGCAAATGAAATACAAAAACTCATGTTAAGGCTACTGCCAAATTTGACAGGTAAAAGTGAACATTTATATTTTGCCCAGTGAGTTTCAAACACTGAACCTATTTAGTATCCCTCACATCCAAACACTCTGTGGTGTGTTTCTCACCTCTGTTTCTCTCAGCCTGGCTTCCAGGGCTGCCCTGGGGCCTTGGGTATTGTCACTGACTTTCAATCTCTCCTGGACAGCCAGCATCCAGGCCTGGGCACTCTCCAGGCTCTCTTCAAACTCATCCTGCACCTCCTGGGTCATGGTGCAACACAGAGCTGCAGTTGGGTAAGGCGGGAGGAATAAAGTTCTGAATGTTGCAACATTCCAGGTACCAGCTTAAAATATTTGTAAATCTCTAGAATTCCATTGGTGGAGCAGGACAACATCACAAAAAAAAACTAAAAGCACAACTAGGCCTTATCCAAGCACATAGTTCATGGAAATTATGGGGTGATCATTGAATCAGAAAACGTTCTTATGCAAGAATAATCCAACATGCATGTGTATTTATGAGAGTTTAATCATATTATCTCCAAATGAGCTGCATAGAATAAGGTAACAGCTGGGTATGGTTATTCAAAAGAGAGCCTCAAACATCAACCTCAAGGCAGGCCTAATCTTGTTTTCTGGACTTTTAATTTGCTTACCTTAATGCTGATCGAGAAGTCTAGTTTGTTCTCAGTATATATTCTTCATGTTACCTAACAGAAAGTCAATTCTTCCAAGACACTGAGAATAAATGAGAATGCAATTAATAATATTCCACGGACAAAAAACACCTATATACGTTATAATATACCCCAGAATGTCAAGTGTCAGAACAGCTTAGACTTGTTGGCATCGCTTCTGTCTAAAGTTAAGTCAGCAGGTTAAAATATGCATTTCAAATAAAGAAAAAAACTGTAGATTCTCCACCCATTGAAATTACAATACAACACATTATCACTAACAGTAATAGTTTCTGGATGCAAGCCAGAACCAAAATAAAAAATCTACATCCATAATTCCAACCTAAAACACTTATGCTTAAGCCATGTACTTGTGCTGTGTTTGTAGCTGAAGAATAGTCAGTGTTTACAACCTGAGGTTCATGGAATGTATCTGTAGTAGTCAGTGCATTTTCTAAAAAAAATCTGTTTAATGGCAATTGGGATGTTCAGAAGACACAACTAAAAAGGCATGCTAAATACAGTGGGTTTGTTGGCAATTTAGCAAGACATACTTTATTTATAACAACTTCCACTGTTCTAATGCCGCAGCATGAGGATGGCAGTTGAACTTTCTTTAAAGAAAGAAATATAAACAGTATTTGACTTGGGTATGAAGTTTAAATCTGACAATCAATATTTGAAGTTTTAACACATCAGTACAGATAGTACTGTTTTCACTAAATCTCTTTCCATAAAAAACAGACCATCATAGCTAACATTGTTTGCATGCCAGAGGTTTTGGGAAACAAAATACCACTTCAGTTTCAACAAGCTGGACAACCCCGCCCAACAGACCCCATTATTTTTGGCCGCCACCTACTGCAAGCCAGTCCCCAGGCACCACGGAGCAAGCAAAAGAGCCTGTTTTAAGTGTAGGCTCAAAAAAGTAAAAAAACATTACCAAAACATCAGCTTCATTATTATTATAATGAATTACATTTTTTAGAGATGTGTTTTTTGCTGTATTATGCAGTATCATCATTTCCCAAATTCTTCTATCAAATTACTGTACAGTATCAAACAGCAGAAGCCCATCAATTTCAGCATGCCTGCCCCCACCCCCCACAAAAAGAAAATAACTATAACAAAAAAATAACCACAAACCAAGCACGATTAGACGATTCTCCAAAATACACACAAGGAAGATATGTTTATTTTACATGACTTTATATTCAGTCATACTTTTTGAAATGTAGGCTACTTATCCGGTTACTCAAAAGCCAAAATATATTCATAATGCATGAGCATGTGGAATATGCATTTCAGTTTCTCAGTATCTTTTATAAATTCAGCTTGTATTTTAAATGGCACACCCCCATGCACAAGGCCACCTTGCTATTAATAGAATGTCCTACACCTTTCCCCAGGTAATGTATAAATAATTGTTATTTTGTTGTACAGTTGTTACCACTAAGGTACAATGTACTGAAACACTTGCTCTAAAATGATCTGAAACTACACTGATATGTATCTGACTTTCTAAACCATGCTTGATCATCTAAATCAGTAGGCTCTGCAAAGTGAATGGGCTTCCAATTGGAGCTCCATTTCCTGTGCATAAATAATGTATCAACTTTAGTGTTTTTAACCTTTACAGACAAAATCTGTCTTTTTCAATATACTCTTTTGAAAGTGGTTGAACTTTCAAATAGACCAAAGCTTGCCTTACATTAGCTGCCAGGTACAACTGCATTGCAGTTTAGTCATTAAAATGTAAAAACGGATAGGTACTTCCTAATACGTGGTTAATTATTTAAAATTATACAGGAACATAAAAAATAGTTTCTATCCTATACAGAGCAATTATAACTGACAGTACGTTTATGATTTTAAATGTAGAACAGCATCTGTATTATTAAACCTAAACCGAGTGTGAATGTTATTAAATGCCACCTTTATAAAGTTAACTGCCAATAGGTCATGCTGCTTCTGTTTTTATTTGAACGGATATAATTCCCCGCTGAAAACAAAGTATTTTTTTTTTCTTTATTACATTAGGCGTTTCCCTAGGAGTGACTCATTCCTACCAGTTAATGATTTCCCCGGGCTACCACACAAATAAAAGGATTTGCATATACGTTTGGTGGCTCATCCGTTTTTAAAGGCTTGGCACTGTCTCTATTCTATGAAGATTGTTTGCACTATAGTATAGTATACAGCATATTCCTTTACAGTCATATTTCTGGAATTCTACTAGAGCACGCCAAATTACAAAGATGGTAGTACCGTTCTTCAGTTAGCTTATGTACAGTATTTAGAGGGCGAATTATTGTTTACAGCCACCTACATCAACAGGAAATACCGATATATTTAGCCGAGTTAAGATATACGACCGCACAGCTCACATATCAGACACGTTTAAACAGGTTCTGCAATTGGTTGTAAAAGGCATATGAAATGTTTACGTAACCAGATCCTTACAGGCAAAGCACGGTACATTACGTTTTAAAATAGCAGACGAAATTAATTTAGCTAGGGTTGTTTTTTGGTAGCAATACCTATTGAAATACTCCTCCAGACATGTGCCAATTGATGTAATAACATGAATGCAACAGTATATATTTTACACTCATGCCAATGTTTCCCTGTGCCAATTGTATTTCAAAGTAAAGTAAGTTACCCTGCGTCTATGCATTACTGTAGGTTGGTCCAAAGATGCACCTGGCAATTCTGCCTCTATATGGTTACACAAGTTAAACTTTTGCATCCGTACAATGAAAAAAAAACCACTGTAGCTCGTTTCACTTTTAAATATCTGTCTAAAGTGTAAAATAACCTGTAGTTTTACCCATCTATTGGTTTACGTATGCTACCCAGTATCCAGTCAGCGACCAAATGTATCAATTGCGAGCAGACCTTAAATATATACAGATGTTTTCGATTGATCTTAAATTCTGCAACAACTTAAAATCACATCTATTTGAAAAGAAAAAAAATAACACGTATTTGTTGTCTACAGATAACTTTATACAGTATGATTAATTAAAAAAAATAACATTTGTAATCTTTATATAAATCAAAGAAAATGTCCTTTACATACCACTACATAGGCATCAATTGCGTGTTTAAACTACAGTCACACAGCGCTAAGATCCCTCCAGATACATTTTTCATGACTCAACTGTCAGTGAAGGAAGTGAATCCAAGGCCTCCTCTAATTGAAATCTAGTCGTGTGACATCGGTACCTTTTACCAGACGACAGCAACCAATCGTCAGAGCAACCGAACAGCTTGCTCAGATGGCAGAATTATAAATACTCTTCGCATACTGCGCTGCACAGTACCACGTGATACCTAAAGTCTGGAAAGGGCGTCTCTTCCAAACAAAACCAACTCAAACGGAACTAATTGGTTTCAGATTTATTTTTCATATATTTGTACACATTGCACGCAATGAAAATAAACATTTTGTTTTGAATTTAATATTTGGCCCAATGTAACAATTGCCTAAATATAAAGTACGCAACATGAAAGGGGCGTGGTCTGATGGATCTTTGTACTGCATGTTTAAATTTTGGGAGGGAGTTACAGTTGGTACTTCAGAACATAAATCCAGAACAGGAGATTGAAATAGCGCAGTAATACAGTTTTAAAAATATATGGCACATAAAAAGGCAGTTTCTACAACTATGTTTAAATATCAGGTCTAGAAGTAGATAATGTAAAATTGTTTTATAATTAAAGAGGGCACATAAGTCTAAAATTGTAAATGTCCTACAGGGAAATTAGTTTAAAACATTCGTATAAAACAGCAGAAAGTCCATTCAAAATAAGAAAATAGATCCTCCACCAACATTTTTCTAGATATTTAATTTCTACCTTCAATCATTTCTACAAAAAAAAAAAAAAAAAAACTCCTCTAGTTAAATAATGTATACATTGAAACTCCTGGTAGCATGTGCCACGTCACATTTTAGAGTAAAGTTATTGAAATAGAAAACAATTCTGGAATAGTCCGACATCGTAGTAAGCAGAAAGAATCCCAAACAAATGAAATATGTTGATATAAAATATCTTGGCAAGACAAGATTGCAGACCACCCTACAGCAATCCCAGTATATGTTTGTGCACATGTTCACAGAAAGAAAAAAACACTTCAAAGTAAAATACTGTATTTATTATTCAAGGAAAAGCCTCTTGTTTAAACATCCATTTGTTGCTTACCATCTTTGTTACCATACACTTCCTTCAGCATTACCCTATACAGAAATTCAATACAAATGTCATTCAAAAATCTGCTTCTATTTTGAGGTAATCATTATGGAAGCAGCACTGACTAGTAGAAAACCATAAAGATCCTCAACTGTGATGCGATAAACCGATTCCAGCGACCTGAAATAAAAAGTAAAATTAATTTCAGCAACAGCCCACACAGCCGATAGTAATCACAGCAACACAACTATTCGTTTCAAAGGCGGATTAAACCCGTGTACTAATATTGCTTTTTTTATTGGGTACAAAGCAATGGTAAAACACAAACAATATGTCATTTAAATCCGGTCAATAATCTAAATCAAATTGAACGCTATTTAGAAAATGAATGAGTTTTTGTGTTTGTTTGTTTAACATGCATGAAGTGTGGCAGTTCTAAGTGTTTGAGGAAACATAACTTGTGTCGCCAAATATTACAATGCAAACGCTTCTCTCTACCTGTTAGCTGATGGATGATAAAACCGGTGAATCTGTCACCACCGTGGAAATAGGATGGGAGTGTCAAAGAAATATCGCACGTAGAACTGCTACTTCTGCAGTCACGCCTAAACTTCCTTTATTTTCTCTTTGCAGTCCTTATAAACCCCAAGCACAGAATAGTACAAAGGGCAAACGTGAAGGACTGCACATATCTGAACGCGTTGCTAAGGACGGTAGTCCTTAGTTGTTGTATGTATTCATGTTAAACACACATTGACATTCATATTTAGTTTAATTTAATACAACGAACATTTCAATTTGATATAATTTTACAGAATAAACCCCTTCAATTAATGTCACCATACTTATCGGGTACATACCTTACTATTCTGTACTCTTCAAAACAAAACAATATTCACTCGCCAACTTTCACCTGGAATTTAAATCCACCCGGAAGCGGAACTACACCAGCAAACCATCATTGCTGCACCGGAAATACTATCGAAACAGTATCTTTGAATTTATGTAATTGATGTAATATTATCCTTGTATAGATAACACATATATAGTTAAATGTTGCAAACTGTAAAAAAATCGCGCTCTAAAATAAAAATAACAGAAATTTTACAACATGATAAAATGTGTTGACTTCTAACACATTTTAAAGCAGCCGCCCCAACGTTATAACTGGTTTGATTGACATTAATAATGCCGAATCATGGCGATTAGGGTTTGGAGGGACAGATCACTTATCCAATAGCAGCATCGCATGTACAGTTTATGCTCATTTGGATCGAGGTAGCTGACGCAGCATATTCCTTAACTAAGAGTGACCCTGACATCAGACAGTTTTACTTTCCAAAGTAAAACAGGTACAAAAGTATTAAACCATGAATCATTTATTTAGATTGTCTGCCGGTTTGCTTCGTTCAGGTACTGCCGGATTGTACAGACGGAGACCAGTACCTGAGGGGCATGTGTCGTTGGTTGTCGCACGACTTTTTAGCAGTGAACCCGAAAATAGTGAGCTGGGGCAGCTGATTAAAAAGGATAAGGTTGTGGTGTTTATTAAGGGAACCCCTGCCCAGCCGATGTGTGGTTTCAGCAACGCCGTGGTGCAGATCCTTCGGATGCATGGTGTTGACGATTACGCCTCTTATAACGTGTTGGAGGACCAGGACTTGAGACAAGGTCAGCAGCTGGGGTTGTGTTTGTTACAAAACATTGTAACTTTTAATACCGTACACGAGGCAGTCAAAATACAAATACGATTTATGAAATATTTAAATTGTACAATTTACATTGGTATTAATTGGATGCATTTATCTATGTTTCCATTTCGAATACATTTTAACGTAGCCTAATTACAAAACTGTCATATTGATGTCTATGGGAAGGTAACTGCATTTTTCTCCAAAAAGGTTATGATGAACATTGCATTTTGTTATGTACGTATTTGGCTATACACTGGTGTGTGTGTGTGTGTGTGTGTGTGTGTGTGTGTGTGTGTATACACACACACACACATTTTTTTTTTCTTGTTTATATATTTATTCAGAATCGCAGGAATAAATAAACTGTTTCAAACAGTTTGACCATTTGGTTGCTGCTTCACGTTTAGAATGACTTGTTTCAAGGTTTAAACCGTCTAAGTTTCTACAGCATACTATCACGTTGTCACTTAAAATAACAACTTCCCTTGTGAAATCTATTCACACAATATGGGTATGCTTCCAGTGAAAAGGGACATTACTGTAACGTCCAATTCTGCTATATCAGTTTGCTGCCTATATTTATGAAGTTAAGTTCGGTTTAATTCTTTTTTACTGTAAAATATTAGCAGTATTCGTTTTTAAAAGGCACAAGTAGAACACTGGTTGAACAGCACCAGTAACTTTAGAATATTTAAAAGCAGTTACAGAACAGGTACTCAGCCCACCTGTCATCAGATGATTTTCTTTTAAATAACCTGGTAATTTTTTATCAAGTAAATGTCCCTTAAAGATGGGAACAAAATGTTTATTACATGAACTATTTCCCCAAATGACACAGAAGAGAGTTTTCTAGATGGAAGGAAGATTATGACACGCTACTGCTAACTGAGACAGACACCCAACACACACTGTATTCTTCAAGCTTTGGTTTATTGTAATTGCGAGTGAGTCGTTGTACCTGATTATTGTAATTTAAGGAATTTGTTAGAAGTAGTGTTTACAGGACTATCATTTTAAACTGTGCACAGTGACAATAGGATTAGTGGAAAAGTTCTTTATACCTTTTTTTTTTAACGTGAAAGAACATTGTCTACAGTATTTTACAGACAGTTTGAAGTTTAATGGGAGCACTTTTTTTTTTTTTGCATTTTGCCTGTGGGTCAAGAGATTATTTTCCTGGATCCCTCAATAGTGCAAAGTTGGAGTGAGTCTAGGCTAACTGTCAGGTCTTTCTCGGTCTGCAACAGTAGATAAGTACTGTGACCTCTGCTTATCTTTTGGAGCAGAAGGCAGTTCCTTTTTATCATGCTACAATGTGAATATACTGAAGTCCTACATATTCTTCCTACACTTTCTGTTGTATGTTGGTTATTCTGTAAGTCTCTTTAAACTGGACATAATTTGACTCCACAACAGTGAGATTTAGACCTCCATTAACACAATCTGTTTCCCAAGAAGTCTGTCTGTCCCCAATGATAAAATCGTAGTAAAAAAATCATTATTTCTGTCTTCCTGCAGGAGTCAAAAACTTTTCCAACTGGCCGACCATCCCTCAGGTTTACTTCAATGGGGAGTTTGTTGGGGGCTGTGATATCCTGCTTCAGATGCACCAGAATGGAGACCTTGTGGAAGAACTGAAGAAATTGGGAATCCACTCCGCTCTTCTAGATGCAAATAAAGATGAGCAAAAAAAGTAGAAGGTACAGAATGGAAAGAATCTGCAAATATTACGTTCTGTGAATATGTACATGGATTTCCAAATATTATTCTATTTCAGCAATGCCTTATACAATCTCTTAAGAAGCCAAACACAGCTGGAATTACACTGGAAAGTGAACACCAAAGTGCTGTCTCTGCACACTGTCATTCCACTCTTGCAACAAAGCTCAACGAGGCAACACACACACGTTTACTAGCAACCTTTCTGTGTACTTTTGGACTTTCTGGCTTGCTGCACTGTTCATGAAACATAATATTTAAATCGTTTGGAATATTTGTTGTATTGAAATGTATAATGAAAGCAAAAATAGTGTGTCTGTGTTAACTTCTTTATATTAAAATATTAGTGTGATTAAAAATTTTAACATGTCTTCTGCTGCAAATACTGTATCGCGTATTTTTTTCGTGCATGAACAACAAAAAAGAACAATATCTTTTAACAGGCACTCTGTACAGTACATGTAGAGTCTATTAATGTATTTAGGGAAACACTTGCTGCTTTAAAAAAAGAGGGCATTTGTGGGGGCTTAAGTGCTGTTTAAGAAAATTACCTTTTTGCAGAATTGCTGCAATTGTTAAAGTGAGTAGAATTTTAAATTGCAGGTTAAGTATCTCAGTCAAAGACTGAGCATGGGAAAGGGGCTTAGGGCTGTCATACACAACCTGGTTTAAGACTGTCTTTGTTTTTAAAACGAGGTATTCTCCCGTAAAGTGGTAGTTGGGGACATATTGTGATCATTGTTGAATAATATTTGCAGCAGGCAAGCCAATTGTCATATCTGTCCTGTACAGCTGCTTCACCATAGCAAAACATAATTCAAGACCCTTTTGAAGTTCAGTGTAACGTGATTGTTACAAATGGGTAAATAATATATCGTTGGTTAGTCATGAATTAATTGATATTGAATTTCATTTCATTTTGGAATTGTAATTAAAAGAAAATACAGAGTCTAAAAGAGAAGATTGCAGCATTGGTGTCCTGAAATCACCCCCTTCATTGAACATGTCCTGGGAACCTCTGCCTCAGCTAGGGCCTTGCAACCAACCATGATTTGATGAAGTTAGGCTCTGGATGCACCACAGATGCAGGAGCACCACATTAGGAGCATTCTTGACATCTGAAATATTGTCCCAGCCCCTCCTTAATTGCCATCCAGTGATACCTGCTGATGCAGCACTGAAAAGCTTGTTGTAAACCCATTTCTAAATGGAAAAGGAGAAGCTCTTAAGTGATTATTCTTTTAGGAATAGTAGCACTACTAGCATTGCGTGCAACCTCTATTTTTGTTGTAAACATAGCCAGTGATCATTTTGCTAGTGCTAATGTAAGAAGGTATGAAAAATGATTTCAAAACCTGTTAGCATTTCGTCTTGATCATTTTCAGTTTGTAAGTACAATTATCTGCTGACAGATTTATGTGAATAAGGCCGTTTATTATATAAACACATAGTTATTGAAGCAAGTCTAAGCATGTCTAGTGGGCCATAGCCACAGATGTTACTAAAAAAAAAGAAAGTGAGAATCGTGCCTATAGGAAGCTTCTTTCCTGGATTACCTTTATACCAAAAACAGTTTGACTGTAATTTAAATGTATGTGCTACGAGCCTGATATGGAAAATATTGTTCTGTCCCTTTTGTAATATAAATATTGATCATGTATTTAAAAAAATGTCTGGTACGGTACTTTGGAGATATACTGTACTACTATACCACATTTTACTAAATGAAAAATCAAAACACAAATCTGGTACTTGGCTTTTACAGTATCATGTCATGTAATAGAAAAGCCACTGGGTGGAGCTGATATATTACTGATAGTAAGACAGGTGAATATAAAAAAAAAAAAAACATCCTCCTTTTTTTTTAAATAAAAAGAAGAAAAAAAATCCAGCACCACTCTCAGCAACATAAAGCCCTCTTTAGAATGACTACATACTGCCTGACATATACTGTAGGATCAAGGTGACTATCAAATGTTTTTCAATTGTATTCATCATCTGTGCACTTACTGACATGTCAAGACTTCATATTTTACATTTTCATAACAGACACTAACCACTAAACCACTCATAGCCACATTACCACTAATACTGTATCTTTAAGAAGTAGTTTAATAAAAAAAAAGGTTGAACAACAATACAATTTCAATATTTAGTTCACATCACACAGAGTAGCAACTCTTTTCTTTATACAGTAGCATGAACAGCCATGTCCCTCCTCTTTGTTGTAATGGTTATTTGTGTGTTAGCTTGTTATGAAGCCTTTTCATAATACTGTGTATGTTTTTTATTGCTTTGTAGTTTTTAATAATGTACAGTAATCAAAGTTAAAGCTTTGTATATCATGGCCATTATGTGCAAGGAAATATAGTAACACCAGAGGGTGCTGTTATGTTTATAACAGCTGCCTGAAATGTTTTTTGGTAACTAAAACAATACTTCCTAATAGAAATAATGAAAAGGAGTGTGGTCATATGTCTTTAGCTTGTCAGTGAGCCAGGACATATTTGTGATTCAATGTACTAAGTGATAATAAGAAACAGAGCTTGATAATGACTGTTTGCAAATGTATAAGTATGTTTAATATACATACATAGTTACACTTGAAAAGGAAGCTGTATTTAATGAGAATGATCTGCTTCACTTTCATTGCATTATAATTACCACCGCTTTCATTCTACCGAGTTTCATTGTAGGCCTGTTTTGGGGGTTCATTTAGCAAGATGCCTCATCTGGTATCCAGTGGGGGCCTAATTAAATATAGCAATACAGCTGCAGGGCAAAGTGACTGGGGCCAATCATTTTGTTTCTGTTGGCTCAGATGGGACTCAAACTCAGTACCAGGATTTTCATCTCCCTGCCTTTTACTCCAATAACAGGACACCAGTACTGTCTTCAGATTATTAATACAAGTGTAGCACACATTTCCAGCAGGTTGACTGAAAGAAGATGAATTGTGTTGCAATAGTGGGCTGCTTTTGAAGTTGCACACACTGAGAGAGGGCTCTGCTTTGGCACTAATTTGGTAAACCACCTTAAGTTTTCATTTCACAGTAAGATCTGAGCAAATGCAACAGGGAAAATGTTATTTCAAAAGACATTTCATGATAGGATTGGTGTATGCATTAATGGGATGCTATAAAAAATAAATTCCCACGTGGTCTCCTTTCCAGAGAACATATTTTATCCCTGCCTACTACCATATATTTTAATGTACCACAAAACACTGAGACAGTTACATTTTAATGAAAAGTTAATCATTTAACATCACTTAGCCAAGATGGATTATGCTTAGCATTTCATGTCAAATGTTTCATGATCTGTTCTTCTAAAAAGATTAAAGTTTTAAGCAATTACTGCAGTATTTGTATCATGATACACAAAATATTTATTTTAAAACATAATTGTGGTAATATGGCGCTGGCAATTATAAGGAGACAGTACAACAGGTTAGATCCAATACTCACATAATTTGACAGCCAGTTAGAGAGTATATATATATATATATATATATATATATATATAAAATATGAATATGAATATAAAACATTTTCTTTTTGTCTGCATGGTTTGCTCTGTCACCTCCTCTCCGTTGGCCAAATCATACCTCTGCCTCATTTCATTTGGGTCTATAGAGCAAAAGACTTGGACACAGCATTTTATTGAATCCAGAAGGGGTGGGAGTCTTGGATGATGATAAAAACAACACACTACAGCTGCGTTTCTGGGAATCAGGACTGTAAGAAGCTGTTGTTCCTGAGTTGCTCAAACAAGAGGGAACACTCTGTAGGCTCTTCATGTAGGCTCCTCTGATAAATTTTCCAGTTCTTCAAATAGGGGGAGCATTGTCAGCAGACGTATTCCATCCTCTTTGTATCAGTCTGCTTGTGTTTCTTTACAGTGATGTATTTACTGAAAATATTAGATGTAGATGACAGCTTGGATTGTGTTTACTTGTACTGCATCCAATCAGACAGCTGAACTCCAATGCACTGTATGTCATTATAGATGCTGAACCTCAGATCCACAGAGGAGGGCTCAATAGAATCTTAACAGCATAATGCACATTGCCCAATTGAATGTGCTTATACGTTTATTCAGTAAACAGGGCAAATGTAGATGGTAAACCACCACAATGATGTGTTAATCAAATACAAAATAAATGATGCCCCATAGTCTCTATATTGAATTAACCTCACAAAATGATTTCTCTCAGATAAAAGTATGTAATGTCACCACCAAAGAACAAGGGTCTATAAGATGGGAATTTTAGCAATCAAAAATGTTGTTTTACCCTAATGCAACTACCACAGAGTATATTTGCAGATATATGAGCTCTTTTTAAATGTACTTTTTCCTACTGTGAATCCATTTTTTTAATGTCAATGCCAAAACGTCAGTCAGCAGTATGTTGTTCAGCAATACAGTATGAGACATACTACAAGTTTACATTGTTTAAAGATGGTTCTCACAACTTCTGCAGTAGAGTAAGTACTTCATTTTTGAACGTCTCTTTAGGCATAAATCTCATAGTCCCTTGTCTTTTTAGTTTTCTTTATTAAACTGCAACTAGTGAGCAAATTTGTGAATGTCATGTTTGTTTTCTGCATGACTGCAAACAAGCTCTTTATCCTTAAAATGTAAATCAGGTGTTTTATATAAACTACAATTATTGGGCTTTCAGAGACAGCAATTAACTCTTCTTGTATGCTAAATTGCATTTCGTTTTGATGCTAATAGCCGTCTCCTCTAAAGTCTTATGACATCTTTAGTACACTTCCATTTGCTCTTCAACTGTATGTAAATTACAGAAAACAATTCAAGTGCTTTAAGGCACACAGTATGTGGGTTAGATCATTTTGTAGACTCAGACACGTGCAGTTTAGGATCATAATTATTAATGTTGCATCTCACCTCTAAAAAGTAAACATGTGATATTTGCTGTTAGCACTTATACCCTCTTCTTAATAATCTCTGCTGTCAATTGCTCTGCCTGTATTTATATGCTGGTTTAAAGTAATTGAAGCTTCACCCATACTCAAAGCTGATTTTACCACTTGCCAGTCTACCAGTCAGAAACTGAGAAGTAGCTAGCGGTACTAGATTTCATACCCTTCGGTTATTAGTTTTCATGAAAATAAACATTGTTATGGCATGTTGTATAATAATCATCATTTTGATCTTAAAATATTTGGGAAATTGCAGAATTTTAAATGTATTGACTTCCCGTATCCTGGCTGGTGAGTCTAAAGACACGATTAGGCTCAGAACTATTATATTACCCAGTGTTCTTTAGCATCCAGTTTGTGAACAAAACTGCTACTTTTCTCATGGAATCTTCAAAGCCCCCCTGGGCTTATGGCTTCAGACCACAAATTGTATGTTCTGATTTTTGGTGAAAACCATGACAGTTGGAACAGATGATTCCTTTTCCATTTGATCCATAAATGTACCAAAATACTTTATTTGAAGATATTCATACATGCTTTGAGAACTCATGCTTTGAGTTTTTTTTAAAGATGCCCTGTCCCTGTTCAGAAGTATAGCTTCTTACTGGTGTGGGGCTTGATCACAGAAGGAAATACAAAAACTGTTTTTTTGACCAGTGTAATGGGATCGTATAACCAAAAAAGCAGATGGAATGGCAGTCACATTCTAAGGACAGCGTTATAAATAGACAGTTGTTTTGTTTGGGCTAGAATGCAAAACCCTTGCTTGGCTTTGTTAACCTAAACAGCGAGGAACAGGTCCTCTTTCAATTATTCAATTCCATTAAAGGATGAATCCACTGAGGTGTAAAATGTTCCTTTACAATTGTATTGCACTCAAAAATAACATTGCACAATTACAATTCACTTAAGAAGGTGGAGCATTACTAGTCAAGCATATATATCACCCTGAATAATTGCTGAAAAAATATTCCATTATAAAATATAAAGTAGTGGGGAGTACTAAATATAAGTAATTTTTTAATCATAATTATAAAATCCATTCAAAAATCCATAACAACAACATAATGTGAAAATGAGAGATTTATGGTATAACATTATTTCCTGAGCATCACTCTTCCTTTTTTTTTCAAAACAACACTATCAAGATCAGCTATTTTATACTCATTAAACATTAAACAGGACACACGTCTGATTACTTATTTCACTGGCTATTTTGGTCCTTGCACTTTAGATGTTGTGACTGTTGATTTACACCTGAACACTTGTACCAAATTTATTACAGGCAACTGTAAAATCCCAAACATAGGTGTGTGTCAGAAGGAAGGGCTTCAGGGTATTGAATGCTAGGAGAGTCAGTATGAGACTCCCCCTACAGTATAAATGAGACAGTGCAGGAGAAAGCTATGCATACTCGTCCAAGCGATCCTGGCTGTTTTGTACAAGTGGTTGAGATCTGGGCTGGTATGTGCAGGTCCCCACCATGTGCTTTGTGTTACCTTGCTCTTTGATCTCCACATCTCCATGGCCACTGAAACCATTGGAACATGTGATTGTCAATGAAATGCTACCATACTAGCTTCAAAGAGTCTATACTGGCCAAACAAAACCAACCAATCAATACCAATAGCAATATTTAAAAAAATGCTATGAAAAACAGTTTTCGATGCACACAAACACAACCAATGACAACGTTAACATTGTTATATTTAACAGTACAATACAAATGGCTATATACTGTAGCTTCCATGGTTCATTGTATGTTTTGCTTTATAAAGAGAATCAAGGCGATTTAAACAGATGTTTGTACCTTTTTGTGGTTGTCTGCATTATATTCTTTCTGACAATCAATTTCTTCCTGTGTAGATGGCAATTCTCATGCTGTGTGGGGCTACATCTGACTAAATCCATCTCCCTTTCAGCTGAATCCATGGAACCAAGCAGCTAACTGGAGATTTATTTTTCCTTATTAAGAACTAGCGTCCCTCAGGATAGATGGCCAAGATGAAGTTAAACAAAGGCTTTATGGACCTTTCTTTCTTCATTAAGGTCACACGGTTGCTTGTGAGGATAATCTTTCCTGCCCAGTGAACAACCGAATCATGTCAGGCATGCACAATCCCTTTCCTTAACACTTGATGGTGTTTGAAATCTCATTAAATAAAATTCAGGAATGACAAATTCTGCGACGGTGGCATTTTAATTCCGCATACCAAGGATGAAAGATTAAAGTACAGGTTTGCAAATCAAATACTTTTTGTACCACTAAACGGATCCCCTCACATAATATGTAAGTCTTTCAGTGAATTACAGGCTTTATCTACTATCCTTTGTGCTTAATTATTATCCATTAAAGGTTAGAAAGAGGAAGCCCAGCATCTAACGTCTTGGTGCATGAGTCAGTCTTTATATAAAAAAGGTGCATGTCTTTGTGTGTGTGTGTATATATATATATATATATATATATATATATATATATATATAGAGAGAGAGAGAGAGAGAGAGAGAGAGAGAGAGAGAGAGAGAGAGAGAGAGAGAGAGAGAGAGAGAGAGAAAGAGAGAGAGAGAGAGATATGCAGCATATACATTTACATTAAAATATGAGTTAGCTGCAGAATTTGAATGATCTTTGTGAATTTAGCATGTTTTTTAAACACCACCCAGTTAATCTGATATAAAATTGTAAAATATAGATACACTGAATGTAAATATCTCAAAATAATATATTTATAATATATTAATATATTTGAAAGTCGTGTTATAGTTATGGTCTTACGGTAGGATTTATATTTTATACTCTAGCTATTTGGAAAACAAACCCTTCACAGAGCCAACCATGAATGCTTATACCCTATTGGCTGGTTCCACAGAAGCTGCATAACACTAATTCTGGACTACCTTACCTAAGGTTACATTAGGTAGTCCAAGGTTAGTGCTAATCGGGGGCTGTGAAACCAGCCGTATAAATCTTCTGGACTAGTCATGCAGGGGCACAGTGCCTTGTCTTTGTGCTTCAGCTCTTTGCTGTGGTCTTTGTTCAGGGTCTAGCAGGGATTGTGGCTTTTACAGCTGCAGTGAAATCTGTGCTGTCTTGTTTTCTCAGTGATTAAGAGGTTGGTGACTTCTCTGGTTGTTGGCTTGGATAATCAAGACTTTCTTTTTATTTCTGTTATAAATGTATCTGGGCCTAAGTGTGCTGCCCCCATTCAGATTAATGTTGTGTTTGAGGATTCATATGAATTGGTGTTGAATGTATCACTGTTTAATGTGTATTTAATAAGTAGTTTCTGTTTTGTTGCTGCTACATTGTTATTAATGGAACTTAAAATACCTGTAACCATCTACGAAGACGGCAGTATATTTAATATTCTTTTGTCATGTGGATCCATGGGCATATTTCCAAACATTTCTACAAAATAACATTTTCACTCAACTAAGGAAATCAAAGTACACATGCAAAATGCTTAAAAATCTTTAAAACATTCTTTTTTTTTTGTTTTGTTTTTGTAAAAGCTTTTAGACACACAAGTTTTCTTATGAAAGTGTAAGCCTCCCTATGATATAAGCCATCAGATTTGAAGCCTGCCTGCAAGGATTCATGTGGTTTTGACTTAATCCTTTTCTTTCAAACATCTTCTTGTTTTGAATTTGCTTTCATACATTGCGTTCACCGTTTTCATTTCTTGGATGGACAGACCAAAAAGAAGGCAGAGAAGTGAAACAGAGCAGCTTCAGCTATTTCCAGACATGGAAACTAGCCCAAGTCCAATGAAACGGCACATATTGTTCAGTCATGCTTTCAGGAAATTAAAGCCTTTCCTTTCCCACCGTGTTTAGTATAATGTCCCAGGGTTAATCATGGCAGTCTCCCCAATCCAGCAGGTTTCAATTTCCAAATTAAACTTTTGCCTGTTAAAATTAGTAATGCCACTTTGACTGTTCTGAGCACAAATCACAGAGGAAAATTTGCATTTTGGTTTCCTCCCTCAAGCTGTTTAACACATCAAGTAAGCACTCTTGAAAGCCTTGTGTGATGGATTTAAGATCTATTACTTCAAATTAAGAAGGGGGAACAAGGCACAGAGCAATATATTACCTTTTCCCTTTTAGAGAAAATTTCGAAAGAAAATTAATGACCCTTAAATAATTAACTTTCATTCGTTGTGATGTTTTATATAGTTAACAATTGTTCTTATGAAACACCGGCTTCAGCTGTACAGCAATTACAGGCCGATTATTCCCACTTAAAAAGACAAAATACAGAGAAATGTTGAGAGCAGAAATCTGTGTAAAACCCCAAATCATGGCACACTGCAGCTTTAAGATACTCATTTTGTTCGTCATGTCTGGTATGCTTTTTATTTGAGTTTTTACTTATTAGTGTAGACAGTGAAAGTAATACTGCATCCATTGCCAAATAGAGCAATCTGAAAACTTGAATGCAATGTTGTGGCATAGTATAACATATTGCTGGGGGACAGTGTAGTGCTGTTTGAGATTACAACAAACACCATTTACAGAGAAGTTTAACTGCGGTGGGTTAGGGTTAGGGTTGCTCATAGTCTAAAATGTAACATCTGTGCTTTTGCAGATTTTTTGTCATACTTAGCATCTGCACGGGTATAGTATTTCTATTAAACACTTAAAATCAATGAGGTATTACACTTCAATACTTCAGCTGCTGTTTAAAATGTGTTTATTCAGCATCTCGCTTCATCAAAGTAGGGTGAAAGTGCATGTGAAAGTTAGCTTTGAATGTGTAGAAGTTAAATCCAATTTTCTTCCACTTCTAAAGCTGAATTCAGATCTAGTTGAACTGCAAACTTTAAAAAGAAACTTGGTATGGGTTTGAAATAGCACCGTTACCTCAAGTTATATCTTTTGATTTCCTTTGTATCGTTTTCTGTTTCCGTCATCACATCCTGGAGAGAACACATCTATAGCCCTCTGAATGTGTGTTCTCTAAGAATCTTTTTACACTTGATAAAAATGAATCTAGGAGCTGAATCTGGTAGTTAATGTGGCTTTGCTCTGTTCACACTAGAAACTAATCTCGGATTTGATGCATCTTAGTTGCTCTTCCCTGTAGACACACTAAAGCTGAATTGACTCTACAGTGCAGTTCTTTGATCTGCGCACATGTAAAGCACATCTTTACATGCATGACACATGTGCAACCAAAAAAGCTGCATTATTTTTAATGTGACATAGTTTGTTAATACACGCTAATGTAGGGTAAAATTACTCAGGTAGTAATGAATACAGACATGAAACTACCCCATGACGTATATTAGTTAATCCAGTAGTCATGCTTCAGTGCCCACTCAACACTGCTCTAATGTGCCAGTGTGAAAACAGTATAAGTATAGCTGGTACACCAGAGTGTACCCATCGACCTCTCCCTGTGAAACACAGTGGATGGAAGATGTATTTCTCTTTATAGTACAGTACTGTATTTCGTGCATCCACTAGTGTTGAGGCATAGTGTTGTGCCGGGATTTGATGATTATAACAGAAAATGACACAAAGCAAATGAAAATGACAAAAAGGTTGCCCATACCAAGTTTCTCTTTGAGCAGGTTAGAAGCAAATAGTTTATTTAAACTTGCCTTTACTGTCTGTGCTATAGCTGTTTAGTGTGAATTACAATGTGGAGTGCGACACGTAGGAAGTGCAAAAATGCCTTTTAATGATATTGCATACTAACAGAATGGAAATAAGGGTCACTGTGATAGGCTGTTCAATTGATTATCAAGGGTAGGGTTGCCACCCATTCTGGTTTTGCCTGGATTGTTCTCTTTTTGAGGCAGCTGTCCTGGGAAATCTGTAAGACATTACGAAATGACTCTGGTGTCCCGGTTTTTTGCAAATTAGAGGTGGCAACCCTAATCAAGGGAGAGATATATTTGCATTTTCCTTCCTTTTTATTCCATCTTATAATGATCGAGTTAGTAAAATAGACCGCATCTCAATCCAGGAAGTATTCAGCTAGTTAGGCACAAATATCCTGCTATATCCCCACAGGAAATATCAGCATTGCAAACCAATACTAAAGATGAAATTCACTTGCTGCCTTCATTCCCACTTTAATTACTTTCTACAGCAAACATATAATTCCTACATGAAGTATTTACTTGAGAAAATAATTAGGCTCTCTATAATTCATTCCTCTTGCTATCGCATGCAACTAATTATGTTGTTCTTTCATTTAAATGTCGTACAGTAACAGATATGAAGATAGCCTTGTATAGTTTACTTATTTCAGTGTCCTTCCTATAACCAACTTTCTACCTCGCAAGCAGTTTTTACCCAATGTAGCCCAATTTATATTCCTTGAATATTTAACATTTTTACATTTCTTTTACCTGAAAATACTATCAATAAATGAAGTCATTAACCTGACAGAGCCCTTGAGTAAGTGCTTGTAGTTAACTTAAATAAAGTTCAGATCAGTGTCTTTTTTTAGTATATTAAATGGAAGTACAGTTAAAGCATCCTTGTGTATTCCGTGATTCTCTAAAGGTGGGTATTGTACAAAATATTGATGCTTTCATGTCAGTAAATGTGTCAAAGTGACAAAGCCTTTTAGAAACGATTTGGAGGTCTATATGAAAGCTAAATGTTTTGGTGGCCTGGACATTGATGGCTTACCTAGTATAGTTGCCTTATTTAGTTTTTTTTATTTTTGTTAAGTTCCGTTACCAGTGTTGTCCAGAAAAAGAAAACCTGTTTCACTACAACAACCTGTCCATATCAATGATACAGACCACACGTTGGTCGAACCCGGTTCAACTGATTCTTCCCTGCTCTGTGTTAAAACAAAGCCTATTGGTCTTGTTTAAAAATAAAAATAATGAGCCAGAGATAACCAATAGTCTTGAAAACCATGTAAATCAATGCTCTTGGAAGAAATTGCTGCTGATCCTTTGTTGGCTGTTGGAAGACATGCTTCTATTTAGTTGTGGCAATTACATTGGGTGGCTATATTTACTACGGGTTTCTTTAGTGTTACTCTGAAATAAATTGCAATTGCACACGTAGCACTGTAAGTACCCGTGTTTTCATTCCATTTAAAATAAGTTGTGTTAAAATATGTACAGTATTGTAGATGATTGCACTCAATTCTGGCCCATCCCTAATAGTAAAACCATTGTTACATCCTGAGATGACATGTTATAATATATGATATAGCTGTCCAATGTGTTTTATTCTATTTTGGTCATTGAGTTGATACTATAGCAACTGTACTGTGTGAAAAGTGACACATGAATAACTGCCATTCACTGTGTAGGGCATTTTGCATGATTTATAAATCCTCTATGCCATCTGGTTTAGTTTTCTGTCTTCTTTGTTTTAAAAATAATAATGATATTGAACCAGTGCATTAACAAATAGAATTAAGGAGTAAACATCACATAATTGAGCCATATTTTTTAATAGACTTGAAGCTTTTAACTTAGAGAGCTATTTTCAAAATAAAATTGAAAATAATGTGAAGTAAAAATAGAAGCGGCCATACAAACAACCCTACAGACTGGAGTTTAATCAAATTAAACTGAGCAGAGTGTAAGATTTGTCTGGTCCAAACCTAAAAATATATTACTGTGAAATAATAACCAATAGTAATTACAACGGCAGTTTCTCAGATGCAGACTGTTTAAGTATTATATAGTCCCTGAGGGGTAGCCCTCTTGAACTATGTCGCTGATTTTTGGGGTGACCAGTCATGCTAGCCTCCATAGTTCAGGTTCTAGTTTCTGTCCACATCCTAAAAGCACCCGGTCCCTGCGTTCTGCGGTGTGTGTGTGTGTTTCTTTTCTTTTCGTTTTGGTTTCCTGTGTGTGCAGAGCAATGCCCACCCATGCTCATGACAGTTTACAGAATGCGTTATTATGTGGTAAAATTCGTCTTCTTTTTTTTCTTCATTTTGACCATCAGTCCTATAGGCAATTCCCCCTGGCAGAACATAGCTGTCAACAATTCTTCCCAAGCCTCTGGTGTGCACATGGCACTCACAGTATGTTTGCAGGTTTGTCATTAGCGGCCTTTTCCAGGCAGCCTTCATTACTCACAGGCATTCCAGATTATTCTCCAGGCAGCCTAGTTATTCTGCAGCCTTCTTGACACAATACATATATTTGCCTGTGGCTTTTATAAAGCATTTGTTATGTTCACAGCCGGTGCATATTTGAGCATTGTAGTGTAATACACAACTGTAGCAGTAAAGTTAACGATATTCTTTTTTCTGATGGTTTACGTTTGAGCAGCAAAAGGCTCAACTCATAATGGTCAGCACAGTCCCCAGCATCTGTGGGTCTGTGGGATGAACTGGATTGTTATCTTTGTACATTCCACAGCAAACTATTCTAGTCAAGAGCAGCAATGATTCGCTCAAAAGGGAATCCCACTAAATATAGCGGCCACATGCTGTATAAGATTAGAGCCACTAGCAAAGTATTTATTTACACTAGCAAAATAAACAGGGTAAATAATATTTTAACAATATAATACTGTTAGCATTTAATATTCTTAAGTATATCTGAAAACTTTTTTTTTTTTTTTTAAATGTTATTTACCGTAAGTTACTTAATGTTTGGCAATACTGGGTAAAACAAAGTCTCCTAAGATGAATATATTGTTGTGAGTTTGACTTCCTGCTTTACTACTCTGATTAATCACAGAAATGGCACTGTTCCAGATTTCGATCACATGGTGCTCGTGCTTCACTTCCTCAGTGGTGGGGTTAGTGATTGTCCTTCAATGCGTTTGGATTGCATTTCAAAAACTTTTAAAAGGTGCCTTCCCAACACAGCCAGATCTTCCTTTAAACTGTGCGGTGACTTGCCATTGGGCAATCAGTTTGTACACATTTTTTATTTAATTCTGAAGAACAGCAAACAAGCACAGGAGGCAGAATCAAGCCTATGGTGTTTGTTTGGAAGCTGTGACCTGAGTCTAGTCCAAAACTTTGCTTGAATAACTGTGAAAAAAAAATGAAAATGAACACTTACAAACTGCTGATGTGAGACATGGAAAACAATGACGTGTGTTCTGAACCTAAGACAGGCTATAAAGATTTATAATCCTTTACAGATTGCAGCATGTCTGTTCAGATTCAAACAATTAAATACCTCAAAGAAAGTTAGTATAGGATAAAGAGGGATTAGAAGAAGAGAACGGTAATTGAAATATTAGTATTTATATACTTGTGTGATATGTACAGGATATCAATGACCTCTGGACATGGCAAGCCTGCTGCATATACATTTTGGGGGTCTTCATTTTGACACACATCAGGCACACTTCTAATATGTAAAAGTCCAGAACCTTTGGTAATTGCCATTCCATTCCAAAGGCTGTGTGGTCCAGTGGTTAAAGAAAAGGGCTTATAACCAGGAGGTCCCTGGTTCAAATCCCCCTTCAGCCACTGACTCATTGTGTGACCCTAAGCAAATCACTTAACCTCCTTGTGCTCCGTCTTTCGAGTGAGACGTAATTGTAAGTGACTCTGCAGCAGATGCATAGTTCACACACCCTAGTCTCTGTAAGTCGCCTTGGATAAAGGCATCTGCTTAATAAACTAATAATAATAATAATATTTCACAAGACACAGTCTCAAAAGTGATGATTCTCTGAAGATTTCCATCATCAACTTCCCTGAAGGAACTATATTCCATCCACACAACTTAAATAACGGATGATCAACACACATGTTACGGCAGGCATTTGTACGTTTTTTTTGTCCCAACCCCTGTGTATTTTAAGAAATATTGCAAATACAATTATGCTTAAATATGAGTTAATATAAGGTAAGAAGTGAATTGAAATGCTGGTCCTGAAACATTGCATTGTTAAGACCTCATTACTGCAGCATTACATTTTTCTACCATTCAAATGTAGACTTCTCAATGTGACCTTCAGGAGGAAGATATTTAATCACACTAGAATGCTTAGAGCTTACACCTTTCTTTTTAATCTAGAAACTTTGGTTCTAATCCATTATTTGCTATGCCAAGCAACCTTCCAGTCCCTCTGGATTCATTTTCATATTCTTTGAAATGAAAGACAAAGTAATTGGCTTGTGCTCCAACACATTAGATTCATTACTACCTGAAAATTCATTACTGATTATATATAGCTGTTAACAGGGAAATAGTGGTTGCCATTAGCAACTAGGGTGCTATTATTTGTTGTGTTGCAGACAACTGTTATTTACCAGAAATAATTATATAATCATGTAAATAAATAAAAAATATGTTCATCATAAGATGTATTGAAAAAATATATAATATCATTATCAAGTAAATCATTTATCTGTACATTACACAATTTGTAAAATAAAATACTGCGGGATATATTGGCACTGAGAAGTTGTTTCACGCTGCTGTCATGAACGCCTGGTCTGCTTAGTTTGCTTCCTGTGCTTGCTGAGTTGATGTATTAGAAGCTATTATCATATAAATGAGATAAAGTCTGATAACTGCTGGTGAAAAGCAAAGTCAAACACTTAGGAAACTTCTAACTGCTGCCTTCACTGCTGATTTCATCTATGGTACCTGCACCTCATTCTTTCAAATGTCTTTTTTCTGTTTTTTTTTTTTCAAAAGGTTATTCTGACTCCTGAGTTCTACAGGTATTTATTATCTTTATTCTTTAATCTGCTTCAGGTCTCCCTTTTGTATAGATACTGGCTGTGATAACTTCCGTATGTTAAAATGGCTTCAGAAAATAAACAAAACATGGAGACCCAACCTGTCTAGCTGAAGCACACTCAGCTGTCAAGTTCAGAAAAGCATTCAAAGGTCAAGTGTTCCACCAATTTATAATGGAAATCATATCAGTTGAGCTTAGAGGCAAGTCTCTGTCTGCTGTTATACATTTGAATGTATTTCATCACCTGCATTTGAACTTTGAAATGCTGACAGAATATTAGTATGCTCCTTCCTAATAGTTAACTTGTCCATATTCTGGTTGGAAGACAAATCCTAAACCATAAAACAAAACAGAATGTGTCCCAGCGCAGTCACTTATATAACTAATATATGTCAATAACAACAATGTTACGATGACAAAGAACAACTGTAGCCTTGGGCCCGAGAGTGTAGAGCTCTGTTCTTTAATCACAGAGTTTTATGATACCGTATATAAAGAACAGCAACAATGTGATATGTCTTTGGAGAATGTAGCATATTAACGCAATGTAAGACAAATGATAGTCCTGAAGCATAAATTTGTGACTGGAACAAGATTTGCTGCATCATTTTTGTAATTAAACATTAAACATTTATCAAGAAACAGTAAGTGGTTAAATCAAAAAGATAGATTAAGGAAGAACTGCTCCCAATTCTCTAAGGCTTGAGTGTTGTGAGAGTGCAGGTTTAAATAATGTACGTTTTTTTAAGAACAAGCTTTCTATTTCTGTAAAACAGCCTCTGGAATGCTGACCTGATAGTACAAATAAAAAGTTACTATAAAGTCACTGATGCTACTTTAGAGGTTGTCTTACCCGTGCTTTAAACGTAGGCTTTCCTATAGCAATTAATTGTCATGTTTTTTTGTCCTATTGTTGCTTTCAAATATCAAAACAAATACATTTAAATCCTTTCACTTGAATTTGCACACCATGGCAAGTAAGGAATATGAAGCAAGCTGTTATTAATTGTAGGAATTATCTTGACAAACTGAAAAACAAATGAAGACACAAGGGAACAGCAAGCAGAGAAATATACACCCTCCCCAGCTCATTAAAAGAGGAGTAAATACTAACCCTCCTTGATTTTTTTTTTGTTTGTTTGAAGTAAAAAAAGAAAATCACAAGGGCAACTGAGACACACTTTCAGACAAACTTGTCAAAAGGGCTTTCAAGGTAATCTCTCTGACCGTAGACCATAGATGGTCCTTCCAGGCAGTCTTGCTTTGCCAGTGACAGGCATTTGTAGTTACTGTAGTAGATTTTCAGCTTTGCCTTCTGGGTCTTGTCAAAAGTAATCTATTAATGGAGGTAAACCATTTTCTTTATGAGAAGCAGTCAAGAGAAAATTAAACACTTCAAAATCAACATCATACTATATAAACATGATATAACATTTATATTGTGTTTTATGATGTACTTAGGCCATGTTTTTCACTACCCACTCAATTGGGCAGTGCTACTGCATGCTTATCTGAAACTAACAATACATTGAAATAATATCCTATCCTCACTACCTGCATAATGCACAAGCATCACATGTTGAAAACATGATTGTGAATTAAGTAACTTCAACACATGTTGATCATTCATTATTTCGGTAATGTGTATAGCATATAAGTAGCAAAACCCCTGGAACAATTTCATGATGTTTCAATGATTACTGTCAGATTAAAAAAACACCCATCATTTTCACATTTTACTTGCCACCAGTGTAATCTGTGTGGACAACAAACTAAAATGTAAGATTCCTTTTGACCGTCTGAATATGAATGATATAAATATAACAAATATGACTGACCTGATCTTAAACGGTGTCTGTTGGAATTATCCCTGATGCTCTCTGCCTGTGGAAAGCTGGTATCCATAGGGTTCTACCACTCGAACCTTACAGGCTCTTCAACAGTGCACCAAAGCAATTCCACATGGAACATGCTTACTGTGTACAGACCTGTCTTCTACAGCTTGTTAGAACGGTGACCTCGCCTTAATGTTCATGTCAAAATAAAAATCTATAAATGCATGGGGTCTTATATTTTATGTCTCTGTTAATAGTAGAGTTTAACCCTAAATGTTTAAAGTGTCCTATATTTTTTTAACGATGTAAGGTTTCCCTCACAAGTGAAAAAATATTGATTTATTGAACTCTTTTGAACTCAGCCAGATAACCATTAGTGAACTGCAGTTGTACATAGTTGTCTGTATAGTTGCTATATAGGAACTGAAGTTATTGACCAATGAAGAAGGTACATTTTCTGACCTAAATAACTACAAAATAGCTGTATTATTATTATTATTATTATTATTATTATTATTATTATTATTATTATTATTACATTTAGCAGATGTTTTTTATCCAAAGCGACTTACAGAGACTAGGGGGTGAGCTATGCATCACAACTGCTGCTGCAGTCACTTACAATAGGACCTTGTTTTTACGTCTCATCCAAAGGACGGAGCACATGGAGGTTAAGTGACTTGCTCGGGGTCACACAATGAGTCAGTGGCTGAGCTGAGCTTGAACTGTGAACCTCCTGGTAACAAGCTCCTTTCTCTAACCACTGGACCACCAAGCTGAATGTATGAATTATTTTGTATTATTATTATTAATATTATTATTTTTGGTTGGTTGGTTCTTGTGGAGCGCATTCTACGCTGTTTTAACAGTTCAAGCTGTACTTCCTCTAAATGACATATGTTTTTATTCGGTTAGCAAATGAAAATGGATTCTATGGCCAATCTCCTGACCTTTTTTTATAGATAAATGAACGGCACATTAGAGGTGATATATTTCCCGTGTGGTGCAGTCTAACTGTCTCTGTACTCAGAGTGCCAATGACATTAGGGTCACTGCAGCCTACAACTGCTCATCCTTGAAAAGGTAATGTGAGTGACCTTTAATGCTGGAGTCCTGCACTGATATATCAAGAGACAGGAACTGTAAAATGTATTGGTATTTGAAACAAGACTACATAACACTAAGGATGATCATGTCCACCCACCATGATTTATTTTTTATGGAACAAAATTTAGTAAGAATTGGTTTCTCTTGGCAAGATCGGAGGTAAAAATTCAAAGCGTGTGCTTTATGCTTATTTGTATATCATTGTGAAACTATGCCCACTAGTAATAAAATGGTGTCACAATAAACTCCCTGTAACAGTGCAGTAGAAGCCTAATTTAAAATAACGTATTTTCTAAAAACATGTGATTGTACATTTTTGCTTGCCAGCTTAGTAGAAATGTATTGACTAGTATACATCAACACACTAATTATTTTTTTATAAAAAGCATAGCAGCCACAATGCATGGATTACATATATAGGTTAGCTGATAAATGAAGAACACTAATACACACATTGTGGTGAAATGATAAAATGTGCTTTGGAGCACTTCGTTTTTTAATGGAAAGCATTAAACTGATATACCAATTTAAATCCATTTTTAAAAACAAAATATGTAAAGTCTCAACAAATGCAAACTTTTCCTGCTATGAAAAAGTGGCAAAGTAAAATGCGAAGCTATTATCAACAACCCTTGCCTCCCGCTGGGTTTATAAAGATTGGCTCTTGGCAGCTAAGTCTGTATCCATTAAGAAGTATTCTAGAGGTTTTCAATGTGGGTTGACATTATTCTGTAGGATATTCTTAACTAACCACTGCTTTTTCCAAACTTGAACATGGCCCTTTAAGACCCATGTCTACCCTACATTCAGCTTTCAATGCATGATGCATCCGCAGGGCTTCTTTAAGATAAACTACAATCACACTCAACAATGGCATGAACACAGATGGTAGCATAGGCACGTGACATTGAAAGAAACAGAGGAAATAATCTTAACAGAGATTCACAGAAGAAGTTAGCGAGGCAGCTCAGTTATGTAGCAAATGGCCGCATGCTAGAATTGTTTTAGTTGTGATGAAAAAATCTGAAGTTAAAACATTTAGACCCCAGCATCTAGAAGGTAATTTTGTGTCATCAGCAATTTTGCTATAAAATATCATGCAATTTGTGCAGAGTCTGCTATCTCACTGACATGCAGTACCACAGGGCTCGTCTGTGTTGTTTCTATGCTTTCAGAATTCAGGACTGGATGTTTCTTACACTGCTCCAGCATCCCTGGTTTACAGTATGATCCAGTAGATGTACTATATCTGTACTCAATGCAAACAAAAACCTTTGGGCAGTGCTTTCACAAAATCTTACAAAACCTTTTTCTACTTATCTATTACTAAAAGATACAATGAAAACACATGAAAAGGGTAATTTAGTAAAACCTCTATTATCCAGACTAATTGGCTGTGGCTGTGGCTGTGGCTGTGGCTAAGGAGGCTGTGTGGTCCAGTGGTTAAAGAAAAGGGCTTGTAACCAGGAGGTCCCCGGTTCAAATCCCGGCTCAGCCACTGACTCATTGTGTGACCCTGAGCAAGTTACTTAACCTCCTTGTGCTCCGTCTTTCGGGTGAGACGTAATTGTAAGTGACTGTGCAGCTGATGCATAGTTCACACACCCGAGCCTCTGTAAGTCGCCTTGGATAAAGGCATCTGCTAAATAAACTAATAATAATAATAATAATAATAATTGGGATCAGTGGGTGTCATCCATAGTAATGTGAAAGCATGGAGGTTCCTTCAAAGCAGAAGAGTGCAGAAGAGAAACAGAAGAATAAAACTAAAAGCATCATAGCAGCAAGTAAATTAGCAGTTTTCAGGCTAGTTTAATACACTTAAAATTATGTGAATTCTCACTAAATATGTGCCTAAAATGCCAAAGTTATTCGTCAGACAAAAGTGACAAATACATGTGAAGCCCCTTGAGAATGGTTAGGTAAGACTTCCTCCCTTCTAGCAGAACACTAGACAGTGACATTTAACACAGAAAGAGTATAGTATAGAAACAGTCAGAGTTGGCTGTATTTATGTCAAGACCCAGGGGGTGAAAGAAGTAGAGACAAGTGGATAACATTTTAAACTGCGTAAACATTGGGGGGGAAAGCAGTAGAACAGCTTACTTCTGCCCCAATAGTCTCTTTACTTTGGCTTCCCTACAGATAACTTGTTATGCCCAATTGCTCATGGTGTGAAGGAATAGCCAAGACACAAGACAACTATATTTACTACAGAGCAAAGTATTCTGTTGAGCGACCGAGTAGTTAATTTGCGTATTAACAATGAGAGGTCTGCTTTGGTGTAGTTTCAGTGATTTACCAAGTGAAGAAAATGTATTATAAATGATAGGAGGAACAGTGAAAAAGTACTGAAGCTGCACCTTTAAACTACAATTATTATTTCACTCTAGCAAGACATTTGGGAAAGAAAATATCAAGTGAATTCAAGGCGAAACAGGGTTTTTTTTTTTTTTTTTAATCAAACAAAGTAAGCGCACGCTTGAGTTCCTGTGTGACTCTCCTGCATGTAAGCAATCCAATGGTCCCTCCAGCACTATGTGTGGTTTGTGTCATACTATTAAACTGTCTTGAACAAGATTAGAAATTTAAAAGACAGATACTACTAGGAGCAAGCATCAGCCTAATTATTTATGATAGAAGCTGATAAGGCAACCACCTGGAACGAACAAACAGTTAAAATATCTATGTTTTCATATAACCTTTTTTTCTACTTTAAAGCTGAAAGGTTTTAGGAATACTGTGCAAAAAAAAAGCAATTTGTTGTTATCTTTTATTTAAGCCACTATGCATCGTTCCTGTGCATCATTCCTGTTTCATAACAGTGTAATGCATAATGCATCAACTACTGCATGATTACCAGTATCCTCTACATTGTAATGGTACCCACTGCATGAATACCCTGTCTGACGTGGGTTAAAGGTGTGTTCAGGTCAATTTCACGGGAAATCATTGAAACATTCCAAATGACAAAATTCTTCATATTTTAAGGAATGCAATATATTTAAAATTGTTTATTTGGATACAAATAAGTGCTTCGCTGAATGAAAAGCCTTCTTGTCAATGTATGGCCCATAATGTTGTGAATATGATGTTTTCTTGTTTTATGGGACCGAGCCACGCGTCAGTTTTCAGTGGTTGTGAGATGTAGGTGTCATAGTGTGTTTCACAGTCTGCTCTCTAGTCCGGTTTCTTTGTGACATTCTCACCAATCAGCATATTATCCAATCTGCAGAAGGTGTCTCATCCAGGAAATATTGCAACAGCATTGTGAGGCTGGATCATTTATGGATAGCTGCTTTTCACTGCAGTTTTAATATCTCTTATCAAAAGATTGAAGCCCATTATCATATGTACTTCAAAACCAGAAATATTAAAAGAGCTATTGGAATGTATGTATGGTAATCACCTGTGTGCAAGATACATGTCCTAAATAACTGACCCTACTCTTTTTAAAATCACTCCCCTGCAAAGTTTGAATGGGAAGATTTCCTCTTCAATGATGTTTAAAGTGGGCATTGCTGAAATGAATACCAGGAATTCCATTAAATCACTGAAATATAAATCATTTCTAATCTCTATTTTTAATTGAGTCCAGAAGTCACAATCTATTTTTGAACTTCATGTAAGCAATTTTGCAGGAACAACAGACCAATCATTCTGGCACGGACCCAGACAGTTTCCACCAGGAAGCCCAAAACAACCTGAAAATTAAAGCCAGCTGATGACGCAGTGAAGGACATGAGGAATACAAACATTAATTGATTTCATTTATATCCAGCTGCCATTTATCCCTTCGCTCATGAAATATGACATTACATTTTATTATAGATGCTTGTGACACTTCTTTGGTTTTAAAATAGAGCTTTAACAACACAGCCATTAAAACAGGCATATTTGCATTACTATGGACGGCTTTTAACTTGGAGAATGTGTGCTGTTGCTATTAAAAAAAAAAAGCAATTCATAAGCTGAATTAAGGACACCATATGTTATCCTTATTACAATACTGTTTACGCTATTTTATTGGTATTCCTGTTATTGAGAAGGTGCGTGAAATGCAAACACTTATACACATCCACTATAGTACCTTCTATGACCCTTTGTGGTTGTACTAGGAGCCTGCTGGTACCTCTGAAGGGGTCAGAATATGAAGAATGGGACAGGTAAAAGTTGCATGAGATGCCCACCCAGAAGTAGAACCTTGCTGTACTTCAAGCAACCGGTGTTCCTTCTTTGTGACTTGATGCTTTTATTTGATATCACATCTTTATACTGCTGATCAATGTATTTATGCTCACCAATGCCATGTATCACACAAGCCAGTAGTTTTTTAAACAGCAATATTGGAATCACATTCACTGCACACAATACCAGCTTATCAATGTCTTTGAAGGTGTTCCACTGTGTCAACGCCTTTTTCAATATTTGCCTACCATAGTTCTATTAAACAAACTGTATCTATAAAGGAGAACCAGTGGCCTGAGGTCACTGGTTCTCCTTTTCTTCTGTTAAAGATATTTTTGTTCTTGTTTACTTCAAAATGCAGGTATTAAAGGCATATAGTTGAAGTGGGTGTAAAACTGCTTCCTGTCTAAAAAGAGACACACTCAGCTTTTGTTGAACTTCAAAGCTATTTTACATGAAAGCTGTCTGGGGGATATGTTGCCTATACAGAGCCCAAGGAAGAATATAAAAAAGCGAGTTCTTATTTCTCAACACCATAGCTGTCTGAATGTCATTTTTAATATGGGGGGTATTTTAACTCAATGTTATATCTATTTTTAATAAAATGAGGAAATGGTGAACAAGGTAGGCAATTTAATTATAATTTGAAGCATGTGAAAGGCTGCACACTGAGGGTAGTAATGACTTCTATTTTAGGGATTGCATTGATTAAATAGCAATTATACTGATTTGTTATCTCAACAACTATTCCTTCAAGCTTCATAAAGAAAGCAAATTTGCCTCTCTCGTTCTGAAGCTATGTTTACCTCGCACTCACTGAACACGAGCAATGGCTGTGAGGAAGAAGAAACCTCAGGAATTGATAACAGGAGAGATGTGCTTTGTGACTTAGTGATGACTTAGTGATGAGTAAGGAGATTCCCCTTGGCTTGTGGAGAGCCACCCTCACGGAGATGAGACTGAACCAATCAATCTTCAAGGCTGGGAAGCAACCGATGCTTCCCCCCCATGGGGAACCTAGAGGTGAGAAAATGGGAGGATGACAAAGAGTTAAATAGATTTGGCCGGGGGTCCCCCTTGTCTCGTAAGAACCTTCCTGGAGGAGGACGAAGCCAGTGGTGCCTGGGCTTCTAAGGTTGGGAAGTGAGCATCACCTACCCCCAGAGGTCAAGCAGCAGAATACAGGAGGAAAGCGTAGTGGGGGAGGAGGGGAGGATGGTGGAAAACAAAAACATGCAAGACAGAGAACAAGCGCATTGCTTGGGGTTTAAATGGAGGTTTAGCAGATGTTACTGGTAGGAAGGAAATAGGGGGGAGGAGCCCTCACACGTGCCCACCGAATAACACACAAGTTTACAATAAAAAGGTCAATATAATTAGCTGGGATTGTAAAACAAACATTGATGTCCCTACGGGAGAACAATACATTTCTTGATTTTAACTTTCCATGTTAGTGATTACAGCCAAGTTAGAGTAAAGACTGGAGAAAAAAACACTGTACAAGACCAGCTTTTCCAAATGTTGGAATACCATAGCTATGAACATATCTAGAGACTCTACGACTCTTGCAAAAACAGCTTTTCAATATACATAAAGTGAGAAAATATTCTTCTACATTACATGGTCATGAAATTTGACATAGTACAGATGTAAAGCTTTGTCCCATTGCATTGCTTCTGAGTTCCATGGAACACTGAACACTGATCACAATATCATTCTATCTTGGGTATTGATTATTCTCAACTTACCCAGCTATTTCCAACCAGCAGCCAGTCATAGCTTCCAAAACACCACCTGCACATATGTGCCATGGTAAGCACCATCTGCCTCCCTTTCCGTGACAGCACACAGAGTTTGTGTTCAATCGGAAAGCTCCCCTGTGCCTTGCCAGGCCACCTGCAATATTGCATCCACAAAAAGGGAGACAAAACCGAACCAGGTAAGTAAGACCAATAAGCCTGGCTTCTATTATATGTAAACTTATGGAAACTGTAATAAGATCCAAAATGGAAAATTATCTATATGGTAACAGTATCCTGGGAGACAGTCAACATGGTTTTAGGAAAGGGATATTGTGTCTAACTAACCTTCTTGATTTTTTTGAGGATGCAACATCGACAATGGATAATTGCAAAGCATATGACATGGTTTATTTAGATTTCCAGAAAGCTTTTAACAGAACACAGTAGGGATTCAAGGAAATGCATGCACATGGATTAGGGAGTGGTTAACTTGTCGACCCAAGGGACTTTTTCAACCTGAAGAAAGAAACAAGGACCAGGGGTTACAAATGGAGATTAGATAAAGGGCATTAAGAACAGAATATATGAGGCACGTTTTTACACAGAGAATTGTGAGGGTCTGGAACCAACTCCCCAGTAATGTTGTTGAAGCTGACACCCTGGAATACCTTCAAGAAGTTGCTTGATCAGATTCTTGGATCAATAAGCTACTAATAACCAAACGAGCAAGATGGACTGAATGGCCTCCTCTCATTTGTAAACTTTCTTATGTTCTTATGTTCTTAATGAAGTCCCCTCTGGGGGACCTTTTAAAGATCAAGCATCAATGTAACAAAAGTTGAAACATCTAAAAATATATATTACTGTTGATTAAAAAAAAACTTGTGTGAGTAGGGTTGCCACCTGTCCCTGTTTTCCCTGGATCGTCCCGGTTTTGAGGAAGATGTACCGGGACAATCAGAAGATCAAAACGATGTCCAGATGGAATTATAGCCTTATTATCCACAGTGTGGTGGACTGCACATGTACCCAATTACCCTGGTAGTTTAGGTTGCTCTACACTATGTACAGAATAGTAAGTGCAGCCATGAGAAAATGTCTTGCATCAGTATAGAAAATGTTCAGGAGGCTGCTGGAAACTATTTCAAACAAAACCCAGAGTTTCCCTGGAAAATCGAGCTGATGTTTTGCACATCTAAGTGAAATGTTTAAAAGTATTAGAAGGGTCATGTCTAAATTCCAAAAGACAGATTTTAAACATTTCATCTTCGAATCCAGCATCTTGAAAAAGCTGTACAGTAGTAACATAATGACCAGGCTAAACCCCAAGCAGCTCTAAATGTCAGCACTGTAAACACCCACAGTTTCATAATACAGACAGGGATTTGATGGCCATTTGAAAAATCAATGTGATGGAAAGCTCAAGACAAGTCCCAGTTATAACTCAGATGCGCAGAACAAATTCTTTATGACATTTCCTTTAACACATTGGTCTCACAATTCTACAGCCTGGATACACTCTCTGAAGACAGTTACAAAACATAACACAGAAAAAAACAAACATCAAATACAATTGGACATTAAATGACATTTCAATGACACAGTGGGACATATTAAAAGTCAAGTTAGTGATAATCTTGACCTAATTTATTTTCTTTTTGAAATGGTATAATTTAAATAAACATTGCTTGGTAACACTTGCATTTATGGACACATTGTACCTAATTAATACGGCATCTACAAATGAGGTATGTTAACAGTATTATATGGTTATTAACTCTTTACTGGTTTGCTGTTTTGAGTTACATAAAACATTATTTAGACTACTAAAGCATTATAAGAAACCTTCAACTGAATTTACAACAGGGCACTGAACCGAAGAGTCCTACAAAAGTTGCCTGCATATTTAAAGGTTGTGTGCTCTGTCTTCATAGATTATGAAGTTAAAAGCTTCATAACTTTTCATGCTACAATAACTTAAGTCTGACTTCTTTTGTACATTAGATCATTAGGAATGATCTTGGTTTAAAAATATGGATCTAAATTGTTCTTCATGAATTTAGTAATCTTCAGTATAATATACCTACGTGTCTAATAGGGTGAAACTGCAGTTTATAGCAGATGTCCTTACAGTACTAGGATTTTAATTCAATACCTTTTTGCCACTTGGGGGAGCTCTCATTATTAATGTGCATTGACCTCAGCATTACAGCTAAAAAAGTTAATTAAAATAATGATTATGCAGTAACTTCACCTTGCTAAACACAGGCACATTAACACGCTGGATATGCTCTGGGGGAAAAGTCAGTGTTCTTCATTTGTTCCCGGCCAGACTGCTAACTAGGCATTGTCCTAGGATACCAAGATACATGAAATCAGAGTTTGATGTCAAAAATATAAATTCCAATTTGAAAAGTTTTGCTTACTGTGCACCAGTAACTAACTGCTTTGAGCTTCCAAAGGCTTTAGAAAACATTCTCTTTGGTGGTATTCCTCAGAGTTGATTACAGATTCTGAAGCATATTTACTAAAACAGGTCAGTAGGAAAAACAAATGTAATTTTGATAGATAAGTTTATATATTTTTAATACATATTCTGATTGGATCTTAAGGGAAATACAGACTTACCTGTATCTGTTGTTTACTGTGTTAAACACATCTGCATAGTTAATATAGCTTCACATGCTTTCAATTAGACCTATGTTGCTGACTGTCTCTCTCTGACAAAGTCACACAAGCTGAACTTATTAATGTACCCTAGGGCAATGCATCTCACTAAAAATGAGCTGAAGTGCCCAGCTGAAGATGTTAATTCATGATGAGCCTGTCAGACAAGATTTTCCAACTGTACTTTAACCAACAACTGCCCTTTAGTGCAATGTCCCTGGTTTATTGTACTTAGCTGTACACATCATTTTATAAAGTTGCAGTTTATAAAGTTATACAGTATGGTCAATGTGAACCTGCAGACCATCCTACATTGTGACCAGCTCTGTATTAAAGTTACTGTGCTCAGTCTCCTTGAGGGTTGCACTGGAAAGATCCCAATGCATTACTATAAGACTCTAGTTACAGTAACACATTATTTTAAGTGTGTATTCTCTAATTACAAATACTGTTGTGTATTTGCAATGTAATAACAACATGTTTAACTACAGAAGAAAAAGAACAGATATGTTGTGATAGCACTGTATTTACTAAATAAGTTTAACATATTTAATTACAGTGTAATTGGAAACATTAGAAGCCTAAGTACTGTATGATAGTACATTTTTTTTATTTATTATTTTTAAACCAGAATCTTCAGAAGAAGCACATTCATATGTTGTTGGTTCGTTATCAAGTTTGACTCCTTAAAATACACACCATGTCACAGTTCTTTTAGAAAATATGGCTATTGGTGTAAAGCTCTGACATTCAAATACACATAGATTTTGAATCACCCATTTAAAACCAGATTTGCCAATTAAACTATTTAACAAACTTGAGCAACATGTGTTATTATGTTGGAAGCTTTTCATTTCATACTGGTAACATTGTGTTTGTTTGCAAACGACCCACCTGCCATGGTTTAATATGATCAACAAACAACATACTGTCTTGAACTAACACAGCCAAAAATAAATTGGATTGGTGCAGAAAGCTCTGCTATGCTTCCGAAAGTTTAGGTCAGCTATATACAGTAAGCATAAAAATGCATGTTGCTGTTTTTTGGAAAGATACAGTAAATGATCATTGGCTGGGTTTACATGTACGTGAAAATCGACTGGGATGGGATAGGCTTAGTGTATTTAGAGTCAATGTCATCTGCCTTCGATGGTCAGTTAAGGAAAGATGTGGGAACCATATCTCTGACACACCTGCTGGGATCTTAGTGATTGTATTGTTGGCGGTATTCAATGGCACTGAGTTTCAGTGTCACATCCACATTCACTTTAGAACAAGTGCAAGTTCCACAACTTTTCAATAACCCATGGGACAGCAGAGCCCCCCCCCCCCCCCCCAAAAAAAAGTGGTTTAAATGCAGTACTACTTAAGTATAATATTGTACATGATGACATACCATCTATCACCTCTTAACTGGTTGTAGCACTGCAAGTCCTGTTATATTGAAATGTAAACCTGCAGATCAGTGAGTTCTTTCAATTAACTCCCATCATTTCCAATGTTCCTACCCTTTCTCTGTAGTGATGGGTGATGTGATTTTCTATCAGATATTGCCCACAACAGGAGGTACAGTTTCAGTGGAACAATGTTAAATCGCAGAACAGCATGCTTTCATGCCCATATGGTAATTATTATTCTTTTGGGATTCTTTGATGTGCCCGTTCTGAGATACAAGTGAGATCTCATTGGCAAGGAACAGCTGCGGCTCCTGTAGACAATATCACTCTGATGTTCGTAAGGGGCTGTAAAAACTATTCATGTTGATTTCATCCTTTGAAAGCCAGTGCAAGGTTTTGTTTCAGAAGGGAGTCACTCATTCATAGCTACAGCAAGCATTTCTATTCAGTTCTATTAGAGTGCAAACTGATTTTTGTAATTGCTGCATTATGACTTTATAGTCTACATTAAAACAAACAAAAAAAAAAAAAGGGAAATGAATACAAAAATAAATCTTGCCTGCTTCAGTTTCTTATTTCCGGAAGTAACTAAACTATATATATCTCACCATGGTATGCATATGGCTGCATACTGGATGTGCAGCTCTTTAAATTATCTGTGATGCATCTGAAAGTAAAACAAAATCAAAACAAACAGGACCATTATACGTTCAATAACAGGATGCTATGTTTGATTTCAACCTTTAAGGGCCAATCAGAACTCAATCACAACAGAAAACAGCTGCTTCAAGCATGATGGAGCATAGTATGAATTAATGAAGATGACCATATGCTTGAATGTTACATGCTTTATAGATATGCTCAGAATAAAACTTAACTGTGAATTCATTTAGGATTTTCTGTTTGCTGACAGAACAGCTCTACATTAACCATGATATACATTAAAAAAAACAACAATTACTGAAGAGGCAAAATCATATAGCAATGTGCTGTTAAATTCGAAAAAGTAATGTAAAAAGGTTGCATACTACACGGATTTGAACACAACCCCATTCCAATGTGCACATGCAAAGAGACCATTGAAAGACCTGATGACTACAGATTCCATGACTAAACTGATGTGCCAATAATTCTGACACACAAAGCAGTTACTGTTCGATATCTTTGCAGTGAAATATTCCCAGAAGAATATCTTTTTTTTTTCTTTTTCTGAAAGGCACCGTTTATACAACTTACAAGGGACTCATATCACTTGCATATTGATGATATTAAATTGTTTTATGTTACAGAAAGTGCATTCATTTATGGCAGGTGGGCTTAATGTCATGTGTGGTACACTCCATTTCACCAAATCATTTGGATAGCTTACCAATTCAGAACATTTGCTTCAGAACCTCCCTTCTCATACATAACATAGAAATGATTGCCTATTATGCAATGAAGATGTAAGGCTGCAATTGCATTGGCAGCCAAAGGCATGGCACAACAGTAGGCTTTTGCATTCTAAGCCTATTTTACATCACAAAGGACTATGAAACCTGGTTTCAGAGTTATTGGGCAACCATTTAGTTTTAGGCCATACAAAATATAACCGTGCAACACTTTGATTTTACATGATTTGGATCCCTTCCTGCAGCCTCAGGGAAATGTATAGTGATTCCTAGCATTGCTCATCTTAGCTTTCCAAAGGAAAAAGCCCTGTGCTTCAGTCTGCATAAAAAGGGGGGGGGGGGGGGGGGGACCCTTGGAGGACATCTCTGTAGGTTCTTGGCTGCCACAGCTGTTGGTATGAGCTCAATGCTTAATCTAAATATGCTCTAAAAGTATTTTAGACACCACTTTGAGACCCTAAAAAGAGACTTTCATGGTAATCCAAAATGCCACCGGCAAGTGTTTTTAATAAAACCACATGTATTTAATCTTTGTTATGCTATGGTTTCGCATTCAGAATTTTAAACCAGGTATTTGACTGCTATACAATTGGTTGAAGAATGTTTTTCACAAAGTAGAAAATCTTTTTTAATTACTCTAGCAGGACGTATGTGCTGCATTTAATGACAGTCAAGTGGTTAACAGCAAACTTTCAAATATGGTTTACTAGGAATACAGTTATTACAGTTTATTAGGAAGGCTTGGATACATAAGGAGTTAGGAGTAGTAGGAGACTGACACAAGAAGAGTTGGATAAATAAGGTATCATTTATCGCTGGACAGTTTTCCCTACCTTTGGGAGTTTTCATTTTCCATTCAGTTTCTTTCTGTAGATGGATTAAAATCATGCATGTTTAGTTTCATTTACAGAGAATCAGAGCTCCTGTGGGACAGATATTTTTTAAGTATAATCAGGTATAACTGATATTTTTTTCCGTTAATACCATGGGCTTCTTCTGTATAAATTATATCAAATTTAATAGCAAAATCATGACTTGAATGTAATAGTAACACAAACCTCAAACTTATTTTTGTTTTAAACATTTTTTTCAACAGGACAAAAAAGATTGAGCATCCCATAATTATGTATCTGACAAATCCCTGCATTATATTTTCTGATGTACAATTCTTTCTTAAGAGTTAACAAAGCTATTTCCTGGTTTAAAAATAATTCTAAAAATAAAAGTAAAAAGATACGACGAACATGTTCTTATTGTGATTCACACACCCATGAGCATGAATTCAGAAAGAAACGGTCAACCTTGCTATTTATTGAGTATGATTAATGCTTTGCTAAAACTGGAAGACGTAGCTGATTAATTAACACAGTAATTAGAAAAAAATGCATATCTGACAGTTGCTCTTTATGTCCATCTGCTCCAAATTAGTTGAGATCGGGCCATTTCTCTGGTATTTTCAGAGCTATCATTTTCTTAAGACTGCAATTAATCATCTTGTAACAATATGATTACCATAACGGTCACACAGTATTGCTGGAAGGAAAAATTGTCACAGACCTACGGTAGTAAGGCCGGTCACATTTAAACTGTGCTACATTAGTTCAAACAAAAACAGAATGTCCAGTAAATAGAATGCAGAAAAACTCAGGTTAACTGCTCTATTGTACTGTATTGTGCTGAAATTCAACAGCAAAGTATTTTTTTTTTTTTAATGTTGAGCTGTGGTTTTACTTTTTCTGGCTCCCTTTCCTAAGCAGTATGCTCAATTACATCAGCTCAAGGTTTCACAGAACAGGGTCCTTCATAATTAAACTCAAATGAAATTATTTAGGTTATGCATTGCTACTATCCCCCAATAAGTTTGCTGGTGTCGTTTGCAGAACTTTGGAATTAAAAACTATTTAGCATGGTTGAGTTGAAAATAGGGCTAGACTGCTGAAGGCATACATTTCTTTATGTGGGTCTACTTTAGAAATCCACAATTTACCAGAGCTTAGTTTCATTGACAGAAAATCAGATTTGCAAACATTCTGGCCTCTGTTATAATTTGAAAACTTGAAAAAAAAGAGTTAACGGCTTAATAAGCAGATTTATTCTGCCAATTTCCTTATTAGATATATTATTTGTATCTTTTTTTTATCATTTCTACTCTGAGAAAAAAAGTGATTTTTAATAATATAGATACAACCTAATATATCAGAGTATAGAAATCATTTTTGCAGTTTTCTAGTCTTCTGGTTTTATGCTGTTCACATACACATACAGTCCCACAAAATTGTGTTAAATTCTGAATTCTCTCCCTGACAAGATAGGTATTGTTAATATTTAATGCAGAAATCTTTTTAGGTACCCTCACACAGCCTCAAGAATGTCCACAAACCCATGTTTTCCGTGTTGCAAGGAATTCAAAGGAGATGTACAGCTATTTTTTTCAAGCTGTCTTCTGACTACAAAATTGTTTGATGGTTTCCTTCATGAGTTTAGCCTGAGGAAGTCAAAAAACAGATTGTGATATCTGACTGGTTCAAGCTTGTAAATGTGAGTTTGTTTGCCCTCTATTTCATCAAAAACCTTTGGTGGATAGTTAGTCTTACTCTCTCACTTGTTTTTGCTTTAAGGAACTTAAGCCTGTTTTAAAGTAAATCAATATGGTTTCTATTTTTGTATTCTACATTGCATGTTCCCCTTTTGAAAAATCATCTTTTCTACTTTGTACTCATGTCTTGTGGGATCAGTGTGTTACTGCTTCGTGACACCTGACTGTATCTCCAAGGAGTTTTGGTAAAGTCTAGCAGATTGAAAAGAGAGGTGGGTGGGGGGTATATTTATATTTAAATAATGTTCATTCATTTCTCCTGTTATTTGAGCCAGAGGACTTATTTATGTTTTAAGATTTGTAGTGTATCTCATCTATAATACATCTAGATCAATATTTCTGATCTGGTCTATATTTGAAACTATTGGAAAGTGAATGGTAATAACAATGTAACAGCTATAGCGATAAAACATTACATGATTGTGACCATGGTCTGTAGTCAGTAAACGTTGTTTTGAGTGGATATACAGTGTACCTTCTCAACGTTGTCAGGTCTGCTGTCAGTCAAGAGGAAAGAGTTTCCGAAGCAGATATAGTATGTTTTATTTGTACATGTTTTTTTTTGTTGGAATACAGTCCTCCAGGCTCATTCTTACTCCTCTGGAAGACCTCACACAAAGCCTGTTGGGATTCCAGTTCAAACAGTGTTCTCCTTCATCACGGGGCAGTTTGAAGGCTTCCCCCTCAGGACCCTGTTGAATTGTTGAAAAGGGAACAGTATTGACAGGTGAGGTCAGACCAACCAAGTGCCTTGTGTATTCCTAGTCTCTCAGCTGAAAGGGAATGCTGGCTAACTATTAATCTTTAGGTTTAACATTCTTCTTCTCTAATCAAAATGTAATTGAAATATGCTTTTAAAATTACATTATACATAAGGAAATTCTAAAAAAACAAAGTTTGAACTAATATACTTTTAAGTATCAAAATGTTTTGGCCTACTTTGAATGAATCTGGTTTGGATGAGATAAGAATTCAGTTGAAGAGGAATGCTATTATTAAATAGTGATAGGCAACTTAGAACCAGTTGGACTTTGTTTAGGTTTGCACAAATATAACTGTGTAACCCTTAACACTGTTAGCTGGAGTTCTTTTTTTGGAGGTATTTCTTTGTTATAATGCTATATTTTGGTTTTGTATTTTTGTATGTGTGACTTCCATTGGTTGTTGTTCAATAATGGGAAATAGTCTTGAAGAGCATTGGGTTACTATCATTGTTATGTGCTTACCTTAGGCATACAAGATGTACAGTAATAGTGCTGTCTAAGGGAGCTGTCATTTATAAGCTAGGTTTACATTTATTACTGACCAATTACCTTATATATATATATATATATATATATATATATATATATATATATATATATATATATATATATATATTACAATACAGTAGCTTACTTACATGTAAAGCATTTCTTTATACTATGTACAAAGAACTGTAGGGTAGGAATACATGTGTCACTTGTTGATATACTTTTATTTTTATATGTTTCAAATATTTTGTAAACAACGTTTTAGATTTTACCCGAATAAAAAAGAACCAGTCCTGTGGATAGTGGGTTTCGACCCAAACTAGAGTTGATGTATACTGACTTTTTATACAAAACACTCAATGGGCATTCTAGTGGGTCTGGTTTCTGCTGGGAGGACAGAGTAAAAACAGGTCATTGAGTTTACGGTTCTCAAAGGAGTCTTGCCTATAGGCTGTCCTGATATCAGTTGTGCAGGCCACCATCTGTATTGCAAGTGTATGGGAAATAAAAGACTCCTCTATAAACCCTTCCATCTGCCTGCTCTGTGGCTCATTTCCAATGACAGTGTATGCAGCACAGGACCAGCCAGGTGTTTGCCATTATGCATGGGACTTTTGAAAGCATGTCTGATCTGCAAATACTCATTGATTAAGATCATTAAGATTTTACTTAACTTTTGAAAATATTTATTGGATCTTGTGCAAATTTGAGCTTGGTGAGGGACAGAAATGCAGTTCTAGCAAAGCCACATTGATTTCACATTTCTGTTTTTTAGGTTATTCAATCAAGGGAAAAGCTGAATCTGTTGAATTATGAGAGGACCATAGTTTCACTTATAACAGTAAAAGAGAAGAACATAAAATAAACAAAATTACATATGGGATTTATATTTGTTACCTAAACTGCAAGTGATTTCTCAATGGGACTGTTGGCATTCTATTATAATAAACTGTGTGTTGAAAGAAAAGATCATGATACCTGTTTTTACTTTTGAGTTTGATGAAATGTACCAATTGCTGGAATACAGAGTACAGATGAGATGCCATTGTCATTCTACAAGTACAACATTGTTCAGAATTCTCAGTTTTCTTTCAGCCTTCAGCCATTGAAATCCAAGAATTAATATGCACACCTGGTAAAGTATAGACACTGAAGAAGAAAAAAGGCAAACCAAGCAAGTTATCAACTCTTATTTGGACTCAAATAAGTTACTGTATCTGGGCCCTAGTTTATTTAGGAAAATATAATACCTTTGTCAGTGCATGTCATATACAAGTAATGTTGATTCCATGTAAATCTGAATACTCTGGAAACTGTGTAAACAAGTACCAGTTTGTTGTACCATGTGTATTAAACAGGTCTAACCATTGTTTATTATGTAATATTATTATTCTATTAGTGTTTTCTATAAGAATTATGCACTGTTACATTCTGCAACATCAGTACATGTGCAAAAGTACAAAACTTAAACTGAACATGTGCATAGAAATCCTTGTACATGATTACCTTTATAATCAAGTTCATGGAAAATACATTGCTTGCAAACAACATTGTTTTCTTAGCAGAAGGCTACGTGAATTATTGCAGAACCACTTTTAACAGTTTAATGGCATCAGTGATAGCATGGCAGATACATTTCATTAACTTTAAGTCTTCTGTAAAAATCCAATTTATTATTATGGAAATTTAGAGCAAAAAATAATGACCCAGATAGTACCTAGTAATTGCTTAGAGAAATGCAAAACAATAACACAAAAAAAATATTATGCATTGAGCAGATGTGTCTTCAATATGAAAGAGGAACAGAGTGATCAGATATAAATCTAATCGCTACCTACAGTAAAGTGTAATAACCACTTGCTATACCAGTAGCACTGTAAGTCCCAATCATGTTCAATGAATTGGGTTCAGACAAAAAACAAAATCATTGGTATTAGTTTCCCATTTTCCATTTTCTTACAGAAACACTTTCTTGTTGATTGAGATTCAGAAACTGATGAGTGTCATCACAATTAGTAAGTCCCCAGACAGGACTCAAAATCATGCCCACAGAATGCAGACAACAGACACCAGAAGCATACAACAAATGATGTCTTATTTGCTTGACATTGGTAATTCTAATCATGTTAGTGTGCATTGTGACTGCATTTCAAACAGGCTTCCACAAGCCCTTTGCAGTAGGAGATGGGGGGATGGGTTGGATTTACAGTATGCAGTGGTTTCAAAATCTAATGGGACTCCAAAAGTTTCATTTCTTATATGCTCTTATTGCTATATTGTACCATGAATGTAGGTCAGAACAGTTCCCTGACTCCATACCTCAGTTGTTACCGAGAGGCATATTACAGTACTAAACAGGATGAGGTCAGTATTATGACATTTGATGAACCAGGAAATGCCTGGAGGAAAAGGCACAGACATTTCAAAGCCTTGTGCACTAAAAAAAAAAAAAAACAGTGTTAAAAAAAACTCAATAGTAAGCACTGGCATTGTTAATATTTGGTGTTATTTGTCCCTTTAGTGCTTACAGGGACAGTATTAAAGCTTTGTAGACATATTTGGTTGTGAGACAGACACTGTTTCTGTATATGCTTATTCAGTAGCTTTTAAAGACATTCAGGATGATAATGTTCTGTCCTTTGTTTTTTGATTGTAAACTAACGAAACAAACATAGAATGGGATCATTCACATTTTTAAAAGCACTCTGCTGTAGATATGCAATGTTTCCAAGTGGGAACTGTGCTATGCTGGCAGGTCTCAGGTACAATATGAATACCGTGGTGAAGTAAGTTTTTTAGGCTGCTCTAGGTCACTGGAATCTTGGAAAAACTTAATTAATGAATAAGCCGAGAATTTTGACAACAGTAGGTTTATGAAAAGTGTTCATATCTGGAAAAATAAAGCCTTTCTTGTTATAGTTAATTTCTAGAACTTGTTGTGTGTACAACTTTACAAGAAAACTAGTCGGACATTAAGACTGTTTAGCTATTAATTTTCATACTGAAAACTTATCATGATTGTTTGGTCTGTATTTTTGTTCACATTTTCTGTGATTTTGTTTGATATCTATGTTTAAAATATTTGATTAAATCCATTAGATCTGCATCAGTATATATATATATATATATATATATATATATATATATATATATATATATATATATATACACACACAGGTATATATATGTGGTAATGCTGGTGGGTTGGGGGTCTTTGAAATGAACAGTACAGTAGTAAAATGACATGCAGAGAGAACTTAACCTTAAAACATTACTGTGTCAGTTGTTTTTCAGGTGGAGTAAGCTGCAATGAAAGCTATTCAGTAGGTTTGTTCAATCTATCTTAAATCTTGCTCCAACACATTCTCCTGACCTGATAAATGAGAAGTGAACGGTAAATCAATAGAGATCACAATTTAAATGAAGACTGATTTGAACTGGCTTAGAATTATCGACAAGAGACTTGACACTTTTTCTAGCTAGATTTGCTTTAAGTATTCAATATTCAGCACTCACACAACACGCTATTTCACTTTCCAAAATAAAGATTTACCAAATACTTAGGTGTACACCAGGCTGAATAAATCTCAGGATGCGAGGAAAAGTCGGTTATTTTTTCTTAAAATTGTACTCATGTCCTTTCTGTATACTTAGATACATTGTGGTTGGTAACTGTTGCCTCTGCCCCTTTGTATAAATTGTGCTTTATGAATTTGTTACAAATTAACAAAATCTTTTGAATAAATTAGGAGACAATTTGTGAAAATTCAATGCATTATTTGTTCCACTGTGTCAAGTGTGATAGCCTTTTTAATGGGCCACCTATGCAGTGATTACATTACTGTCTTCACTGTACATACTGTAACAGGTTCCCTTGCATCAGAAGTATTGGGGTTAAAAGATCCGATGTAGTTACTTGCAATGTTCACACAGAGCACATCAACTAAATACTACTGTTTACTGTACTTTTACTGTGGTTTGCCATAGATTTAACCACACTTGTTGTATACTGCACATGCAACACTAACACTAACATTAATTGTTGTTGTTCACTTTCATTGGTATTACAAATCCTCTTATCCTGTGATTAAAAAAGGAAAGCCAAAATCCCTTGACATAGAATAGATGTACCTGTAACTAGAGCATGAATTAAGAGACACCCATCTCCCTCGTTAGTATAGAAATCTCTGCAGACTGGTATCTCATCATACACAGGATGCACCCTGTAGTTAGTGCTTAAGTATATATCATCTGATATTCACATTAACCATATACGTATACCATATACAAACAACATTGGACAACTACTTTTTTAAAAATGATTAAATATTTCTATTTCAGTAGTACATTTAGGTTAGCACATGTGAAAAAAAATACTTTTTTTATGTCATCTTAAAAGTTGTTGCATGCCTTGGTATAGAAGTCACCACACACCACTGAGTCTTTTTCCATCTATTTATCTACCAAGATTCATCTTGCAAGGGACAGTCCATTTATACAAAAGAGTGTGTGTGTGCTACATATTGCAAGTGTTTATTAAACATGTATTAAACTTCAGTATGCAATATATATATATATATATATATATATATATATATATATATATATATTGCATACTGAAGTTTAATAAATGTTTTCATTTTATCACAGACATGCTCAGAAATGCTTTAAACTAAAACTGCATTCCAGCTTGATTGGGCCTCTTCGGCAATCCATCAAAAACTGCCTCCTCTCTATCTTTAATAAGTGTTTTGACAGATGAAATCTCCGGCATGTATTATATGCTGTATTAAGATGTAAAATATTAAATTCCTATGAAGCTGAGCCATTTGTTTTGTAATAGTCAGTAGTTACCTGTCAGCACCAATACCTTGTGAGTAAAATGAATATACTGTACTATAAATAAAGCTTATTGTTTTGCTTTTTTCTTTCTTCCTCATGTCAGTCTGTCAAAGTATATCAGAGCGTAAATTTGATCTCCCCACATCAAACAGTTTTTAATTATTAAGTCCCCATCAGTGACAGACAATTTGGTTTGTGTAATTAAGATGTAAATTTCTTTGATGTTTTAATTAGCTCATCTCCCCACTGGTATGTCACAAAACTCCAATGAGATATAAACAAAAAAGAAGTCAAAGGTTGGCCATTTTTGCCATCATGGAATCTGATATTTCACTCATAAATGTATAGTTCATCTCTAAAATGCTTACAACTCACTGTAGGGAGGACTAGAGGGCAGCCTCATGTGCCTGCTCTCTGTGTCTGCATATCCAATTGTCAATAAAAGGGGAGGGACGATTTGTTACAGTTCTACCTAAGAGCAACAGAAACTATACAAATATCCCTTATAAAGCAATGATCCCAATATTCTTATATACAGTATGTTAGATTTACTGCAAGGAATTTGCAATTTTGTGTTTTACCTGCCTTAGCACAGAAGGGGTGTAGGGTGCTGTGTCTAGACATGTTACATGCCTCTAATAACAGTGTGTGGTATTTTGCATTATATGGCAGAAAAAATCTTCTGGTTCTATATTGATACAATGTGGGCTATCTGCATCTAATGTAGCTGAATCTGTAAAGCATAATACTGTTGGTAAGCAAAGTTACAGCATGATCTACATCACTACAATAAAAAAAAAGATCCCTAAGGAGACGTTGATATAAACTCAAAAGTATTAAGAACAGTTATACCTGCACGTTTTCAAACATTTACACAGCCTGTATTATCTGTATAAATAAATGTTTGAACCTCTGTTCCTTATTTCTGGTAACATCTGCTTTTATTATTTTTTCAGAAGTTATCAAGTGCCTCACTGGGTCACTTTTCTAATGCAAAGCAACTCATTTCTGCTAGGAAGCTAACTGGGGCTTATTCAAAGCAGCTGGATTGCGTTCAGCTGCTGATGGAAATGTATGTGACTGATTTCAAATCTATTTGAATTAGGTGACAGACAAGAACAAGAGGACAACTATGTGTGGAGTGGCTCTGGGGTGGAAACATGATGCATCTGTAAAAAGAGACAGAAACCTCAAAGAACCCTCTGGAGTTATTTATGTGGTGTTATTCTCTGATTATTGTACTGTATGCTCATGCACTTTCTTGGGGGACAGGGTTTGTGTGTACTGGTTCAGTGTCACAGTATTTATCTGACAAGTGCCAAAGGATTTGTACTATTCTCCAAGCCAACATCTTATAGTTTTGGGGGGGTTTGTTGAAATAGAATATACAGAATATCCACAGGCAAAATTCTGACTGTTAAAATTCTATGTGCTGAGACACCAACATATAGTGATGAGGGTTATAGAAAACTCCTGTCAACAGCTCAACAAAAACAATTCTGTGACACTAGATACATAGCAAATGTCCTCCTGCAAAGAGATAACAATATGTAATTAATCTTTAAATCATTTCAATCCAATGCAGACTACACAAAAGTCCTGGAGTTAGTAATATCCCAAGTCTTCAGATCTAGCATCATGCTTCCCTAAACCGGCTCTTTGATATTAACATTTAAAATGTGGTCATACCTCATGCAAAACAGCTGGTCCTTTCTTAGTATGGTAAATCATCTTACATCCGTGCAGGCATTTGAAATTAACTTAGAAACATTCGGGGAATTGTATTTAGAATATTTCTGAATATCTTCAATTATGCATCTTACAGAAAAGGTTTGTTCCCGTTTTATAACAGATCACAGTAACTTGTTAGATTAGCTTTGCTTGTTCTAGCTCAGCTTTTGCTAATTACTTTTATTAATTAAACATTTCAGATCTACATTTTATATGATTTTCACTGGGTTTGTATGCTATGCTGTTTTAGGACACTGTTATGTCAGAATACTGTATATTTTTTGTCCTCTTACGCTGGTGTTTAAATGTATATATACATACTCTCCAGAGATCTATACATGCTTCAACGCAAGGGGTCCTATTCACAAAGCTTTACCCCTTAAGTTATTTATTTATTTTGATTAATTTAATAAAGTTTGATATTCATTAAGTGAGGTGAGTAACTGAGCTGAACAATTTTGCAGACACTTGCAATTTTTCAGCATCTCTGAGCATTTCCCCTGCCCTTGTGTCAGTAATTTCCATTTTATTTACTTCATTTTTTTGCTTCACCATTGTTTTTGCTTGCTTACCCTTTATTTGTCATAACTATTGGGTCAGCATTAAGGGAGTATAGGTAAACATTTTTTTTAATGAACTGCTGTTTTCCCTCTAATGCTTACACAGGAGCGGGTGAAGAAAACATTTTAATAAGAAACTCCCTTAACCCTATATTGCCAAATGTTGCTTTCAGACAACTATTGTGTTGTTTATTTCTGTTATTTGAGTATAGTCAAGTAGACAACGTTTTGGCAAGAGCCTTTAACAGTAGAGCATCTTTTCTCTCTACTCATTGTATTAAGTGCATTAGACATAAATAATAATTGTGATATAAGTATTGTATAACATAGTTTTATTGGCTCTGACAGACTTTAAATTCAGCATTTAGTACTATCTAATTTATATTGATTTTTATTGATGAAAAGAATGCAGGATCTGCTTTAATGACCTAAACCGTTCTAAACACTGTCGTCCTCATAACCTACAGCTATGGCCAAAAGTTTTGCATCACCCTATAGAATTAAAAAATGTTGCTTAATAAAATCAAATGAAACCTGCTGGATAATGTTAGCATATTGAATTGCATACCGCGTTGTAGTTTTCCACATTCTTAACAAAAAACAAACTTTTTTTTTTTTTTAAATTTTGAAATCTAACATGAAAAACTGACTACTATTATGGCTTTTGCAATATAATTTTGTATTTTTAATTTTTTTAATTACGTGATGTCAAATAAAATATCTAAATTATGTTCATATAGTTTTTTTTATTATTATGTCTAAATCCTAAAATTGCAGGTGATGCAAAACTTTTGTCCATAGCTGTACTCCATTGCTGATTTTCTTTCATCTGTCTGTCATCCCATGTCTTTTTTAAACCACCTGTATTTCACATTTGATTTTATTTATGAAACATCCCATCTGCCATTCTCTAGAGTTGGTAGAGATTTCTTTTTTTCTCTAACATCAGTTCAGAAATCTGCCTAAATAGCAGCCTACGCGAAACACATTCATTTATAATAGTTAATCTGATTGGTATTTTACATGCTAAGCTAAAATTCATTATACGTACAATAATTAATCAAAAAAATGAAATAACGCAAACAGAACTGGACTTCAGTTCCAGACGAGTGGGTTAATTAATGGAACAGAATAGTCTGATATGTTTTAGGAAACAGCCTTACATGACTTCTGAAATTGTAATTACTGTTCAGAAAACTAAGCACATGTAAATGCGCTGGTTATTGGGATACCACCAAACTGTTTCCCTTGGATCTCTTCCAGCAGGTAATCAAATATGTATGGAGTCAACGGAGACCAATTATTGACTGGACAACTCCTATAATGTCTGATCCATTCAGAGTATATTTTGGATGAGACTGATTGCTGGCACCTGTGTTTTTTTTTGTGCTGTGATGAAAATTGGGCAAAACATGATTTGTATCTAAAAAAAACAAGGTAATTGCTGGATACAATCGTTTATAGAAAATCTTATATCATTATTATATTACCCTGGTTGATAACAACTTGTAGAGGACAAAGTGTGGTTTTGAGGGAGGTCCTACAGGGGGGCAAGAGGAACCATAATTCGTGTGATAGAGCTTAACCTGGTCCCAGATGAATTTGAATTTCAAGAAAACAAGCTCCAATGGCAAAGAACAGAGGTACATAAAGGTATTTGCAATTAAATTGAGGTCACTGTGCGCTCAGCCATGTTGATAATGAAAACTAGTGCTGCATTCATAGGAAACTAGAAGAAGAAATATGGTTTTTACATTTTTTTTTCCATCTTTATAGACAGAAATTGGACTTGAATGAATTTATCTGAAAGAAGGCTAGCAGGACTGCAAATTTAGGGTTGAAGAACATTTACAATTCTCATGAAATAAATTGAATCTGTCACTAAAATAGGAACCTGTGTTATGGACAATGTTAAAATTGCTTCTCTGTCCCTGTGCTTAACATTTATATTTAAATACAAAGTCACCTTGAAATAAAGACATACAGTCTACAAAAAGTCATTCCGCTTTCCATGTGTGGGGTTTGATACATTCACTATTATAACAAAGTACTTATTCAGCATTAAAAATAATAAAACTATGAGCACTTGCTAGCATCAGCCCATTGAGTTTAAATGTAAAAGATGATCTTGGACAACTAAAGCCCCAAGATCAGCTTTTGTTTGCTAATGGGATCAAGGGGACTGTTATGTTAACGGCACTCTCCTTTCAAGTAATATTTGAGAAAGCTCCATGGAATTAAAAGATTAATTTGGTATATTCTTTACAGACCTGACCCAGCTTATGGCCACACATTTCCAAGGTTCTTTGGAACTGCAACCCTGAAGCATACATTGGTAATATATATATATATATATATATATATATATATATATATATATATATATATATATATATATATATATATATATATATATATTTCTGTGTGGGTGGTATTATGGTTTGGTTCAGGGCTCAGATAGTCTGGTGTTGTGATTGCACCTTAGCCAAACAGCAGATGTATGCATGTGAATTGGAATAACATACATATTGTTAGCACCTGATTCCCACCCATTCACCCCACAAAAGTGATAAATGTATAACAACCAATTCTCAAGCAAGACAGTTACCTTAAAAAAAATAGGGCAAAGAAAACAGTATAGGAAATAAGTTCACAAGCTTTATTTTATTTAAGCAAATAAAAGAAGTATCTTTCAGAAGCTAAAAACTTAATCCCCTTGGATTAGTTTTCTTTCTGTCAAAGCCTGCTAACTGCATCCCTGTAAGGTGTCTTCCCAGCTTACAGACCCAGAAGTGCTAGCCGTCAAAGAGATGGTTCTCTGTGGAATTGCTAGCACTGGTGCCAGTTTACAGTAATTGAGTGTGGCATCCACCACTATTGTAGATTATGGTATTGTAACCTGAAAGTAATAGCCCAGACAAAATATTTTGACTGGTGTAAATTTAAGGAGACATTTAAAAACATACTTATTTTCATTTATTTGCTCAATTTTTATGGCTGTCCACTCCAGGCCATTTAATGTGCAGACTAACATCAAGCTTGAAGCAATTTTTTTTTTTTTCTTGAACACATGCTTTTTTATTTATTTATTTATTTAGAATTTGGAATTGTTTTTATAGAAGATCAAAGAAATATTCAAAAAGCATATTTCTGATTGATATGGTTGTCCAGCGACACCCACAATAAATCATTGAACAGTTGGAGTCTGTTTCCTGCATGTGCATCAAGGAGGGAATATGTCTCTTGTTTTTTTCTTTTTCACCAAGAGGGTATTTGAATGATTTTACCAAACTAATATCACTGTCCTGATGTCCTTCCTTGGGGTGTTCCCTTGGATCAAAATGTGTAACAACAACTCATATAATTAATATTCCCTGGGTGTTATATTTTAGAAATATGTCTCAATTAATTGATTGATTAAATAAAGAGGATACACCATGAACGATCATGTAGTAGTGTAGCTATTCCAAGAATTCCAAGCAGATGAACTTGGAGAATTCCAATTTGGAGCAATGTAATGAGAGTGTAATTTGGAACAATATGATTTGTCTGGTCATGCTGTAAAGTGAGATTACCCTTCATTAGAGAATATTCCTTGATGGAGCCCTGAGTGGACACTTGGGCCGAAGTGAAATGCAAATATCGTAATGAATTGGATCTTTCCTCCCTCCATCTGTATCACCTGACAAGGAAAGCTGCATTCATTGGTGCAGTTATTGCATGCCTAAGTATTTTTTTTTTTTTAATTCTGTGAACAAGATTGAAAACAACAGAGATATGAGACAAAGTAATGCCTAAAGGTGCCGCTCCAGATGAAAGTATAACACAGTCATGATTAAAGCGTCATTAGCATGAACATTGAGTTTATTTTTTATGTTGCATCCCTGTTGGATTGGGTGAAAGTGAAAATGAAGATGAAAGGCTATTTTTTTGCAAATGAATTGATTTAAAGGTAATTAAAACTTTTTTGAATACACTCAGCTAAGAGGACTCCTGTTGTATTGGTGCCATAAGCAATAAATACATACATATATGAAATTGATTTGCAACAAACAACACTGAATACCATGTTTTAATTAGACCAAAGGAGACATTTTTACAGAAATATGTCTATTCTGAAATATGCATGTGCATTTAACATAGCTGGCCTGATTTCCTACAACTTAGTAAACAAATGACTATAAGCTAAGGGTAAATTTAGACAGATGTGTGACAACAACGAGACACTTCAGTGTGTGAATCAAAGTGGGTATGACTGAAAATAAGCAAATCAATTATGCAGACCAGTGATCTCACACTTAATAAATGTTGCCTTTATTTTTATTGCTCCATTTTTATGCCTGTCCATCCTAGGCCATTTAATGTGCAGACTAACATCAAGCTTGAAGCAATTTGTTTTTGGACTCTTGCATTAATATCCTCCATATAATGAAATATTGTCCATGTAAAATGGGGACATAAGGTCCATGCAGTGTATAAATCTCATAATGGTAAGGATCACTAAGCATAGCTATAAAGTTATCTCATTTGTATGTACTTTATCGAGCAGAAACAAGAATCTGATCAGTGTTTTAGAACTAGCATTAATCAAAAATGTGCATTCAGGTACAAATTGAAGTGTGCGTGTATTATTATTTATTTATTTATTTTAGCTACATGATATTCTCAATCAGCTTTGTAAGTTTAAATAAATGCTGTAAGGTTTTAATTTAACAAATCAATTATTAATAGTTCTTGAACCAGATTATAATGGATGACTCTGAAAAGGCCATTTTGTTTCTTTCTTAGAAAATAACTTGTAAGTAAGTAAGTAAGTAAGTGAGTGAGTAAGTAAGTACTGGTATAGATAGGATGACAACAGTAGCTCAAATACATCATGCAAGGTGAACTAGTTTTTCGGTCCAGTGGCAGATGTTCCTGGAATGACTGCCCTGGGAACTTCTACCAAAAGTACAAACTAACAAACCACTGGATAATCTCTCTTGCATTTAATGTTCTAATGTAAAAGAGAAAGAAAAACCTCTCTTAACACTTTGATCACAGACAACAGGTTATCTTTGGCAATATAAATGAAAACCTAACTGTACCCTAAACGTAATTCAAGATAACGGGCACTATAGCATGTGGGTTATAAAAAATGCAAAATGTTTACACTAATGATAATGCTAATTTGTAAGTGTATAGCTTCTGATAAGTGTACAAGTGGAGTAGTGAAAAGTTTGGCATTTGGCAGGACATACTTTCTTTAGAACAGGTATATCAAAATCATTATTCTTCCTAACAGAAAGGCCTATTTCTGCAAGAACAATGTCCAAACATTTAAAGCTAGATCTATCTAAATATTCCAGTCTTTTATTTGTAGATACTCTACAGAAAAATCAAGCAACCTAATTGATTACATAGGCAAATCAATGTTTTGTTTTTTTTTTTCTTTCATACACATTAACAAAATGATTAATTAGCATAGTGACTTATGGAACTTTAATAATTAAACAGTACATTGACAATAACTGGAGCAGGTAATATTATAATAAATTTCAAATTGATCAAATTATTCTTCTCAGTAAAAAAAAAAAAAAAAAAAAAATGATTAATGTCAGTTGTGCCAAATGAAAAATCCTACAGGTTCAAAGTGCTTGATAATAGGAAAAAAAAAACACTAAACAGCATTTCTAGACTGTAATAATTTATCAATAAGCACTACACTTATACAGAGTGTCTAAATGGAGTGTATGAAAACTGTGCTACTTCAAAGGTAGCAGTAGATTCTCTACATCTTATAGTTTCTGTAGACAACAATGACCACAATAAGATTTGGAATAAAACAGCAAAAACAAACTGGAACATATACAAACAAGTCAAGGGACCAACAACGATTAATAATAATATCACAATGTTCATTCATTAATTAATTATTAAATGTTATTAACCCTTTACTCCTAATAAAAATAAACTACAAACCATCTGTACTGCTTATGTGTAAGGGATTCAATGGACTATTGGCAAAAGGTGAGTGGGTTCCAAAGCAGGCCTGTTAATTGCTGTTTAATATCCTATTACGTGTCTAATGTTTTATTCTATAGTTTTCTCATTAGATAATTATTGCTTACAAACTATTCCAACAAAAAATTTCTCATGGCCGATTGTGAGGCAGTGACATAGGGGAAGCATATTAGCGTTGCACAGGCTTCATGCATTTCTTTCATGGGCTTCAGTATCCCTTTAAGTTCATATATCAGTTTGACCACTCCTATGTCTGTATGGCAAAATCCCTTCAGCAGCATTTTGCTGTCATTCTGAGGAAGGGGAATTTGTGTGAGCCTTGTCATCCCACTCGGCCCCAGTGGCACTAAATTGACTTTTCCTGAGATCGGAGTCATTGCTCTCGCTCGGAGCAGCTGAACAGAACCTATGAATTAAAAAGCAGCTGAGGAGACCCTCCCCTCCATCACTGCTGTCACAAACACTTCTTGTCGTCAGACGTTCTGTGGCTCCCCAGACCTTGTTGCCAGGCAACCAACTTCAATTAATATGCAGGGTGGAAACAGCAGGGAATGCCTTGGCTCCTAGAGCGGGACAGCAGCGTCTTATGACTAACTAACAAAATGTGTTCATTCAATGTGGCATCCTAGAGACATTTAACACTTTGCTACTGAACTGATGCCAGCATGAACAGTCGGAAAGTATGCCAACAAAGGAACAGTCCCATGCCAGTTGGTGTACCAGTTGTTTTTTCTGCTTCAGCCAAGAATATTGTCAATTAGAAACTCTTCATATTGTTCAACATTTTTTTTTTTTTTTAAGGAGCTACGCTTCAGAATGAAGTATTGATGCTTGGATCTGAGGAACACACAGCTCTAATGCTGATGGGGGTTGGCATGATTTCTATGTTCTGCCAAACTCTAAACAAAAAACACTAGAACTATAGGTAGGATCGATGATCTGGGCATTTGACACCTCGTTCTCTTTTCTCTTCACCATCTTAAAAGATTTAAACCTAACATCCTTTGAAATGCTCCTCTGAGAATGAAGAACTTTGAAGAGGAATTGTACATGGTGTTTCCAGGTTGAAACTGAAGGAAATTCAATTCCAAGAGGGATCCCTTTAACACAGTCAGATTCTGACAGCTTTGGAGCTCTCAAGCCTTCAGAGTTTGAGCCTTTTCTGAAGAATAAGCGGTGCAGTGTTTTTAGTTAGTTTTCTAGGATGTTTGAGTAACACGGAAAATCTATCTCAGACAGCATGTGCAGTGCTATTTCTCTCCTGATGCAGTGCATGGTAAGGATTGTATACAACGATCTCTTTTTACATGCTGTAGATGTGATTCAGTGCTATTTACAGTATTATTTTGTATCACTGGAAGCATGACGATGTTCTCAATTAAGTAATGTAATGTTCTGGCTTATTTAAAAGGAGCTTTTTTTTTCACTAATTGAACTTTTATGTACACATGCTTCTATTCATATTTTATATCCTTTCCTTTCCTTTAGCGTCATTTGGTATGCAGCTGTGGCAATAAGACTGATAACAGATTTCTTCCACTTAATTATTTACATTGGTTTTATATACAGTAGTGTGCAAATGTATTAGAACACCTCAAGGTTTGTCATTTATATCCTTTATATACCTACCTGCATGAAAACGTCAGTGTGTGAGAATTTCAATTTTCGGTCAGTATTCAGCGATATAGAATAGACACTCGTGTGAAAAATGTCAGACCACTTTGTGCTTTAATTAGGCATCTTAAACAACTTCTAAAAAGTCTCATGTATTTTACCATGTGTGGCTATGTGTTCCTTTTCTCTTACTATTTAAATGAATTGCATGTGTGGCCTCAATCAATTAAATTTGACAATCAGTAATTTGCCTGTTTTGAGCATTTTCCAAGATTTTCAGTTAGTATTTCATATGCACAACAAATCTACTACACAAGCAATGTTCTAATAAATTTGCACACTACTGTACCTGTCAAAATGATATAGTGCTGTATATAAAAAAATACTTTGGGGGATCTTGCGATTGTTGATTGTAATGCCAGGGGGTTATTTGGGGAATCAATGGTTATACAAAGTAGGAATTTGTAGAAAATGCAGGAAAATGATTTGCCATTCTAAATCTAGAAGTTAAAAGCTTTGACTTTTAAGTGCATTTTGCATTTTGAGTTTGTTGTTTTTTTGGTTTTTTTTCCATTTCCATTATATTATATATTATATATAACATTGCATATTTTTGTAGGTAAACTCAAGTGTATATGTGAAATAGAAGTATCATATTAAAGGCATATTTGATTTAATATTTCATTGCACTAACTAGAACATAGTGTAATAAAATGCAACTAACACATTTCTAAGAATGCAATTCAACATAAAAATGCACATAGGCTAAGCAGACTATTCCACGAAACCACAGTTGACAAGTTGGGTACTATATTGCAAACTTTTAGGGAATAAAGTAGTGACATCATAATGTGATGTAATGCAACACTGCTGAACATGTGATGTGTTTCATGTGGCAGTTGATTAGTACTATACTGGTTAGCTGTTAGTAAATTACAAAAGATTAAGTTTGAAACTGTCATTGAACTCACACCAGTTAATGGGTATAGCACTTTATTTTTAGCAACAGCAGTGTCAAGCCAGTAATAAGAAATCTGAGCAACATGTTAACGTTCCAACATTTTATTTTAAAATATATTTGCCGGAAGGTTATTTTTTATCTTTTGTTAGCTGCACTGAGTGTCTTCGTATATATATAACACATTTTGAATTACTGGAGTGGCAAAGGTTTCACACTTTAGTAACTGCAAAAAGTAAATTTCAGCCAAGGTATGCCTTTAAGGGTTTCTACAAACAAGGTGCCCCATTTTGTCTCTGCAGCTCCAGGCATCAATTCTAGAATGCAGATGTGCACCTTTTTTATATGATTAAAAGTTCCCAGGAGTTTTGAATGCTTAGTTGAACAATTAAATTAGTACAGATGTAAACATAAATATTGTTTCTATTTCCCCAGAAGATAAATGTTCAGAGCAGCAACTGAAGCAAAGAAAAGTAGATTTAGGTCACCTTTCTGCATTGGGGCAGTTTTTCCCGAGGCAAACTGTAAGAACACTTCTGTGTGAATGCTGATGAGGAGATAAAAAAAACAACCTAACTCCCATCTGTACACCTCATAGGTCATCCAGATTCATAAATGTGTAAAATCACCGAGACTGAATAAAGAAACACAACGACAGATTTAAAGGATTAAAAGCAAAATACCCATCCGTGTCTAGACCCTTTAAAGCTGTCCTTCATTCAAAGTGTATTCAACTACAGATAAATGTGGTTCAGTAACAATCATAATTACAACACTGTCTTTTCAATTAAGAAATAAACTCTTTGTGTTGAATGTCTAATGAAGAACTGCATGCTTCATTAATAATTATTGCCTGATTAACATACAGCTTCACCAATCAGATTACAAGTATTACAATCATTTGAAGATGGCCATACTGTATATTGGTTTCTTGTTTTCACTATATATGGTGTTTTTTTTGTTTGTTTTTTCGGCATTGTATCTATTTTTTATAAGCAACCAAGCTTTTTGTATTGGTAAAAGTGCATACCGTATAATGCATGAGATATGAAAAAGGAGTGCTCTGTATGTGAAATAGAGTATGATCTTTCTGTAACATCTCACAATTGCAACTTAAGCTTCCACACAGCCCTTTCATCCACATTGCACTTTTATTTTGTCATGATATTTGTGGGTGGGCCTCACAAACATAAAGCATCAACTGCCTTCCTGGTTCTCGAAAGAATGTCAATATCCACTGCCCCTGATCCCCCAGGGGTTAATTAAATGAATAAAGCCCTGGTTGAAACAAAGACCTGGCAGAGAGCAGACTTCAGTGCCACTGCCTAAGACATTAGCTTCTTCAATACCAGCATTCTGTCAATGACCCTTCTGTCAAATGTTACAGACATGTTACAGTAGAAAAAACATTTTTCCAAAATTGCTCTCAATTAAGCTGTGTGGTTAAATGGGCCATAGCCAAATTAATTCTCTCAACAAGGAAAGTGATCTCAGGCTCAAATGTAACGTCCCCATGCCTCCTTCTGGTAAGTGGTCAGGCATTTAGCATTTAGCATCATACCTACAAACTGAATCCCAGTTCACTCACCTTTCTAGACTATGGTGTCTCAACAGTGCAATGGCTGCATACAGGAACTTTAAGAAAGTCAGTGGGAGCTTCATTATCTCTTAGGTTACTAGTGTTACATGGATCTTGAAGATGACTGCACAGTCAACATTTTGATTGCTTACTTAGCTTTCCAGATTCATAGCATGCAATGCAAACCTAAGTTTTTTTTTTTCTTGCATACAGTGTAAGTCGTGTTTTTGTTAGCATGTTTGCTGCAAAAGGTTTCATGTGCTCTTTTTTGCATTGAAGGTTTCCTGCGCACCCCACTCCTCCTCTCCTCCACCTACAACCCTGCGGCCTCATCACAATGAGCCCAGTCTGACTCAGTCTCCCACAAGAACTGCAGCTCCTAGTCAGTAAGTTGGAACACACACACACATACCGTAGGCACTATGTATGCCATTTACTTTTTATCTTATCTTCATTCACTTTCAGATTTGTACTTTTTAATCAGGAATTGATTCACTGAGGCACACTGTATCTTCTAGACTAATGAGAAAAAATAAACCTTTTTCATTAGGTAGGAAGATCTTGCATAAAATGTGTTCCCTATGCTTTGGGTTGACCTTATATTGTCTGATACCGATTACCATAACAAATCAATCATTTAGAATTATCATTTAGAAGTAAACTTTAACATACACATGTTCCAATTCAAGCACAGCATTTTACTGCTGGTCTAAGACACAAGGGCTAGATTCTCAAAGCCATTTACCCAAAATTGTCTTAAACACAATTTTTTTATTTTCAGATAAGAACATAAGAAAGATTACAAACGAGAGGCGGCCATTCAGCCCATCTTGCTCGTTTGGTTGTTAGTAGTAGTAACACACTCAATAAAGTTGCCAACCTAGAAATAAACAACTCCGACATTTATTGTAGGGGCTTGTGATTAGAATAAATGTGTTTATTATTAATTTAAGAAATGCATATGTATATATATATGGGGCAGCAGTGTGGAGTAGTGGTTAGGGCTGTGGGCTCCTGACCGGAGGGTCGTGGGTTAAATCCCAGTTGGGGGACACTGCTACTGTACCCTTGAGCAAGGTACTTTACCTAGATTGCTCCAGTAAAAACCCAACTGTATAAATGGGTAATTGTATGTAAAGATAATGTGTAAAAAATAATGTAATTGTATGTAAAAATAATGTCATATCTTGTAACAATTGTAAGTCGCCCTGGATAAGGGCATCTGCTAAGAAATAAATAATAATAATAAACCTAACTGCGTCACTATTAAACTAACTGTTACTATTATTTCAACATCGCTTCTTTAGCACCCTATAGCGGCTACTACATCCGACGTCCATTAAAGCACTTGATTCGGACATAAGCTACCAGTTGGGAGGCTAGTAGGTACCTACTGGCCCATTCCTATAGGATGATTTTGCTTGATAATGTCCCATTCAATCGATGATTCTAATCAGATCGGGCGCTACACAGTGCATAGAAAAGGGGGAGCTTGCATTTCAATACTGTGTATAACAGCTACATGATGTTCAGCTGGGAAGTTCTCTGGTTTGATCCCACTTGTTTGTTCTCAATATGGCTATAAGATAAGCCAGATGTTTTCAAAAATCATGCTTTCCAAAACAATTTTTATGTTCATAATATTGATTTTGTACAAAACCACTGTGAAATGTTTAATGTAGCTTTTATTATATTCTTACTCACAGGCTTGTCACAAAGGCTGTAGTTGTAAATGTGTTAATCTAAACAATATTTAATGAAAAACATGATTTCTCAATATTTATCCACATCTTAGTCAGGCATACTGTGGTAACAATATGCTTTGCTGGGTATTCTGTGGAATGCATTTAACACGGTGAACTAATAAAACATGGAAATTAGACCTTGGATTAGATTTATGCAGATAGTTAAACTTTTTTGCCTGATTGCATTGAGTACAGTTGTTACTTACAATAATGAATGTATAAATGCATATTTATTAATGAAGCATAAATAACTTTTTATGTGAATAAAAAAAGACAATTAGAAGACTGTAATGTACTGTAATAAAGTAGTTTTGAATAAGGCATTCTGATTATTTTACTACAAAGTCTCTTTTAGTATTACTAAAGACGACTGTTGAAGTTATGGAATGCACATTTTGGTTTTGTGCTTAATTTTAACTTCCACTATTAGACACATAATGAAAATGCACAAATAACAATTTTGTAGACTTTTTTTTAAAGCACAGAAACGTTTTGTTTTGTTTAGTAAAAAAAAAAAAAATACATGTTTCATTCCTTTTCAGGTGGGTTATATTTTAAACAACGGTGATGCTACCAGTGATTATAAATTAGAACTGCAGCTAAACATTCCAGAGAAACATCACACAGTTGATTTGTTTGAAAGGAATACAACCAAATTCTTTCAATAGATGTAAACAGTTAACGGTAAAGGGTTAAACTTTTGTTGTTTGTCTTGTATGTATTACTAAGATTACTGAGATAAATTGTAAATAATATATTTAGCTGTAACTGTCAAGTCTTTTTCTGCCGTAGGTGAGACTGAGAAGGAAGCTGAAGAACGTTTCTGTGAAAATGGTAATCACTGTTGGCAATGATGAAGAAAAGGGCATTCAAGAGAAGGAAAGCAAGGAAGAATCCATACTGGCAATGCTTGGCATTATTGGGACCGTCCTCAATTTATTCGTCATCATTTTTGTGTACATATATACAACATTATGAGCCATTAAATGTGCTAAGAAGAGGACTAATTCAACAGTGAGCACTAGCAGTTGCAGCTATTCACATTCTGCTACATTAAATGAACTGGGACCTGTTTAATTGCAGCATAAAACGTTGCCTGCAGGCGCAGAAGAGAGTAACACAATGAAGCCTCAAAGATACAACACACTTTTAATTTAATGTTTTCCTGCAAATATGCATGAGTAAAGGTTCACCACACCTTTCAGATGGAAAAGCATGTACCAGCTTTTCAGTCAGCTTTTTTTATAATATGATTATGTGCATCATTTGTACACCAATAATAAAATGGTAGATGAGATGAATGGGCTTTGGCTGTGAACAGCAGAATCACCCACTGCTGTCTCCACTGTGGACTCAAAGGCACCTGGCAAGCTCTTAAACAGGCTGATTATCATTGGATTATCATCGAATTAAAGTGAAAAAAAGGTTACACAATTTATATGAGCATATAATGTTTTTTTGTTGTTGTTGTTTTTTTAAGGAAAATTCTGTGAATATTCTGTAAAAGGTTTGTTTATACTAAAATGATTTTGATATTTTAAATAAATAATTACAACATGCAAGTAAAATGGAATATAGTATAGGCTACGCTGTACAGTGGTAAGAATTACTAAACACACGGATGCAATAAGTCAAGTGCTAGAAATCCAATGAGGAAATAAAATAAGAAACACGTATTATCTTGTCTACAAGGTAAACATGCAGTAATAGTGATGTTTCTCTTCTGATATCTTTGGATTATTCATGTATAAATTTGTTCTTACTGTACACTTAATGTTAGCATGCAGTCTAATATGCATGAAGTCTAATATAAATGAAGGGTCAAGGACATCATATGCCTTGGGTTACTGCAGTAATTTAATTAATGATGCAGTCAAAGGATACAGATAAGACATGAAAGCTAGCCTACAGATATGTGAACATAGATAAATATACAATTCTGAACCTTTTTTTTTGTATTTCACTCAGATGAATGAAAGGTCAACTACAATATTAATATTTCCTTCCCCATTCTTAATCCTTATGTAAGCTAACAAATATCTAATGCATCCCTTGCATAATGAGTTCAGTCTACATTTCAGACGACACAAAAACAGGAGGAGTGGCAAATACTGTTGCAGCAGCAAAGGTCATTCAAAATGATCTAGACAGCATTCAGCCTATTGCGCAGATGTAAAAGCACACATTTCTTAGAATGGGTCAATTAAAATCTTTACAATTACAAACTATTGAACACAACTGACTGGTATGGATTGTAAACAATGGTAACACATTTCCATCTAAACAGTTAACAGTAACCAACAATGATATCCCAGATAAAAGTTTACCACAGTAAAAAAGAGGAGACTGTGTGGTCCAGTGGTTAAAGAAATGGACTTGTAACCAGGAGGTTCCCAGTTCAAATTCCACCCAGCCACTGACTCATTGTGTGACCCTGAGGAAATCACTTAACCTCCTTGTGCTCCGTCTTTCGGGTGAGACGTAGTTGTAAGTGACTCTGCAGCTGATGCATAGTTCACACACCCTAGTCTCTGTAAGTCGCCTTGGATAAAGGCGTCTGCTAAATAAACAAATAATAATAGTAAAAGCATAGCGAAAGCACGTTTAAGCATAGATAAGCAAGGTAAAGAGATATGGTAAAATAGTGTAAAACCCATGGCAAACCTTTAAGGTAAATATGGTCAAAATGTTTGCATCACCCTATAGAATTAACTAATTTTGCTTCAAAAAGTCGAATGAAACCTGCTGAATAATGTTACATTAACATATTAAATTACATACCGCTTTGTAGTTTTCCATATACTTCATCAAAAACTGACAAAAATGGACAAATGCGACATTTCAAAATCTAACGTGAAATACTGTGCTACTATTACGGTTTCCGGTAGACGTTTTGCGATATAATGTTACGGTTTCTTTGATTACAGGATGTTAAATAAAATATCTAAATTATATTCAAATAATTTATTTAAAAAATCCTAAAATCCTAAAATCCAAAGTTGCAAAATGTAACATGGTAAACTTCTTTGCCTGGTTCTCTTATTGGACATTTCAGAGTAACTCAATCATCTTGAAGCACATTAAGCTAAAGCAATTCCTACTGTCACCTTAGTTTATATTTCCCATCTCATCAGCTTTCTATTCACCCTGAAGCAGCGTTCTAAACAGTATTTCATCAGACCAGCTCGTTTTCATTTGCATTTTACATAAAGGTATCTTAAAAAAGTGAGCCTGTGTCTACAATGTCAGAGAAACAGAGGAAATGTCAGGTTGCTGCCTCAGACCTACAGGGGAAGATATAAAACCTTCAGTCAAATCTGGCATCAAACTCCCAGCTGTTGTGTGGAAATGACAGAATATCTATAACTGAACTTCGGTGCGACTCATGTTGCGTTTCCCTGTCACAATAATTAGAATATCCTGCCAATTAAAAATAATTTTTGCATAGCCATGCCCTGGAAAGCTTTGCATTGATATAATGTATTCAGCATTCTGAATGGAAATGGAGAGCTTGTTCCCCAAAATATTGAATCCCTCCAGCCTGCCTTCTGTCTCCACTGTGCTTTAGCCTTGGTTAATTAGGAATACGGTAGTCACTCTTAGTCTGTTTAAAAACATTTCATGCTCCGTCTTTTATGTACCTTGTTGTTTTGTTCAGGTATTTTCTAATAGAACCTTTATGAGATTACTCTCACCAATAAGAATAATGATTTGCATTATGGACGACTACAATTTATATATTCCTGTCGGGTTGATAAAAGCAGCCTCGCTGTAATTGGTTTTGTGTAATGGAGGGTTGGTCGTGTCTCTTGAGGAGCAGCTTCACTTACAGACTCCATGCCTGCATTGTTTACAGGACCTTTGAGAGGTGATCTACACAGTAGCATATATTAAAACGGGACTTTAATTGCTGCTGGTAAACATGCTTTTAAGACTATTGGACAAAGATTTGTAGCAGCATTTATATTTCCAGTGCACTGTGAGATGCTTTAAAACCAATACCATTTTTTTTTTGTGTGTTATGAATGGCACCGTAGGCACTGATCTACAGTTTGTACTGTGACTTACCTAAATACAGCTGGCCTCCAATGTGCGTGACCCACATAGAGAACACTGAGAAATAACAAGTAGGATTTTTAGACTGAGTGTGTGTGCTGGAATAAAGCCATTGTTAAAACTATGTCAGATGCCAAGAGTATACAAAACAGCTTCAGGAGTTATTATTGAAATGTGCTATACTGCAGTAAAATAAAACCACAATTAAAATCGGTCATAGAGCATGCTGACAGGCATCATTTAAGCACCATTTTAAAATATGCTACTATGTAGAATAGATCAAACAGATCTTAGTACAAACCTCTGAAACACAAATCTGATGTTTTTCTTTCCAATATAACAAAATAGTATATTTGTATTATTTATGAAATAATGATTCCTTTCTCAAAAATGAAAACGACCAATCAGGACTTCTATGGAATAATCTTTTAAAGATCTGATCTGATCCACTTAATCTAATGTGAAAATGCCTTTCATGCTTCTGGGGATTGCGATAAGCCCACTTAGTTTTTATTTACAATCTCATGTTATTGCTTATGAGGCTGCTGAATAGATCAAGGACGAGGCTACTGAAACTGCCATGCTTCAAGAAACACAATCTCATTCTGGTACTTGATCAAAGTCTTGCACAAGTTTTACACTTTCCTTTAACAGGGAGTCAAAATCTACTTCAACAAGACCACATCACTGGTGAAGCTCTTTCTGCTTGAGAAAATGATCAGAGCTGTAATAATAATAATCATATAATTAATATTTCACCTCTCTCATCGAATAATGAAAGCAGAAATGTTAACTGAAAAGCTTTACAGTGTAAACAAAAAAAAAATCAAAATCCACACTACAAAAGCAGTAGTAAATCATTCATGAAATATAGGTTATCATTTTGGACATGGTGAACCTAACTTTACTTTTTTCATTAATATTCATAAAGGCCACACTATAACAGCAAAGGTCTCCAGTTGATCAATTTACTTTTATTTCAATAACCAAGATAAGAGTCTGCTTTATGTATTCAACAGCACTTTTAATTGGATCCAGAAATAAATAAAAGATGCTGCAATCACTTGTGACCTGTTGTCTCTGTCTTAATATCTGTTACAAATAAGTTGATAAAGCTGACGTTTGTATACTTTAAAGCAGAACCCCCTTTTGCTGTACAAAGATTCTCTATTCATTTCAGTTTTATTAAAGGGAGCTTTTATCAACCAATGATCCAATAAACCCATATACACAAAGGAAAACCATGCTGTGTCACTTGATATTCTAGGATGCGCTATCTATCATTAATTTAGAGGTGTGACAGGATGGTTTGATGAGTGACGTCACCAGACCAGGAAATAGACAGGCAAGCAAGTCCTCCGGTTGAGTCGCAAATACGCTCTTTGTTTATTATAAAATAAACTATTTAAATGAACAGTTCAAAAACACTTTACACAAACAAAAAGGCACGATGACCAAAACAAACAGACACAATAATTCTAACAAGCAGCTTGCTGGTGTAAAGCCAGCACGAGTAGCAATTGTTATTTTCTTATCTTACTTCTTATGTTCCTCCTCTCTGAACAACCAACCCTGATGAGCGGCTGATCCACTGTTTATATAAACATGGCCATCTCCAATTTGGTAATCAATGGACTGGTCTTGGCATTGATGTGCCAGTACTACTTTCAAGTTCCCGTTCCCTATTCTGCAGTGTAGGAAGCCTTCTAGGTTAACACTGAGCAGTGCATGAATAGAAATGGGCAGCAGGCTCACGGATTGTGTAAAATAAAAAAAAAGCTGCTTTAACAGTGATGGAAGAAAAACTGGCAAATGGTTACTTAACAGCAAGCATATCCCAAATTGTAATAATAGTTGATGGCATCCTGATGTGCAGGATGAGTTGTGCAGTCAGAGGTGCGCAGGGCTGTGTCCTGGCTAGGCCAATTTGCCGATCTTAGCTGGGGATCCCAAACCAACCCCATAATCTTAATTCTAATTTACACACTGTAAAGATGAACAAAAATAATTATAAAACTATATCCAATACAAAAATCTCTCATGAACCTTGATTCATTTTACCCAGTTTTTATGTATGCTGTAATAATTTTAAGCATGACATTTTCCTATGGCGTTATTAGCAGAGGTTGTTTAAAAGTTTAAAAGATACATTGAAGGGGTTTTCATTTTCTAAGTATAACTTTTAAACCAAGGAAAGCAAATCCTGCAGGAGACATCAAGCAGCGTTTATTCATTCACCAGGGGAAGAACATGCAAAATTAAAAAGTATGACCTTGACAAAATTCACTTCTGCTACCCTGTCAGAAAATGAATGAATGTTTGCATAATTACAGGAAAGCTCTTTTAATGTGACTGACGTTTTGACAATGATTAATTATGTTAATATTTACTTGGGGCTGTGGTACAGTACAGTGTGATTAAAGAGCTTTGCTTCAACCATTGGCCTTGTTTGCTTTTAATCTTCTGAATTTGTGTGTGATAGTTTGAATAAGCCAACAATTCGAGATGTATAGTGGTTATAGTAAAAGGTTAACATTATGACACATTTATTTTAGAGATCATTTTTATTTACTGTATGTATTTATTGTAATTAATTTACTTTCATTTAACATGAAACCAAACACTGGCTGACTTCATATTTTAGGTCTACATATACGTTTAGCAATAGAAACATCTACTTTTGGAAGGAAATAAATAATAATACTGTCTAAATAAACTCGCCAATAGGACATTATTGTTTACCCTCAACTAAGATTGTACCTAGTATTTTGATTGTTATATTGAGCAAAACAAATTAGAAATGTCTACACATACCCAAAACTGCCTGTTACCTTAAAAATGGCACAACCACAACGTCCTAAAAGTGAGACAGGCTGTTCTCTATCACGCTTTTTATGGTCTAAATGATCTATTCAGATTACAAGCTAAATGTCTGTGGATATGTGGAGTATCTTGTATCTGCACAAAAGAAAACAGCTTGCGTGTTCATTGCAATGGATTACAGTTACATTCGTGTTAAAGGCTGTTGCTTGTATTTTTCAATATAGCATAAAAGTCATTGGAGCAGCCAAGCCAATTTATTTAAACTATGCATATGTTGTTTTTCTAGCATTAAAAATGTTGTCTTTGTCTTGAAACGGGGGAGGGGGGAAGAAACTGCAAACTGCTAATTGAATCTTGTTCTGTATTTTCGGTAATGGCAGCATTAACCTGTAATATTGTCTACATTTATCTCTAACTAAAAATGTACTAGAATTTGGACCTTAGTGACATTTTCTAATTATAGAGATATTTAGCACCTTAACAAACTAGTGGGATTTATTTTTACATTCAGAGACACGTTTCCCATATAGTATGCTCATCTCAAAGGTCATCTTCCGTTGTACAATAAACCAGCATCTCCCTAGGATACTAGCATGAATACCAGTGGCAGAAATCCAAACACTGGCGAATGACATTTACAATAAGCAGAAAGGGTCTCTTTGCTTGTTTAAGCACACAACCCCTTTGTTAAGATTTCCTGTTTGCAAACATCAATCTAAAGATTGACTAGCAGTAGGTAGTGAAGTTACTTATGGATTTTCCAAGTGTCTGTGTATACCAATCTTACCATTAATTGGGTTCAATGTGTAAGTAAAGATTTCATATTTAATTTAGTGAAGCTTACGCTGTTTCTTATGTATTAATTAAAAAAAAAAAACACTTAAAAAAAACAATACGGCAGCCTAGAGACACCAAGAGACTCCCACACCTCCTATCCCAGAACATGAGGCTGCAGTTAACAGGGTAAATAGAAAGTATCTGATTTAGTCATCAGAATTACAGTAGTTTAATTATGAAAACACATTGTAAAAAGTAAGCTACTGGTGACCTCTAGTGAAATACAAATGAAACAGCAGCAGCTTCTGGTCCACGCGACAAGACCAGATGCTGCTTCTATAGCTAGGACAGCAGAAAAAAAGGTGCTAGTATAACACACAATGTTTAGTAAGTATATTGATACTGTATTCATTTAATTACAGCTCTATATTCATTCTCCACCCCTACATATGAATTTATTCACACAGTCAACATATAATAATACATGTTTCAGCTACAGGAAAATAAAGGTCCAAAGACTGAGATTATTGATAGCAGGGTAATGTTTTTCTTTCATTCTTTCATTGTCTATCTAACTCAAATGCATTGCTAAACTATTTTTAACTGCATTAACCCTGAACTCAGAGGGGAATTAACAATAATGAATGTGATGTCAAAAACTCACCGACAATGGATGACTCCTACAGATGACTCCTACAGCTGTGTTTGAGCAGGCATTTAGTTACTTATCAGACAGGAAACATAAATTATAACTGGAAATGGTTGTTGTTTAGCAGCAGAGAGAAGGTCTTGTTCCTCAGTTCTATCTCTTATTAATCTAATGAGCTTCTCAATTTAAAACAAGCACAAATTAGTGCCTCATCAAATTGTTTTGCCTATATTTATAACGTATCTGACATGTGTAATGGAATACTCATTCAGATGAGTTCAATTAGAACATCCTCTACATCACAAAATTAAAACGAATAGCTCTGCATTATTTTGTATGCAATTTCTCTTGCAGTCTGTGACAAAATATAGCCAGACAATGTATTCCATTAGCTGGCTTTTAAAATGAAAGATCCTTTCAGGGACACAGAAACATGAGGAAATTAAACATCTTGTATGCATGAATCATTTCATAAAGAAGTATTTAAATAATTATTACATTCAAGAAAACAAGATGAACTCTCTGTGCGTTGATTCAGCCAACTTTACTGAAATATTCACATTGACAGTTGGTATAGAGAGCTCAGAAAATACCTACCAATAGGCAGGCATATCTCATACGTAATGTTTTAGTGGTCGTCTTCTCTTCCAGGGAACTATATATAGAGTATACATCTATACTCTATATATAGTTTAATACATGACTTGAGATGTTGACTGAAGTGAGTAGGAAAATACAAAAGCTGAAAGGCGGATACATAAATACATACACAACACAACATTAAGTGGAGTTTTGGACTTTTGGTTGGTTGGTCCCTATAGTTATAAAAAAAGTCTCCAATAGCTTCTACGAGAGTACTGTAGGAAGCAACTAGGGAGATAGAAGGCTTTCTCATGTCCAACAGACCTAACTAATGAAGCTTGTGAAATGCATTTGCAGTGACATTGTATTAAAGGGGCTTACGAGAATACAATTCATCCCATTGATCCCAACTGGAGTCCCCCAAGGGTCAGTCTTGGGTCCTCTCCTGTTCTCTCTCTACACCCGCTCCCTGGGCCCCCTCATCGCATCCTATGGTTTCTCATACCATTTCTATGCTGATGATGCTCAGATTTTCCTCTCCTTCCCCACCTCTGACTCCACCATCTCCTCCCGTATCTCTACCTGTCTGTCTGCTATTTCCTCCTGGATGCACTCGCATCACCTCAAACTCAACCTCTCTAAATCTGACCTCCTTTTCTTTCCCTCCTCCTCCCCCTCCGCTGATCTCTCTATCTCTGTTCCTCTGGAATCTACCACACTCTCTCCCTCTTCCTCAGCTAAGAACCTTGGAGTCACCCTGGACCCCTGCCTCTCTTATTCCCAGCACATCTCCACTCTGGCACGCACTTGCCGATTCTTCCTGAGCAACATCCGAAGAATCCGACCCTTCCTCACCAACTATGCTACCCAGCTCCTGGTCCAGGCCCTGGTACTCTCCCGCCTAGACTACTGCAACTCCCTCCTGGCTGGCCTCCCTGCGTCCGCCACCCGTCCGCTCCAGCTCATCCAGAACTCTGCTGCTCGCCTGGTGTTCTCTCTACCTCGCTTCGCCCACGCTACTCCACTACTCCGCTCGCTCCACTGGCTCCTGATCACCGCTCGCATCCAGTTCAAGACTCTTGTACTAGCCTACAGATGCCTTGATCAGACTGCACCCAGCTACCTCCAGACCCTCATCTCTCCCTACACCCCCACTCGACCTCTCCGCTCCGCCTGCACTAGAAGACTGGCTCTACCTCCGCTACGCTCCCCTGCCTCCCGAGCCCGCTCCTTCTCCACCCTTGCTCCGCAGTGGTGGAACGACCTTCCTACAGATGTCAGGACTGCCCAGTCCCTGACCACATTCCGGCGCCTCCTTAAGACTCACCTCTTCAAACAGCACCTGTAGAACTCCTCTGTTGTATCCTGGGACACTATCACCCTTCATTTAAATATGCTTTATTTTGCTCTTATCCGCCCCCTATTTTACTGCATTTAATCCTGTACCTCAGAATATTGTAATCTGCCAAGTGTTTAATCTGTAGTATTTTGTACTTAATCATATCCTGATGTAACTATCACTATTTAATCATATCCTGATGTAACTTTCACTATTATCTGCTGTATTATTGAATTGTGGTTTGTCACACTTGAGAATTATTGTATTTCTTGTTCTTATTGTATGACTTATATTGTAACACTTGAATGTATTTGTATTTGCTTGCGATTGTAAGTCGCCCTGGATAAGGGCGTCTGCTAAGAAATAAATAATAATAATAATAATAATAATAATAATAATAATAATTTTCCTTATTAGCCAATCAACACACTTTTATAGGAAACTTACAGGCAAGGCTTGCACAAAACAGTTACAAATTGTACCCTGCAAGTGATTTAATCATGAAGAAGAATATGAATGTGGAGTAGAATCAGTCATGATATTCAGGGATACCCTGCTGCTCAATCCTTGTGAAGCATGATCTACAGGATGCAAGGAAAAAACAACGGCTTAATAAAGATTAGAAGTGTGGTCATCACAGTCCTCAAACTTTAAAGCACCTGAACTATTAATGAGTCTCAGCCATTCTGCTCAGTCTGAGTCACCCTGAAATCAGGTAAAAAGCATTAACATCCATTGTTAGTTGTTATGAATTATTCAAACAGTGGTGGTGTGGTTTAGATGGAATGGAAAAGACCGAACTGTATTTATTCTGTATTTATCACCATGTGCATTTCATTTCAAAGCTATCAGAGAACATTGCTTAGCAGTTGCCATGGAGAATATGAATGCATGCAATATAGTAGATATGAATCTTTCATAAAAATTGACTGTTATTATGGTGGAAAAAAAAGATTCTTGTTTGGAAAACATAAAGAATTGTGTGCAGATGTGTAGTCCTTTATCTTATTAGAGCATTTCTGCAAAAAAGAATACATTATTTTCCTTGAGGCTAAACAATAAAAGAAACAAATTAGCAATTTTATTTATTTATTTGTTTAATTTGCAGTTTACAATTATTTTACTCAAATTTTTCTTACTTATTTAGCATGCCCAATATAAGTTCCCGCATCACACCCCTGGAGGACAAAGGCCAGTCCTGCAAGTATCCGCTCAAGCTCAATTGCACCTGGCCAGCAGGGGCACCCTAGCACTGTTAGGAGAAGCATCCCCTGACAATTCCACATCCCACCGGGAGCTGCCAGTTATTTATTTGATATGTGTGGACTGAAATATGGCTAGGGAGAGAGATTAGAATAGTTAGAGCTCTGGGCAGATACTAATAGTATTACTGGCACTATAAATCCAGCACATACATGGTTAACAGTATAATGAGCTACATTTCAACATTTATAACAATACTTGATCTTTCACCTGCAAGAATGATAATATGGGATTCAGAAAGAGGCTATCTCTTAACCATTGGTTACAGTGGATTGCACTGTTTAGCTGTGATATATACTGTACATATAGAAGATTGAGGCTTCCTCGTTTCCAATACCCTGGCATAGTCCTCTTCCCACACAGCTGCCTCAGACAAATTAACACAAAACACAAGTCCCTGAAGATTGCGAATGTTTAGAAGTAATGTTCAAGCAGCATGACAATGTTGTATTGTACATGCATATATCAACCTGTGTTTACTTCCATCTCATTTGTAATTTAGCATGCTGCTGCACTATTTGGCCTTCTGTCATTTTCTAAATTGACAGAAATGAGGGATTTATGTCAGCTATATACTGTTTATATAAAGGAGTTGGACAACAAATTACAAGACACCAGCTATCACATTGGCAAATGGGTGTACAGATAGACAGCAAGCAGCTCTTATTCATCATAAAAGCGTTTAGAAAGGTCCCCCAGTTCTCCACAATTTAGCGACTCCTTCTTTTAAAACATCTGTCATTAGTGCGTTCTTGAATACAGAAACGCCTTCCAACCAAGGACCTTCATCAAAGTCTGTTATGTCTGATGTTTTTAAACAAGTAGATGCAGCTTTTACATATAAGACTCAAGGTGTAAATGTCAAAATGATTTTGCAGGATGGAAAGTCATTATATTGACAACAGCAAACAGTCAGACTCATGTAGCCATAGTTCAAGGTTTTATTTGCTTACTGAAATTGAATATGTCTACTGAGGTAACAAGTTGATATATTGATCTATGTAATTGTTCTTCTGTATATTAACTCTTCACAGACACAGATATGTACTGTATGCTTAAATGTATACAATCAATCAACCATGTGGGTTAAATTTGCCAAAAATATGACTTATTCAAATATAACAAGCTCTGCTATAATATAATGAAAATATTTTTTTATGCCTAAGACTGACATGTATTTTTTTCCAGATAAATTGTCATTTATTTATAACTTGTTAACCTTTATATTTCCAACTCGAAATGGTAGTAAATATAGCTGCAGTATGTCTGCTGCATGTCTTTTTATGATTTAATGACAGTTTTGCTCTCTTTATTGACATTTATATCCAAAGATTGTATTATTTTCTTATTGCAAATTCCAATGATCTGACTACCATATCCATATTAATTGTCGTAAATATTAAATGAAAAACCAAACTGCAAAATGGTGTATATGGAGCATGTGTGCCAGGGCTTGAGACTACCGAGTCAAGAGCACCACAAGATCTTGAATTGAAGCTCTTCCACATCATTCAGAGGTAATTAGGCTTTTTTGCATCTTCCTCTTTCATGCTTGCCTGTTTGTGAGTATTTGTTAAAAAAAAAGATCTACTGAGTACTAAATGAATACAACCCCACAAAAGCCTTGTCTTTCCTTTGATCAATTCTGTTAAAAGCGCTTGTATTTCAAACATACAATATCTTCCAATAAACACAGTGTGTAAGAAAAGCAAAGTATTGACTCTTCTGTGGACTTTAATGGCTGGGCTATTAAAGGCAGAACAAAAAAATGAAAATTGCAGGCGATATAAAGTATACTGTTTGCAGTATTTTTGTAGTTTCTATATTTTCATGAAAAAAACAGATGACAAATTGGGACATCTGTTACTTGATAAATTGCTTGTAATGCAGGTACGCAAAGTACCCCAGTTTCGCTGTATAGAGAACTATCTCAAGATTGGTTCTCCCTGTAGCTGAAACCATGACATTATACTGTGACAACCAACAATATAGTAGGGATCAAGAATCAAGCTCTTGCTGATTCAGAAAATTAAAAGATCTAAAACATTTTTTTTCTGATGTTGATATCAATCCATCAGCATCAACCAACTAAAACGTATCGTATCAAAATTAGAATGATAAAAGTTGACAATAATGTTTGCATTTTCATTTCATGAAATTGCCCATCCACACCACTTTAAAGAGGAAGTAGCTTATAACTGTATTGCTAGCCCCCTTTGTCTTTCTATTATGTAGGTGTTTTTTTATGAGTCTGTGTTAAGGTGCTCGGATCATGAGTTCAGGAACAGCTCCTCAGCTCAAGCTGCATGTCATAGACATGTGGGAAGCAGAATAGCTAGGCTAGAGTCTTCATACCAGCATCAGTTCAATGAAGTGCACAGCTGTGCGTTGACAGAAAGACCAAAGAGAGCCTAATTCAAAGCGGCAGGTGAGTAGATGGGGCTGCTGGCTCTTATATCTATAAAGACACTGTGGCTGGTCTCGCCTGTTACATATCTCTATGGCAGATAACTAGAACGAGAGCAGCTCCTGAATTCTGGTGAAACGCCTTGCCACTGACATTATTGAGTCATAAGGCTGGAAATCTAGCGAATGCTTATGAAGAATGCTTGGTAATGAACTGGTATAAAACAACAGAACGGCCACGCAGTACATATGTGTTTTTGTACTGACCACCTGTCAGCATACCAACATAATAATTACCAAAGAAAAACAATGCAAAGAGTACCCTTGCGCAGCATGTTACCGTGAGCACACACATATGGGTCACATTCACAAAGCATTTACATTAGTGCTAAATTTAAACTTTAAAAAAAGGAAAATACCAGGAATTGATGTTACAAAGCTTCAATATAAGAGAAAAAAATTGCAAGACAAGTATATGAGAAGTATGGTCATGATCGATTAGTATGCTACATTTTGTTTTAAAAAATTAAAACTACCTTGTGTGCCTTAACAGGTTGCAGCTCTTTGGTCGAGGGAGGGCGTTTTCTGTCATCTGATGTAGCATTTCCTTCGCTCTCCCTCCTCGCTCTCTCTCTCATTCCTAATTGCGCACAGCTGTGTAATGCATTAGCCTCTTTTCTTTCAAGAGAAGTAAAACGTTTGAATGTGAGCTTTTTATGAAGATGTGCATTTAACGGTGCAAGAAGTCAAATGAACTGGTTGGGAAGAGCATTTGCCTTTTTCTGTTGCTTATAATTTTAGTGTGTTAGATATTGCACTAACCTAGAAGAACGACATGGATCTTTCATTTATGGCTGCGCAGGTAGGAAATAGCTTTGTTTTTGTTTTACATTCCGTATACAGTAAATAAACCACATGCCTCTATAACAAGTGGCCAATATGACTCATGGATTTAAACTTTCGCTTATTGAACTTGAATACAAAGTTATTATTTTAAACCGTTACATTTATGATACTGAAAAGGGGGTACACATACAATTCAACACGTTGTACCGAATTTTCTTTTGTTATACATTTTAACAAAAAAAACAGCCACCTGTTGTGTGCTTGCAGTCAAATTACAATAAATTAAAAATACAAAGACGATATTTTAAAATGCTTAATCGTATTAAACCACTGATGTTGAACTTGAATTTTCCTAAGAATAACTACAGTTCGTGGTGATTGTACTGTAGTTATGGGGAATTCAAGTTCGTGTTTAGTAGAACTAGAAGATATGTATGTAAAACGTTAACAGTTTTAAATAGCTTATGTTCCCATAAAGGAACATGTATATAGTAAAAATATACCATACTTCTTATCCACGGACAACGTTTGTGTTTAAAATATATGTAAGATATATAATGTTATGGTAAATGAACAATCTGATCTGGTTTTATGCAAAGCATAGCACCTCCACTTAGCTCCTACTAACTGTAATCAATCTTGCACAGAATATTTGCTGTCAGGAATAGTCACTGTACCAGGAGTAATTATTTTATTGTCTAATGCTGTGCGGATCACAGGAACTTTGAGACATGTTGTTATGTTTGTGTCAGAATTGCTGTGGACAAAGCTCACAGTACCAACAGAAGGTAAAAGATATCTGTATTCCAGTCTATGAATCAGTTCAGTGGTTCAAAAACAAATTAGAAACATCTGCCATAACACTGTCAATAGGGTATAGCCAGGGCCGGGCTGGTACAATGGGATGGGTAGATATATTAAAAAAAAGTCTGTTCATAACACAAAACTGCTAGACCACAAATATGCCACATGGTATTCTTGAATAGGTTATCATCCAAGGTCACTTAATTTAAAGTCCTATGTGAAAAAAAAGTATTTCTAAATGGATACCACCTGTTTCAGAGAAAAGAACCTAAATTATATTTACAACAAAACCAGTACTTGACATTTTGTCAGTTGATATCTAATTATCTTTTTTCCCCAGAAATGTCCCCTAAACATTTAGACTTTACTCAGGGGTAACTCATACAGCAGGATTGCTTTTTTCCTGAGGAATGGAATAATATCACTTTGTATTAATGGAGAATCTGTTTCAAATCTATCTGTTATTAGGCAGTACCTGTATGGATTTATTTTTGGCAGAGAAATGATGAGAAGCCCTGTGGAACTCAAGCACTGGTATAATTGATTATGTATCTGGCTCTAATTTCTCTTGGTCTCCCATTACATTGCAATATTTAATTAGGCACAGCATTGGAGACAAAAGCACACTATTGTCTGGTTTCTATGAAATCTAACTACAGTATAGTATGTGGTCAGATATTTGCAGTTTTCTGGTGACAATTATTGTAGCCTGTGTATGTACTGTATGTGGTTGGTGGTGGTGCGATTTTATTTATAACACTTTGGCTGGTCTTTGTCCTCCAGAGGTTGGTAGCTCGCTGACATCCACTCTCGAGTTCCTGGGTGTAAGTAAAGAAGCTGGCTGGGTTGTGGGATTGGCGGACTTCCACTGAACCTTCAGTTCTCCTGAACTGTGTAGGGAATTGCTGCGGTGAGAGGGAAAATAATTGGACGTCAAATTGGGGAGCAAAATTGGGGATAAAATAATTGGGCAACAAAAATTTTGAAAACAACAGGCACTATTGTTTAAATATTCAGTTCTACTTCCATGTAACCAGATTGTTCAGAATACTTATTTGGAATTGAAGTATTCTGAATGTGTTTTGCATGTAAACATACTGTGTGGCCTGTATTTTGAGTATTAAAATGCCAACATAACATAAATAGCCTACACTACAAAATGTTTTTTTTAAATGATGTAATAGCAAAACTTTGTATAAATGACTTACAGTACTAAAAACAAATCCAAAAAATTACCAATCACCAGAAGTATATCCCACGACAATAACTTCTTTTTTTATTTTAGCCTACTTCCATAAGTAACAGGACACTGGTACAGACATTTCTTAGTACTGAATCTCCAGATAACGTCTTAAGAGCCCTGTGGTCTCATATCCAGATTTTTAAAATCTCTGAATATTCATTACAAAAGGAAAATGTCACTGAGCTTTCACGTATTGCCTACTGCAAGTAGACTTTCTCTGCAGTCTGTTTCTGCACAAAGATGTTAAACGTCACTAAAGCAACCATGCAGGTTCACTGTGTGGGGTTTTTGAAGGAGTTGTTTTCGGATGTTGTTGTCTGCCATCAGGTAATATTGGCCAGTGTGTTAAAAGTAGGAATGCATGTAACATAAGTCATTAAAGAATATATATTACACGTAAAAGTGGAACATTCTCCATCAACAGACTTGTTCCTGTCAACTGAACATTCAGGCGACAGGAACAGATCTGTGGATTGAAAATCTTAATTGCTTAAAACTTGGCGTGTCAGAAAAAGTCGCTTGATGGATGCTTTGAAAGGCTAATTGAAATTTTAAAGCATCAAGCGTCTATCACTGACAAGACTTTTCCTCTACTGTTTTTATAAAGGCTAGCCTGATTTATTCAAATAGGGAAAAACAGGACACTTACTGTACTTAAGGAGAAAAAAGCCATCTATTGGTGCCAACCTATCTAGTATATCGATCTTGAAAATCTCAACCCTTCTTATTCATTTCAATGTCTCTGTAAGTCTGACCTTTGAATGTACTAGATTGTTGTTGGAATAACCTCAGGTCTAACACATTCTATTTACAAATAATAATAATAATCGCACTGGCCCTACAGCAAATAACAGTAACAGATATTAATTTATTTATTGATTGATTGATTTATTTTTCTGTATAGCATGTATTATACATGTCTCTGTATTTAAAGTATTATGGATTTTCTTGTTGTTACTGCATCTTGTAAAGTGCTTTTTTGATGGTGGTCCACTATGAAAGGCGCTATATAAAATAAAGATTGATTGATTGATTGATTGATATGTGACATGCAGATACACAATGGATTACTGTCATTGTCTTGCTATGTTCTTTCACTTGCATTGTAACAAATACCTCCTGGGTTATTGAAAATATTTTTTAAAGGATTTACCTGGGTTAAAAAAAATGAATACTGACATTTTCAGGACATGCTGAATAGAGGTGTTGTGAAAAATGCTTTGGATGAGGTATAATATATGACTCACTAAAGTCTAGCCACTTAGTCACACTGTAGTCAATCAGTGGATGTTATTGCATTTTTGGCACTCTCAGCTGTCTGGTAATGTGTTTATTGTTGCTGTCTCTAGAAGTTTATGTTGCTGCATTAGTAATTAGAAAAACTTGACACATCAAAGAGTAGATGGGTTGTTGTGACTCCTGAACTATCTATCATTTTTACCAAAAATCTCAAAACGGTTTGACTTGCAACAGTTTCTAGTTATAATATATTTTGTCACATCTTTGTTCTCTGTACTGTTTGCCATAGCATACATAAATAGATCACTAACTGGTCAGTGACCTTTAATATTGGTAGTTTATTCTTTATTCCATTCTTAGACTGGTATGGCAAAGAAAAATATTGAGATCTAACACAGTTCACATTAATTTAATTAACCCCTATATCTTTTTTGTGTGTGTACTATAACATTAACTGACTTGATTTACATTTACTGTAGCGTGCTGTTTTTCTGTGTAAGAAACGATTATGTTTATTACACTTGAAAAGATCTGTGCCTTATCTTTAGGCTCTAGCGAAATATTGCAGTATTACTGTAGTTGCAATAGTAATAGATAATCTATGCACTTCAAAAAATATGAAAGTCTATTGATTGAAGTATTTCAAGGTGGCAGCTTGGTACACATCCTCCTCTATCATATTGTATTGCTTTTCCTATACAGTAGCTCCAACAAATACATTCTATATGAGACGCATGACTACAGTGCCAAGTGACGTTTCCAGGTCAAATACTGTAGCTTACATTTTTTACTTTTTTTTACACTGTTCTTTGGTAGTGCTTTCATGGATTAAGGTGAAAGTGCTGCATCAGTGAGTTCAGAACGGAGAGAAAAAAGATAAATATATGTACTGTTTCTTTATGTGCAATGTTTCATGCCATCAGCATCACCTGAATTTCACAACTGAGAAGGGGAATGGTCAGGTTTTCTTTTATTTATTTTTTTTTACCCATTTTTCTCACCACTGTAACCCACTTGCCGATTAGGGGGACTGAAAATCACCAGATGATCTCAGTTCCTGCTGCTAAATCAAATGCCTCCTTTCATCTGCCAAACCCAAGGAACCAGTGCTCCCACACTACTAAACCCTGGTATCGGATTAGTAGGGGTGACTTACCATGAAGAATTGCATTAACCTCCCAGTTAAACTCAGAATGTATTAGCACACCAGAAGAACCTTGCAACCACCAGGGTCCTGACTTTGATTAATGGCATTTGCCTTTTAAATCTGAAAAACGACATTCAGCCAATGTTCTGCTGGCCAGTAATATAATGGTATCATTATTTGACCAGCGTGTTGTTCTAGCAGTCATGCCATGTCTCAGAGGTGTTCAGTGTGGATTTAAAGGAGCAACTCCTGTTAGCAATATCTCAATATTTGCTTTAGAAACTAAACTTTTAGATCATTAGTGGAAGATTGATATTAATGTTTATAGATTTTTGCTTCAATTTATAAATGCTCTAATGTCATAGTTTATTAAATGCACTAATCTGGAAAATATGATGCCGCTAACAGCTGTTATTACTGAAGCAACTTTTTTTTTTTTTTTTAAAGACTATAATATAATTGCAACATGATCCCCAAAATCAATAATTAGTCAGCTGTGTATGAGTTTCATGGTAGGCCTAACAAGTTTGGTCTTTAAAGGGTTAAGCCGTTGAACTAAACATAATTCCAAGTACGCATTACATGAGTAATGCATTGTCTTGATTTCCTTTTATCTTAAGAACAGATTGGATTGTATATTAGTTTGCAACAGTGGTCTATTTTAGGCACCTTTTATTACATGTGTTCATGTCTATAGATAAGAAAATTTGCATACTATTGGAATACATAATTTAGATTATAGTACAGAGTCCTTGGTTTGAAAATATCATGTTTTCTTCGTTTCATTTATTTATTTTTTAAACCTGTTTTGTTTCTGTCTTATAGATCGTATTTTGCCTATTAACAAAGACAAATGTATAATACATTTGCAAACTCAGCACCTTTTTTCATTTTGTATATTTTCTGTCTCTCGGTTATTTGTGCTGCCAGTTTCTTGGAGGATGACTGTAAAGCATTTCATGGAAGCATAAGTTTACATTATTTATTTAGTGAAAGGTTACATACTGTCACCAGTGTTGCCAGCACTTATTTTTTTAATTCTAAAGAAAAGAAAGCTATTGTCTTTGGGGCAAGAAGATGTATTGGAATGGAGAAACATGGTGCTTAATTCTTATCTTGAAATGTGGTTTTAGAAAAAAAAAAAATTCAATGCTGTAGTTTGTGAAAAAGAGGATTGTTCCTTCTACTTAAAACACCCCTAATGTATCAAATATATAGAATATAATCTAGACACAGTAGCATTCTATGTCATCCCCCCCACTCCTCCCACACACCAACTCCAGTAAAACTGGGTAAACAACAAACTATGGCTCAGGCTATTTCTATTGGGAAAACTGGAGACTCACCAGATTTGCAATTCACCTGGATGTCAGACTTCCAGTTCGCTTGATTAAGCAGAGATGTGAGGGATAGTGATGTATATAATACAGGCTTTACACACATTTCTGTTTTTTGGTTGTTGTTTTGTTTTGTTCTTTGTTTGATACACTTCCAGATGCGTGATATTCTAAATCAACCTGTGTGAATCATGCAGACTACCACCTCACTAATAAGGTGTTGGCCAACCAATCAGAAGATGTATCGCATTAACTGGGTCAATGAATTGCGGACTGACGCCTCTCTACAGTATTAATCCAGAGAGCAGGTAGCCTCTCACAATGCACAGCAAGCATTACTCAAGCCTGCTCAGGAGGGAGAAAGGGAGCAGTCCAGTCTCCATGCAGATACAATCCTTGTTTTTGTTTTGTTTTTTCAGATGCAATGCATGCAGCAGATTATTGTCCATTTTAACATAACAGCAAATACCAGGCCAAAATCACTATTCCTTAATTCACTTTGGTTATGAATATGCATACGTATCCATTTAGTCTGCTTTTTTATTGCACTCAGAGTAGTTGTATTTTCTGAGTTCTTAAATTGTGGTCTGTGGTATTCATTATTTGTTATCAATATACAGAAAACCTTTCAGCCATTATATGGGCAGCAGTGTGGAGTAGTGGTTAGGGCTCTGGACTCTTAACTGGAGGGTCGTGGGTTCAATCCCAGGTGGGGGACACTGCTGCTGTACCCTTGAGCAAGGTTCTTTACCTCGATTGCTCCAGTAAAAACCCAACTATATAAATGGGTAATTGTATGTAAAAATAATGTGTAAAAAATAATGTAATTGTATGTAAAAATAATGTGATATCTTGTAACAATTGTAAGCTGCCCTGGATAAGGGCGTCTGCTAAGAAATAATAATAGACATATGCAAGTTCACTTTTTAAAGTTTCACAGTTTCCCCATAGTTGTACTAGATCTAACAGGAGCTTTCCTGTGAAAGGCTCAGCATAACCATAAAGCCTATCAGTTGTGAAATTAACCACAATGCAGTTTATTACAAGATATGTGGAAAATTTCTTTAAAATCTAAATGTGCACTGCCAGTCAAAAAGGGCTTTTTAATTAAAACATAATGATCAGTGCCAGTTGATAATTTTGCAGTGAAAGACGAATGACCTTATTTCCCATATTTCTCTTTCAGTTCCTCGACCAAATTAATTATGTATAATTTTTAATATCTTTCTGCTCGTCTATTTTTTGTCTTTGTACCGATTCACTCAAGTTTTTGGTTGATGAGAAAGAGCTGCCAGCTCCAGCAGTGCTGATTAAGGGATTAAGGAAACATCTGCTGATACAAATTGGAAAATACAATGGAGATTTCCTTTGAGTAGAGAAGTACTGATAACTGAGAGTGTATATTGGATGGGGGAAACCATTTAGATCATTGGTTTTAATTTATTGTGAAAAATGCAGATTTCATGCATCTTTGCTTATTAGCAACGTGATCTTTATCGGAACATTAGAAACAAATCACATGATAAAAAGGTAATTTCCTCAACCAGTTAAAGATCTTTGTAACACAGATAAATGTTTTGGTTAATTGTTAATATTTTTTATAAGAAGCTCTGTTCGGTCTATAGTAATAATCTATAGTATTAAGATCCACAGCTCTTTAGATCATTAAAGTAGACCCCTATAGGTTTGTTTAAAATCGTCAAACTTCTCCATAAAACCCTGTAACATGCCATTAGAATACATCAAGGAAAAGGGTTAGATATGATATGGAAATATAGCCAATGATAATTGTGATACTAAGAGAAAATATTCAAATTGTCAGTCCCACATTTTGTGGCACAAAGAAGTTAGATTTGGATTGAATTGCCTATTTTAAAACAAGAACCGCATTTGTGCAGTGAAACATATCACACTATCCACATTATATATTTAACAATTACACAGAATTGTACTTATTCACCTTACTTAAAATTAGTATTTAAAGTAAAAAAAAGAAAATATATATATGAATTAATCAACAGATTTATTAATCTGTAAGATGTTGTAGAATCCTACATGTTGATAACCACTTTGTACAAATAAGCCAAGGGATAGTGTGTATGTATTATCAGTAAAAACATCTGAACCAGAATTAGGCAAGCTTACTGGTGTGGTCTGCCTGAACAGAGATAGTTCAAGTGGAGTTAAAGCACCACAAACAGGAGAAGAATATATGTAGGACTTCTGAGCCCAGTTGTTTCACAGGAAATAAAAACATAAATTAAATCAGTTTTACTATGAACAGGTTTCTTAGTTGTGATTGAGATGTATAAATGGCTTAACAGGCATCCATTAAATTCTTAAAGGAGAGTATACAAGTCAGGGTGAAACACAGAACATCAGAAGCCCTGAATATATTAGACTCATCCATTTTCTTTTTCTTCAACCCAATGTAATTGAATCTAAATCGTGATATTCTCCATATATCACTCGCGGGCAGCTGAGATGAGCCAGGCTCCCCAGGGGTTTAGCTGAGCCAGTATGAAAGAACGATAGGAGAATGAGAATGAAATCGAACCAATCTATTATTTGACACAGCAGTGCCCTTCCACACCCAAAATCTTATATGAATTTCTCCTTGGTTTGGTGGAGCAGTAAGTTAATGCATCACCTACAATACGTTAAAATCCTGTTTATGTCAGTGTTCTCAATTTAGCCTCCGGTGGTCAAATGTTCACATCACGCCTCTAGCATACGGCTTGGCACTAAATAATCTCACAGTTGTTCCCTATATTATGTGAAGTGAAAATATTTAGATAAAAACAAATTTGTTACAATTTTTTTTTTCCAAGCTAAAAAAATCTATTGTCTGCCAAGAAACTTTCAACAGTTTATTTATTTATTTATTTATTTATTTATTTATTTAATGTCATGACTTATACCCTGTTGTTACCAGTGGACCCAATATTTGAGCATAAAATGTAATTCTTGGTTGATTGATGGGTTTTGTGGTGCCTTGGAGATTTGTCACAACAGCAGTGAAGTTTCCTTTGCTCTTGTCAGTCACTGAAGCGTATAGAGTAGCCTTCTGGGATTGTGGAGGTGTTTCCAAGTCGTATGCCATGGGCTAAAACACGTTTAAAAAAAAATGCAGCAGAGCAGAGAGTCAGGCAGCATTGCCATAAGTCACAAACTTGCTTTGATGAGTCGTGTGTGCAATGCCCAGGTTTTGCCTTGACCCAGGAAGGTGCCCCAGATGTGTTCTCCGTTAACTGTACTGTAAATAGCTTTGTCTTCATTGCCATGAATGTGACACAACTATTGTGTGTAAAGCTAGCATTCAGATTTTTCCTGTTGTGTGTCATGATGGAAGCAGAAAGGCACATATGGTTAATATAAACATTCTACAACAAATAAAGTCTAGAATAAAATATTCTCGGTTTCTGTTTGAGCCAAACAAAAAAAGTACAAACCAAAAAAGAAAATGTCTTTGTCATCTCATCCATAATATTTTTGACATAGTGGTGCACGGTTTTCCTTGTTGGAAAACACACACACACACACACACACACAAAAAAAACGCATTTAGTTATTTCATGTAGTCTGAAGAAGAAAGAAAAGTATATAGGATTTGCAGAAAGTTATACAGTAATGTACAGTGCATTTTATAGATGTGTTTGTTTTGTACACGGGCCATTTTAAATACAGTACAGGTCAACACAGATACCAATGTAGTCAGTCATAAGTAACTTGGATGTAACTCCACCATAACTCTTCTGTTTTCAGGGTATTGTATATGGTATGAACGTTCTTTATGTTTTGCAGCACAAACAACACAGCGACCAGTTAATACATGTAGGTTTATCTTATAAAAACAAGCATTAATAGTGATTAAGTGATGGTAATAGTCTTCACAGTAATTGTCTCCAATACTCAATCTAATCACTTGTTGAATGTGCATTTTACAGCCCATTAGCTATGGCAGATTCACTTGCAACACCTCATTCTAATGCCTTTGGTTTGAAGTGCAATCTTGATGCATTCAGGCCAGGATTAAATCTAAATGATGGTACTGCCATATCCATTATAAAGTATAAAGAAAAAAACATTGATTTAAACCAGACCTCAGATTTGTTTATTTTCCACGAATGAGGTATAAATCAAGAAAGACTATGCAAGTTTTATCAGTCTACAATTTTCATGTCTTCTTTATGGGTTTGGTCAGGAGTCAGAGACTTTGTAACCTAGATAAAGAGTAGATTTCAGTATCGTAAAACAGCCCTCAACTTAAAATGTTGCAGGCATTGCTATCCTTTAATGAAATAGCGCTGTTAATGAAGGAAACTGCCTGCCCTCCTTACTCCACAAAATGCATTCGCTCAGATATCTTTCACGTTTAAGCTTACTGACTGTTTGTAAAGTCACATCTGACCACAGGTATACATTGTTTTTGTTGGTTTTTTACAGTGTTGTCAAGGGTGTCAGTTCTTTGTTGATTCACTTAAGATATCTAAGTTTAATGTTTTAAAAGGCTGAGCTCTCTGACTGTTTCCTTTAATGTATTTAACAGTGAAAATACCAATGCCTGGGGCAAAAGATTGTGGTAACTTCAAAAATACATTTTTCAAATCACTTTTTCGTAGAACCTGTTGGCTTTGTTTTTAACTCTTTAGTTATTCCAGGCTCCACTCACCTCATGACCCCAACATTATAAAATCTTAGTGCCTGACTGTAGACTATTGACTACATGTCAGAGCAAAGCACCCTTCATTCAATTTCCAAATGCAATTGTAGAAATGCTCCTTAAATACAAGCAGTCCCTTATGACTGTACAGCACAGATGAGACAGGTAATGTCAGGGAAATGAGTTAAATAGAAGTACTTCATAAAATAAAATACAAGAAACTAAGAAAATCCCCTGTACGCACCAGACTAGTTTTTATATAGTTTTACTATCATATGTTTGCAAAGTAATTAATTTGAGGTTAAGATATGCTGTTGCCTAGAAACAGAGCCCCTACGTACTCTCTATCATTAGCACATGCACAGAACTATACTGTAGGCGACATATTGGTAATGTGATCGCTGGCACTGGCATATCAAGCCTTCGTTAGATCAATTCTCAATACTTTGTTTGTTAACGATCTGTAGAATTTTGACATTCAAATGTTTGCGATTGAAGAAAAATAAAGTAGGTATGTCTATTGAATAGGTTTCCTCTGGGCATTACAAATAGCACATTTGTGGAACTTCTGCTATATGTCTATTCTTGTCCTGTTGCATTACATCAAGGGTGATACTTTGAGGTCATTCACCATATGCTGTATCAAAGTGTGTATACAGTATGATTTCTAGAACATAATGACTCCTAATGAATATCCAGGGAGAAACTGGATACAGGAATAATGTTCTATTACACTGTTTTAAGGCAGGGCTTTCAGAAGTGTTTTATGTTAGTTTGTTGACTCATTCAAAATCACGCACAAGCCAGCTGAGATGTGTTTTTTTTAATGGTTTTATAGATGTCTTTTACAAATGCAACGCTTGAAGTGGTTGCATTCCACTGCCGTCAATAAGATGTTGTACCAGTTCTGATCACAATCAATAATTACTTGGGTTACTGAGGCTGTGCTTGCTGCATAAATATATAACTAATGTTGTAAATTATGAAACCCTGAAAGAAAAAAAACACCCATGTATATTGCAATTACTTTTTTTAATATTCAAACATGAATTTCTATGTGTCCGAGTTACTTGAGGTTTGTTATTGCTTAAAGGCAAAATATGCAAAGTGTTGCATACCTGAAATGCCAACCAGTGCTAAGAGATTGTTGAGACAATTCATCAAAATAGACTTAAAAAAGCCTATCAACAACATTGCCTGGAAATATAAGACTTAACAATAAAGAAGGTAGAATTGGTTATTACAATCTAATTTACAATGGCAAAGAATATGATATGCCTTTTTAGTTCCAGATCTGTTTTTAACAGATTTACTTAATACAGTGTACCTCAGTCATTGCCTTAAAAGCTGTTGTTGAAAACTGTGTACTGCCAATGTTTCTTGTGTATTCTATCATATCTGCTAGATATTTCACTTACAGTTACACACTTGTTTAACCCAGGCTTTCCTTTCTTATCCACAGATTCCTGTAATAGGAGGGGCCTTTATGGATTCCCCCAATGATGATTACAGTGTGGATCACTCTTTGTTTAATTCCTCAGCCAGCGTCCATGCAGCTGCTCTCACAGCCCAGAACCAACAGGAAGAGTCGCAGCCCGTCTCCAGTGATGCCATCTGGTTATGGATTGCAATCATCGCTACCATTGGAAATATCGTTGTTGTAGGGGTAGTGTATGCCTTTACATTTTAAATACAAGAACACAACCAGAGTGTCCACCTGTGGATAAGCTGGAATAGCATCCCAATCAGAACTTTGAACTGAGAAGGATATTACCAATTGCACCGAAACATTATTAAAAGACCAATGATGCTGGCAAGCCAGATTGGCGTGTATGACATGTATTACACATGGTATTACTTTACAGATGTTTACAGATGGTCACTTTATTCTGAGGAAAAGAGGTGAATTATGGACTTTATTTAAAAATATATATATACATTTTAACATTCCAAAGAAATTGATGGAAATTAAATGTTTGTGTTCCCCGAAAATGAGAAAAATGAATAATGTGAACTACCTGAATAAATCAGTGCAGATTGTGACAATCTGGCTTTTTTTTTTTTTTCTTTTTGGCACTGTAGATAATAAATTGCAGTTGTTCAAGATGGAAATAGCAGCAGCCAAAACATGCAGTACTGCAATAGTGGCACCTGCTGTATATATTTCATAAAAATATAGGATCATTGTTCCATTAATTCCATTCTTATAAAAATATGATGCACTTATTATTGACACCTATGTTTGCAAGTCACAATTTTAATTTTATTACCTGTTTGCAATAATGTTTGAATTCAGTGTAGTTTAGGGCATAGGGTGTCTGCTAAGAAATAAATAATAATAATAATAAACAGAGAAGGAGTATCTTTCAGCTTTGTGTTTGCCTAGTGTAACTGCCCACACTCTAATGTGTAAAATCTGTGTTCAACAGACGCCTGGGTGTTTTCATCACTCTGATCTATTCATCCTTACTTTAAAACTAGACCAAGCACTTGATACAGTGTACTGCCCTGTATTAAATGATTAAATTATCATTATCATTAAATTAAAAAAATATGCCAAACAAATGCTTCTAACCCCTTAAGGTACACATGGAACTGAGCGGTTTTTCAAACAGTTTCCTCTTAAAATACATTTGAGAGTGACTCAAGTATCACAAGGAAACTGACAATTTGGATAACCAGATCCAACCTGTCAGTCAGTTTTAAACCCTTTTATTGGAAATATCGTTGTTGTAAGGTTAGTGTATGCCTTCACATTTTAAATGTAAAAACACATATGTTCCTTGCACCTTATAGGGTTAAGCTACACCGATCTCAACAAAAAGAAAAAAACACCTTTTCTGAGAATTAGTAATGCGCTGTGCTGTTGCATTACCTCCAATTGCAGGATCCAGATCCAGAGCAATAATGTATCGACTTCAAGCACTACCTGATATATATCTACTGCTCTGTTTGGAAAAGCATTTTCATCCTGTTTTTGCAAAGCTCAGATTCACATACTGTATTGCATTGATTCATAAAGCCACAAAAAAATGTATAGCCTGTGGGTGTTTAGTGCTGCTAACTTTAAATCACAATTCACAGAGGATGATATGCCCTTGTCTACTGTGTCAGCAATGTCAGTAAACAATAGATGAGGAAGTGATCTGTGCTGTGATATATACAGGGTTGTAAAGAAACCACACTAGTACTGTGGCTGTAACTTTAAAGGAAATATTTCTGTTTGACAAGAGAGGTTAATGGGCTTGTGGCCGTACAACTTTGAGTTGCTTTATTATGATAACCCTGCATAAATAAATATAACCCACCTTCCAACAAGGATGGACATTGTACATCTTGGCTGGCTTCTGCTGTAACATTTGATGTCTGGCTATGATTAATATACTGTATTCCTTCAAATTTAATACTGTATTCCTTCAAATTTAATAAAATTGCAAAGATGCATTTACTTGCATATGAAAACGGCTTATGGAGGTTGTTTGCAGCTGTCTGCTGTCACACAGAGCATTACAGTTATGCACTGCTTCATATTTTCATTTGTGATTACTCGTTTTTCTGCCTTTTTGTGAACTGTGGTGTTGCGTGGCAAGTAGAAAAATATGGGGGTCTGATTAAAAATGAGCCTAATAACCAGGGATTCTAGGAATACATTTGCTGCGGAACCCGTTTGCTGTGGGGTTTTTTATTGTGGAAAAGTAGGATCCCTGCTAATAACGAAACGCTGCTGCTGTAGTAAACAGGAAGGCTTGCCTGTAGCTGAGCTGATCGGGAGGTCCTGATTGGCTGGGGGGCGTGTCCAGGGAGAATACACCTGCTTAACGCAGCAGCACCAGTTCAATGCCACTGCACCACAGCCAGGGCTACACAGACTGGCACTGAGCGAAAGCTTGCTTTGTTTACATTGAGGAGGAGAGCACCTGCTCAGGATAATGACTACGGAACCCTTCAACTGCCAGTCAGTTACGTTGCTGTTTGTGTACTCGAGCAGTCACATCTTTTGTTGGTGATTGTAATACAGGCATCACTATACTGTACTTGAATTTAAGACACAGGTCATTTCTTAGAAGAAAAGTTGGTTAAAAAAGTGTGGCTTAAATTCGAAGGAATACGGTAATAACCTTTCTGAATCAAAAGCAGCTCATTGCCAATCAATGTGTAACTGAGGATGAATGTATTGAGTATGAGGATGGGGATGAATCTTTTCAGTCCAAGAAAGTGTCTATTTATTAATATCATTTATATTTTTTACATTTTTAAAAAGGGAAGAAATGTAAATTGTTAAGGAATTCCGAATGGCCTACAGGTGCCAAACTAGCAGGAGCTTACTCAATCTGTTTGTCAGTGCCTGTGTATCTGTGTCTTACTGTAAATAATCTGACAGTCTATATTTAGCTGTTTGCTGTAAAAGCAATGAAGTAAATGTTTTGATGTAAATAGCTTCAGTGGGTGTCAATCAGGGTCTTGAAAGACCTTTTTTGTAAAATGTGGTTTCTAGAGTGTTACAACGCATTGTGATTTACTTCCACGAGAATATTTTTTGTAACAGTTAATAAACATTCATTAATAAATGTTGCATAAATTGTTTTTGTACTTTTTTTTTCTGAGCAACACTAGGAAGGAACAGAGTATCCACCACCACACTATAAGAGCAACTCTGCTTGACTGATTGGTGTCCTGGATCATGTCAAGAAAGGTATTCACAACTTGCCTGTAGAGGGATTTTCAACACAACCTAATAACGGAAAGTTCAAAATCCAGCTTGTTTCTAACAGTTACAGTATCTTGCTGTGAACTTGAACTAAGTTCTCTGACAAAAAATATATTATTCTGCATGCATGCCTTCATGGAACAATGTTTAACTTACTTTGACATTGTTTGATATCAGCCTAGGACTGTCTGCTTTTTGGGCTTATTAAAAATAACTTGAAGCTATGAGAAAATTCTCTCGAAAGATAAAAACAAGGTAGTTAACCCAACCAAAAATACATGACTTTTTCAGTGCAAACGTAATACATTGTGACATCCACACAACAAAAGTTATTGTAGTTAAAGTAAGCCATTTGAAAGCAGGAAGTTGCACACAATCATGCACCAAAAGAAGGCGACAGGCACCTGAAGACTTAGGAGATAGACTTAGGACAGAGGGAAGGAGACACTTCACACAGTAGTGAGGTTATGGAATAGGGTACATAGTCATGAGATCCATTAAGACTCAACTTGACAGTTTTGAGCTACTGAAGACCAGTCAGTCTCCTCTCTTCATAGATTTTCTTATGTTCTCAATAATGTGCTCTGGAAACTGAATTTCGTGGTTCGTCTGTGTGTCTCATTAAGCACCACTGATTTTTAAAGTCTGTTTAAAATTCAGATTCCAGACTTTTTGAGGGCTGCCTGAAAGTAAACATATTCCGAAAAGTAAACAAATTATATTTATTTAGGAAATATGTGAATTTCAACTAACCCTAAAACTTTAAACGTAAACATTTCTGAATAATTGCTCTGACAGCAAACCTCCCATAGGGAATTCATGAGATTTTCACTGAAAACTACCTGAAAAATCCTAATGATATCACTAAATATATCAGGCTCTAAAAAAATAAAGGGAATAAATATTTCAGCAGGTTGAGATAAACAGTGCTCTATAAGGGGCCGATGTAAGGATACTTGCAAAGTGATTTGCGGCTGTAAAACACTAATATTGCTGCCAAAAACCGTGTTTAGCTGGCGTAAAGTGGGACTTTAGCTGTCATTAAAAATGCGGTGTATGTAAAATGGTTTTCACCTGCCGTTCTGCATCCGCTATCAAATTGGCACTTTGTCATTATTAATCCATTTAAATGATATTGAAAATTCAAATGAAGAAAAGAGCATGGAATTGGGCGGGGATCTGGAATACTAAGCAGGCGCAAACATAATGAGATGTAAGGATTTTGCCTTGCACTTGGGCAATTGCTGACCCTCCCAAAACTTTGCACCTCTTCTTACAAGGTGCAAAATAAAAGCTCACACCTGTCATTGGCTTCAGGATGGCTGCTGTGGCACACTTCCTGATGCGGCGACACTTGGCTCTTGTTTAGGAGAGGCAGGAACACGTTTGGAGGAGAAGGCAAGACGAAGAAGACCCCGCTTACTCAAACCCAGGGTCACTTTGTTTGGGATGCCGCAGGCTGCAGTGCTAAAGCATTATCGTCTCACTCCACAGGTCATCCTAGACCCAATAGCTGAATTGAGGGATGAGCTAGACTCCAGTGTCAATCTAGGGATCGCTGTCCCTGCACATGTGAAAGTGTTGTGTTCTCTGCACTACTTAGTCTCTGGTTCCTTTGAGACCACAGTTGGAATGTCTGGAGGGATAGCCCAAGCCACCTTTTCCAAACAAATTTCTGTATGTCAGGCTAAAAAGGGCAGGTCAATACATATAATTCTTCATCTCAGCTTGATTTTCATTAAATCCCAGTTAAACCAACCTGTTGATGTTACAAACTAAAAGTAGCCATATTTATTGTCCATACTATTCTCTCAGAAATAGCCCTAAATATATACACTTCTGCTTCATGCTGGACATTGATATAAATATCTGTTCCTGTAATGGAAGAAAAATAACCAGTTTCCAAATAAAGCAGTTCATTATTTTGTTTCTATTTCATTGGTCTTTAAAGCAATAGTATTGTGGCCGGTATTTCTCCCCTGCGCATCACTTCCACGCTACATTATAATAATCTGCATTGACAAGACTATCTGAGATAAGGCTATCTCATGTTTAATAACAATCTGTGGAAACCAGAAGCTATTAAATAGGTCTCTGGAGGATTTAAGACTTCAGAATCTATTTCATCATAGTAGAGGGGATACTTTCTGTAAGCCACATCACTAAGGACGTGAATTTTGATACTGCTGTTATTTTGATATACTGTATCCTTGTTCATGTAATTCTCACAATCTCTGTAAAGCAGCACACACACAACAATGGAACCATAGCTTCTTTAGGGGCTTGAATATGTGAAGCACGTCCTGCACATACCCAACATGGAGGTCAAGATAGTGCTTCAATTACATGAGATAGGGTTGCAAGACATGGTCCTAATCAAAACAGTTTATTAGAAAATGAAATGTTAAATTACAATAATTGCCAGTAGAACTAAAGTTAATGAGAGGTGTAAAAAAATAGATTTTAAAGTCTATAGGCTGGTTTTACACTGATTAGCACTGATAGTGAACTGACTTACCTAACATTAGGCAGTCAAATATTAGTGCTAATCGGTGCCTGCAAAACCAGTCATATGTATGTAAGCTAAAACACAAGGTACCTCTTACCAAAAAACATTGTTTATTTTTAAAATGCACCCATACAGTTGTCCACAAGATGGTGCTAGATTCTTGCTTATTACAATTTCAACGTTTTCATTTAATTCTAAACCTACAGGTATATAACAGTTCACTGCAATTTACTATTTGCTAAAATTCAGAGCAAAGTGTAATCAAGTAAAAGTACAAATAAAGAAAAACCCAGGTAAGCAAAGTTAAACAAAGTTATGTATGAAACAGCATTGTAGAAACCATGGTTAAACATGATTACAAGTACAGTGTATGGCATAAGTATGGTAAAAATATAATAAACAGCAAAAATACTGGGAGAATTTACCCTGAATTATTGTCAATTATTGGTAGAAATAAACTTTTTCACACATTTTAAGTATTAGTCGGATAAGCGTATTATGTTCAACAACAACAAGAAAAATAGCCTTATAAGGAGGTGGGGGCGGGGGGTTCAAGCCTGCAAGTGTGTGTAGTGTATTGTCACAAGCAGTGGCCTAAATCACAGAAACCTTCATGTTTGGACAGGATACAGCAGTCTCCACTCTAACAATTGTCACTCTAACAGAAAGTCATGCACAGGTCTGAGTCCTGGCTGTGCCAAGCAGACAGCCTTGACCAAGGATCCCAGACAGTGTTGCATTAGCAGTATTGCCAACCCCACCATTGCTGCTGGGGAGGTGCTGAGGTAAAGAAACATCATTGCGCATTCTATACTGGGGAGAAACACAGGTAAAATAATGAGACCCTAAAAGTAAATTCATAAGTATGCTCAAGCACTGTACACATCGGTTAACCTTTAAGTGATATTGAAGCGTTTGCATTTAAACAAAAGAGAGGGGGCCACTTTGTCTGAGTTTAAGGACCTGCTCTCTGCCTGTTAGTTTTTATTATAAACACAACTCATCCGCAGTGGATCTTTCCAATGTTTGTAAAGTACATTCTTAAATTTGGTTTAAGTCAAGAATCCACTTTTGTGCTTTTACTTCTTGCCGGGTTACCCTTGTATTGTGGTACTCCACACTAAGGGAGGAGTCATTAAAATGTGCCTACGGAAAAAGCACAGGAAGTTTCTACATATCCTTTTCCCGAAGACATTTGGCTGGCTATTGTTTGAAAGCAGGAATTGAGAAGGGCTGACTTGATGGAAAGTCCAGAAAAAAAAGTCCAGAAAAAGTCCAGAAAAAAGTCTGTTGTGGTCAGAGCTGGCATTTTGCTGGTTTTCAATTGGTTCAAAAGTCACATTGACCAGTCAGGATTCTGGTTGGGCATTTTCAGGAAAATGGATGTCAGTTTAAAATCCCTAATTATTCTATCTGCTGCAAATCTGTGCACCGTTTGTATATACCTGCAGGATACAGGGGCTCAGTCTTGCTCTGCAGCAGCAGGGTGGTCACGAGGAACCTATTGGAAAAAGAGAACCAGTAAGCTGACAATAAAGAAGTGAATGAAAAATATACCAGTATTGTATACAACGAAATAACAATAATTCATGTTTTCAGCATAGCAGATGAAAAAGTTGATTTCAAATCGAGGTTTCGGAAATTTAAACAGACTTCTGTTTTATGTGTTGATGTGCATGAATCTCATAAACAACATCATATTACAGTATTCCTATACTTGCATACATATGTCAAATAGTTTGAAACATAGAACTATAGCAGACAAAATGAAAGGTATGCATACACGGTTGAAGAAGCTTGTTACCATTGAAATGCTAAAATGTAATACTGTAAAAAAAAATTAGAGAGTGGCTGTAGTTATTGTTTGTTTAAGTCTTCAAAACAAATCCTTTGCAGACAGTGTTTTTAACGGATGTTTGGTTTATATGAAGTGGTAAGCTGGGGGTTGAGTGTACCACTCATATACACAAACTCACGCAGTTGGTAATTCCATCTCGGCCTCATTTTTCCCTGTTTAAATAATGTAGGCGTTAGGACAGCGCCTTTCTCTCTGCTTCTAATAATTTTCTGGTCGACAGAAAGTCTGTTTATAAGTGTTTGGAGATGTGCCACTTTAAAGAATTATACACAGACCCGCCCACCTAATTCAGCCTTCAGAAAACAGGAAGATTTAATGTGTGACTCAAGTGTGCTAAAACATCTGGGTTGCAGTAATCTAAAAAACACTACCTCAACCAAGTTTCACCCACATTATTGGAGCCATGGGCTAAATATATAAATATACATTTCATTTCCTGTTGATATTCTGCTTTGTTTCCGAGGATTTTGTTGAATGTGTTAAATGAAAAATGAAATCTTTGGTATAACCCTCACAGTAACGATTCCAGATAGAATGCTCTTTTATGATGCTGTGAATGTTTGTTTGAGAGAGTTTCTGCTCTACTATTAATAATAATAATAATAATAATAATAATAATAATAATAATAATAATAATAATAATTATACATTTTTCCCAAAGTTTTTTCATTGGATAATAAAATACCAATATATTAGAGAAAGTATGCTTGTTACCTGTACCGGTACATGTAAAACAAAAACCTGTGTAAAATGCTTCATTGTGCTTTGCAGCCTTACAAGGACTCGCTCTGCACCTGTCTATAAGAAACCCTGCAAACGGTTTTTCATTAGTCTTGAGTCAGTCAGGACTCAACCATTATCCTCATCATGCATATGAGTTAGTCCACAATGTGTGTATTCCCTTCCAAATATCATGTATATATCTTCCATAGCACTGGAAATGGCATTGCATTTTGAATATAATATGAAGTATCTCAATGTTTGCACCTCAAGCCGACCAGCTGGGAGACTCCGGGGGTTATTCTCCCTGCATTTACTGACCATTTCATGGAGCTTGATTAAAATGGAGCTTGGTTTGAGGCTCTCTTGAAACTGACAAAGCCAAAAATACAAATCCTCCTATGAAATCTCTTGTTTACATGAACTTTTGTCATTTTTTACTGACTTATAAGTACAGATACAGTTATTATTGCAAGTAAAGCCAGTAAGGTCCAGTTTTCTAAATAATGTCTAAATGCATCCTGTAAAATGAAGACCCATTAAAATAGGAATTTGATAGACATTAACCAATAGTAAACAGACCAACAGGCCCTAATTGTACACACAAAAATGTACATCTGCTGATTATATAATAATATACAGTATGTGTATTATACATATATATTCGTTAATTCCAGAGGGTGATGCAAAACCTTTGGCCATAGCTGTACACTGCTACTGCTTTAGCAATAAACTAGGAGGCTCATCAGTGGTCCGGCAGCAGACAAAGGTCGTGGATAGAAGCAACTATAAAACCAGATGCACGTAACAAACCACATTGTACCGTTAAAAAACCCAGGGTGGTAAGTCAGCGTCTGGTGCACTAATTTTGTCTCCAGTTTTGGGATGGTTTAATCATGTAGTTCCAGACTGTAAGATTTTCCAGATTTAAAACATTACACAAATATTCTCCAGCCTCGACATTTAAAAAAAAAAGAAATGGCGTGGCACAGGTTTGAATCCGATTTATTTTCCACTTTTTGACTGCCTTTCTCCCCTGTTCTGTGCATGATGTGAGAGTGGAACTGTCCAGAAAAAATGAATGGTGCTGAGACAACTGGGATAGCTGTGACAATACCCTAGATTTACCATGAAGTTTGGTCCTGTATAGTCCAAATCTAAAGTAAACTTGCGTGCATGGGCTTATGTAATGGTAGTGCGCTTCAATGTATTCGATATCAATCTAATTAAAAAGCTTTGACGTGGTTTTATGATTGTATGAAACTTGATTTGGCATGTTTCCAGTATAAACACACTCACCTTCCCTCTTATTCAGTTGTTATCTATCATGTGAATAAAGAAAGAAAGAAAGAAAAAGAAACCAGATTACATACAAAATACATTGGTCTCGTAGTAAACAATACCATCTGTTGGAAATTGTAATGGCCATTTTGATACTTTTCTGTAGAAAACTGGAAGACTGCAACCTAAAAAATGTTTGTCCTTCGTGGCTCAACACTGAACCAGCTCACGCACTGAAACACTCTACAATCATTTATTGTACTTTTTTCGAAAGAAAGACACACGTATCTCATCTCCTCTGTAGTCAAATCCTCCTTCTACCACCTCTGAAACATCTCAAAGGTCCGTCCCTACATTTCCCTCTCGGATGCAGAGATACTCTGTCATGCATTAATCTCCTCTCAACCCGACTACTGTAACTCTCTCTGCGGTGGTCTTCCATCACGCGCCATAAACCGATTGCAGCTGGTTCAGAATGCCGCTGCTAGGATCCTTACCAGATGTAAAAAACATGATCACATTACCCCTCAGGATTACCTTCAAAATTCTCCTGCTTGCCTACAAGGCCTTTCGTCACACAGGTCCAGAGTACCTCTCCAACCTGCGGACCCGCTATGTCCCTGCACGCAAGCTGAGGTGCTCTTACTCAGGCCTGCTTGTATACCCAAGCAAAAGTGCACCACACTCGGAGAGCGCTCTTTTAGCTGCATGGCCCCGACTCTCTGGAACTCTCTCTCTCTCTGGAAGTCGCTCGCTTCAAATCAACTCTCAAGATCCACTTGTTCTCTCTTGCTTTCAATGCTCTTTAAGCCTGATATCTGTTATTAGTTGTTGTCTAAACTGCTATTTCAGGTTTGACACATACATCCACAATGTTTAGAATTCACATCCTAGCATTTTATTTAATGTACTATGCCCTGTATTTCACTGTATTTAATGTATCAAGCATTGTTCCTCACTGTCTTGTAAAGCGCTTTGTGATGGTGGTCCACTATGAAAGGCGCTATATAAAATATATTGATTGATTGATTGGTTGGTTGATTGATTGATTGATTGATTGCTGCATACTCTGCTCCAAGTGCCAATCTTCACTGAAAGACATATATTTATGCTCTCGTGCAGGGGTGGCCAAAACTGGCCCTTCCACTCCTAGTCTTTGTTCCAACCCTGTACTACATTGTTTAACCAATTAAACCCCCAGCCAGACCCTGAAGTAGTTAATTATATAATTTCACCTGTTAAACCTGGAGTGGAATGGCCTCCCAGGACTGTGATTGGGCAGCCCTGCTCCAGTGAATAGTGGAATGTATACACTCACTATACAGACGTCTTACTAATTCTGTCTTGTCTGCAGTTACTACCATGGCTGACCCTGCTGTGCACCATTAGTTACTCTTCCATTACATAAATGTGCCTTTGACCATGTAAAAATATCCACCACTCACATATTCAAAGCTGTGTGTAAAACATTGTTGTGTACAGAGCATGCACTTCTGCTTATTTTCAGAGAACAAAAGGAAACATTGTCCACACCAGAGATGTGCAAATAGATTAGACATACTAGTGGAGATAAAAGAAATGCAAATAAACACCATATGGCCCTGCATGATAAATGGTTCAGCAGCTACAAAGCCAAGCATCTGTACTTAACACATACACTGTAATTGAGTTTTTCTTAATGGGTGGTCTGCTAGACTGTGGTTAATGTCTTATTACATCTGTGTAAGGATCTTCCTTATAATTATATATTTTTTATCATTAGGGTAGACATGTTTTTTTTGTTTGTTTGTTTGTTTTAAAGAAAACTCACAAATTTAACCCTAATTTATCTAATTTTTTTAAATACAATACTTGAATTGCAGATATTGTGTTTATTTATTTATTTTTTTTACCAGATTACTGAAATCATAAAAACCTGTTTGTATATACAGCAGTAGTTTGAAAGTATTTTTTATAGTGTTTAGATTGTGTCGTTAGTTGTTGTTAGGTGAGCTTATGATAATTGACAACCATGTCAAGGCGAGTCGAGGCTTCCCATGACATGAGAAAAGAGAATATAATCATAAGAAAAACATGTTCATTACTATATTAAAAAGCCTTTAATGGACAAAGAAATGTAGAAAACCAATACATCTGCTTTCAACGGTCAGCAAACGGCTTCACTGAACTCAACAGACATGAGGTAGAGCTAGGAATAGAGTGCTTTGGGTGTAACCTAAAAAAAACCCTAATGAAAAGAGATGCTTGTGTATCTTTTCCATGAACTTGCATTCCCACTCAAAGCAAATCAGCTGTTCCATGATGTGATGTGCTGTCATGGCAACACTATTTTTGGTGTGTTTCCACACAGCATTTTTAATAGTAGGAGACATTTTTTTTTTTTTTTTTACAATTTTAAGTTGTTGCATTGTGTAACCATTCATGGCTTGCAGAATGTAGTTGCAGTTACTGTATATCTGTACCTGTCAGGTGTGATAAAGAATAAATGAGGTTGCTCTCATGCTAGATTGCCAATCCATACAGAGAAAAGCCAAAGGGTACTCTCTGATATTGTTGGATTCCTATGAGAAAATAATTTTGCATAACAGTTAAGATATACGCAGATCCATGCTACCTCTAGTATTTTTGTTAGTAAAATTATCAAAAACTACAGAGAGGAGCCTGCTGTGTCAAGCAGTTAGGATTGCCTTTTTTTCTCTTTCAGAAACTATTTAAGACGGCTTTTGTACCAGATAGTAATTGAGGTGATCAAGTGCCATGCAAAGACAGAGATGAAATCTGTCAGAAACACAAACACAAGCCAACACTTGTAAGTTGTTGTCTTTTCACGTTGTGTGGTGAAATGATGTGTCCCAGAGGAATGAGTTCACAGCCAAGGTCATAAAAGCAGAAAATGTTCTATGTTCATTTTGTTTGGTTCCAAAAAGATTTTCTGGAACCAAATCAAAAACCATGACTATTTATTCACTCAGTTTTTACAGTCTGCAATGTGTCAAGAGAAATATGGCGACAAATTGTACAGATAATATCCATAACGAGACTGCTTGGGTTGGCAGCAGACTACTCTCTGGCAAAAAAAACAACCTGTCAATTTAGAAGTAAAACTAGTAATGTGGGTTATTTCACACTGTTGCTTGTCAACATCTCTTCAACAGTTTTATTTCTAGACTGTGTGTGACAGACACTGTGTACTGGGATTGTTTTCACAGAATCTTTCCTATGTTCTGTAACTGAATTTAAGCATTTCCAGCTATTAATATGGTTGTCCAGGTAAAATGAGTGATTATTATGGCCATTAAGGTATTTGGAGGCCACTGTAAATGTAACATTCATTTTAAAATATGAATCTTCGTATAAAGAAAGTCATTCTGTAACATCAAAGGGTGCCATGTAATACTGAAAGATTTTCATTAACATTTTTAAAAATAACACTTGGTGGTCCCAGAGTGGTCACCAAATAAAAGGTAAGTCTTACAGGATCGCAGGTTTGAATTGCTCATGAAAGCAAATTAAACTCTGCTTGTCTGGGTAGGTTAGTGGCATCAAGCACGGGCCACTGGGTTATGGAAAAGAAATACCTTGAAACTCCAATATGCAAAGAATAATCACTTCTGAAAGCCGGGATTCTGAAGTGAGGTGGTTTGAAAATGACTACTAACAGTGGTTATGTATGGAGATGTTCCACTGACTAACTCACAGTTGTCACATCTGCAGTGGTGGTAGAAACTATAATTGCAAACCCTTAGTGGTCACTTCTAAAACTACCTCACTCCTGAAATTCAGATTTAGGAAGTGGTTGAAAAGGGATATTTTTTCTGGGGTAGCTGGTAAGCTTGGTAAATATTGATCTAAAAAGAAATAGCAAATTACAATGGTATAAAACACATACATGATAATATATTAAATTGGTAATAATCTCTTTAAAAACCTTCATTTCTACCACACTAGATGATGTAAAATCCATCACATACTGAACAGCTGTTTCATACTACAGTTTCACTGTTTTCTTTCACAATCACGGATCTTTAAAATACTAATATTATCAACTGTTTCAATTTAAATCAAAATATATATTTCCGGTACTGAAATAAGAATATAAAACACTAGAAAATGTTTTTGATTTCTAAATTGATTGAGTGCCCGTAGGTGGCAGGGCAAAGGTCAAAACTAGTTCAGTCAGGAAAACTCATGCGATAGAGAACAATATTTATTAAAGCTAAGACAACAAACACAACGTTATACATATTTCCATTATATCTTTGGCATTTGGCCTCACCTTTCAAGGCACACCTACCCGTAATTTTGTTTGCTGATAGTGAAGAGCCTGAATGAGGAAGCCATAGGCAGGGGTGCAGGATAGCTGCCCTCCCCCTTAAATGAAGCCAAAAAAACAGGTGCAGGCTGGGGAGGCAAACTCTGACATACAGCGGGACCAAATGGATTGAGATAAGATATCAAGGCCTTTCTAGCTGGTCATTGAAAGTGTTGTCTATTGCTCAAGACCTGGGTCATTTCCGTACAAAAAAATATTACTGCAAAACAAGATAGCAGTTTCCCGTTTGTCCATTCTGAGCAACTCAGATATTTGACTCTGTAATGATTCTGTAATGTCAACGGTCAAGAACCAGTTACAAGAGAACTATCAATAATATAACACGCTGTGCATATTTACATCTGTCACCATTCAAATTAACATTTGTAAAAAAAAAAAAAGGCTTCTAATATAATACACCTTTTATTTCAGAATACAAAAAAACTGCCCAGTAATTAGCATTGTATATCATATCTATTTCTTCTTGAAGTACTGTAGATGTATATTTTTTCATTATATCAGCTTATTGGAACTTTAATTATGGTTATTACAGCTAAGGAACAAAAACATCTATCATGTGTGAAAGGCTTAATGAGTTTGTAATTTTGGAAATGAATGATGCATTATGCAGCTCTTTATATCTTTATTTATTTTATTAGTCATGGTACATTCTCAAAGCTATTTACTCCAGAACGTCACAGTGTTTAATGTAGAAAGAAGAAACACACCAAATAAAGTTAACAAACCAGATATAAAGAACTAAGACTGTGTGAGTAGGGGGTGGTGAATGTGTGGTTTGCTGTGCTCAGGTGTAGGGGTGATGCAGTGCTCTGAGTTAGACAAACACAAGACAGTTCAAACAGCTTTATTTTCGCTGGGTTGCGTGCCAACAACTCTTTAAATAATAATATGCACGGGCTCTACACAACAATGTGTACTGCACCGTGCTTAAAAGGAGGGTTAACAGTCTAAAACGTAAATGACACTAGAAAAATAATGCCAATGGTGCTTTGTGCACTCCGGGTTTGTCTGCTGGCCTCAAACGACAGCTCCCGGATATTTTTAGGGACAAAACAGTAACAATTAGACATGTACCAAACAAACAAAACACAAAACACTCATAATCCCACAGTCCTTGTTTCCTCTCATTAACCACAACAAAGGAACCGATTATGGAGTCACGTCCCCTTAAAGTAACCTGAGCCCCGCCCCCTCTGATAGCTAGTTCAATCATGTCTCCTCTAATTCATGATTGACACTTCGCTCACCGTACTAGGTGATGACTCTTGGTCCCGTGACTCCGCCCCCTTCCTGAATGGCCGGCTTCTGACTGACCCTGGAATGAGCTGCCCAACCATCCAGTCCGGGGCACACTGTTCCTGTTGTAGAGCGCCCTCACAGGTCGGGAGGGAGATTGTTTATTCAGATACATTCGCTCTCTGTCATAGGGGTTTTTCCTTACCTGAGTGCTGAGCTGTTCATATTTAGTTCTGCGGGGTGCTTCCTAGCTGCAGCATTGGGATGCATGTACCGTTCATGTTTTTCCAGCCGGCTTTATGTAGGTTGCCTTTGTGGACCCACAGACAAGGCCTCCGGCCAAATTTTTTATTCACTCGGGCCCTGAGTGCCAATCACAGTAATCAGTGGTGCACAAACACTGATCTACAATTGCAATCAATAAATCTCATTCATGGCAGATTCTCCATGCTGGAAAAACATTTCTTATTTTTATTTTTTTATTTGGCCTATGGAGTTAAAACTCCTACTCAGTTTGAGGCGTCTTGTAAAACATTCAAGTTCTGATAGCAATCTTATTTCTGGTCTTGGTCTAACTAATTAGTTTTGAGACAAAAGCAAAAAGTACCAATGTATTTCTATTTTGTTATGATCTCCATGACGACCCACAACCACAATTATAACAAGTGAAATGACGGTCTTTGTGGCGGGATCTCAAGTGAAAGCCTGACGTCTTTTAAACCGGATGCTTCTATATAAGGAGGGACTAGTCCAGAGATTTATTTTTTAATTCCCTTTGTAACACAGTTTATTATAAACAATGTTCTTTCATTTCTTATGGCTTGCTTCTGGAAGGAATGAGTAAATGCAGGAACAGTTTTTGACATGTATTTGTGGAAAAGGAACATTGATGTTACAGTAAATATATAAGTAAGCAAAACACAAGCAACGGTGTGGCCAGTCATTATGAGAAATAGGATCTATGAGATGGGTGTGTTGTGAGGCTTATAAAATGCCTTAGTGTTAACATTTGAAAACCAACATTTCAAACTAACTGATATGGGAGTTAAGTTTATGTATTTCCTGTAGAATACTGTATAACTTTTGCTATATGGAACCACTACTTTCTTCAAGTGAATTATCAAATTCTATAACGTCATGTCACATACTGGTAATACAAAACACCTGTACCCAGTCTGTTGTATGCCATTAGTAGCACAGAGCTTTACTGCTCCACCTAGAAGAGTCCAGTAAAACCTGTTTTCATCCAGTCAAACATGCTTTCTCACATACTCTCCTCAACTGAAGGAAAACAGATACAATATTATGAGTTTCAAACTCCACATAGTGTTGAGAGAAAATAAAGAGACTATTCTCATTATGATAAACCTATTTGTTTTGTAAATATCACCCGTGGTAATGTGTTTCTACTAATCACTTAACAGAAGTTAACAGAGCAGCAGAGTTATGTGGAAAAAAATGTAATCAATTAAGAAAACATCCTTGGAAACTGAACTATGGTACCGACACAGTTTAAAGAGCAGGTTGTTTAAGATTTTATTGTGGGTTCAAAATCAAGTGAATAGGAATTGTTTTTAAAATGTAAAGAAACAACAGCACATACTGGATGAGGAAGTGGCTTTTTATTCATGTCATGTAAATCAATATTGTTTTAAGATACGTAATGCTTCTGTTTTTGTGTACAGTGTTTCAACCCATTGTAGCTCGTATTTGCTGACAGTCAAAAACTGTCATGGATTGATAACTGGAATTCTAAAACATGAATGAAATGATGGTACACTGTCATCAGCATTCTGTTTGCATAAATAAAGAAACATCAACATTTTACTCCTGTTGAATACATAGAGGATAGTCCACCTATAGTTTTCTTTGCAATTACATGTTTCTTTTTTTCTTGTTTTGGTTTAGGAAACTAAAATCACCCGTAGACAGTTATTGTCAAACAACTTTATTTAAAAAACAAAGTTCCATATACACTACTGTGCGCATCTCATTTGCCACATCTACAGCATAAGATGAACTGAACACAGTTTTTTCCATTATGTAGCTATCTAGGCAGATCAGTTCCATATCCTTTTGGATAACTGTTCATATATAATACAATTGAAGACAGCAGGAAACTGTTTATTTCACCATTGGGAAAACTGAATTTGTGAAATGAACCAAATTGAATTATTATATCTTCTACCACAAAGACACAGAAAGGGCAGCTTCTCAAAGATTTGCTCCAAATTGTTATTAGCACCATCTTTCTAAAAGGAAAACACAATTACAACTGTAGATTTAAACCAATTTGACGTGTTTGATAACAAAAAGGATGAAGATGTGTTTTTTTCATCTTATTTCATTCAATTTTTATTGCAAAACAAAAACATTCAGCCCCGAGCTACAGTACTTGAGTCAAATCCCTTTATCTAAAACAATTGCAAGCTAAGCATCTGCTTCGGCTTTCCGCTGCCATATGTGTAAATCTGATAACAATAACAGGTGAGTAGAAAATACTATACTGTAGAGAATGTCAATCAACCAAGAATAATGCCCAGCATAAAAACAAGATGCAAACAATGGCTTTTAAATGTAATTACTTTCTATAAAACTGAGTTATATAAATAGAACATGCTACATTGCTTCTGGGGGTTATATGATTCCCTTATGAAATTGCATTATGATACAGTTTTATCTATTATAGGAGGCTGTGTGGTCCAGGGGTTAAAGAAACAGGCTTGTAACCAGGAGGTTCCCGGTTCAAATCCCACCTCAGCCATTGACTCATTGTGTGACCCTGAGCAAGTCACTTAACCTCCTTGTGCTCCGTCTTTCGGGTGAGACGTAATTGTAAGTGACTCTGCAGCTGATGCATTGTTCACACACCCTAGTCTCTGTAAGTCGCCTTGGATAAAGGCGTCTGCTAAATAAACAAATAATAATTATTCATATACATGTACTGGAGCATAGGTAATCTATAAACATAGGTAAACATGGTAAATTACAGAGAGGCATGTTGCAGCATGATAAAAAAAAACAAAACAAACAAGTTGTTAAACTGCAGAAGAGCAGGTACCTTCAAGTTATTTTGTATAGAGCCTGAGTCATCTAGTAAACAGGTATTGTGTACAAGTTCTGCAACCTGAAGCAGGCACTTGGCTGTTCTGTTAAACATGTCTATGGTGAAAGAGAATGTGGTAACTGCCATTCAGGATCTACTCTTCAACTCAGGTCATGTTAATACATATACTGTATGGAAAATTGAATTAAGCACAATATTTGAGAAACTGAAAAAATAACCACTTGGAATGATTATAAGAATGAAGGTAAAAGCACAGTAAAAATGACCATAAAAACAGGTAGTGGGTTGTAATTGTTCACTGAAAGCCAGACCAAGAACCAAAGGTAATGATCTACATCTAGTAGTATATTTGTAGTTGTCATGTCAGCAAAAATGAGAGAAACACAATATATGGGCGTGGCAGGGTGAAAGCCCTGCCGGTGAGCGGGGTGGGTTGGCAGGGAGGGGGTTAAATTCCTCCCTGTCAAAACACGTAGTAATGTGGCTGGAGCCATACATTGAATTAATGATTAATTAGGCTCCAGCCACAGGTGTATAGAAGGGTGCTCACGGGTGGTAATGTTAGAGTTAATGTTTGTGTTTGTGTTTGTGTTTGTGTTTGTGGTTGTACTGTGTGTGAGTTTTTGTAGACCCGTTTGTTTTGGCCCGTATCCCTTTTTGTTTGTTAATGTGTTTTGTCTGTGTTTGTGTTATTAAACGTGCACGATAGCACTTCACTGCAGCTTTCTTGTCTCTGAGTCTCACTTCCATGCCAGTAACGCTACCCTGTCACAGTAGTTGTATACGTGTTTGATACATAAGTGAGGCAAAAGGGTAGTGCCAGGCTGTATCAGAGGGCTGAAGCTTGTACATAATAGATAATGTGGGAGACTTTAAATGCCTATCATACATTTTAGAGCAGAAATTGCACATCTCACATAGAAACACTTACAGTACTGTTTATATTTCACTTCCTTTGAAGATAATAGCCAAATCCATTACCATACCAGAAAAAAAGAGGCAGACTTGTGAATGACATCATCTTATTCAACAGCTCCCTCCTCTTAAATCTGGCTGTCTGAAATGTGAGGATCCCAGTGTGAGCCATATCGATAAGCCAGCCCAAGATTACTGAGCAACAGCTAAAGCATTTGGATCAAGGACTTGAAAATCCTTTAGCGAAAAGGTATGTGAACAGCAAACAGTCTTTTGTTTTAAATGAATAGTTTGTGCCTTCTATACATTTAACAATAATTCTGATGCTCTCTCACCTTTGCTACTGCTGAACTATGACATTTTATTTTTTAAAAATGAACACCACAATACAATCCACCACTGAACTAAATATTGAAACATTTCAGTAATTTCTCTAAACTATCCTCAGTTATTCATAAAATATACTTTAAAGTTTTGCAACGAGGAACCAAAAGAGTAAACAGTAAATATTTAGTCATACAGTTCACGTTCAGAAATACAGTCTGTTATTGATATTGGCTAATTTATTATTATTATTATTATTATTATTATTATTATTATTATTATTATTATTATTATTATTATTTATTTCTTTAGGATTATTCATTAGCACATGTATGATCTACACAAGCGCAATCATAGTCATAAAGCATGGGTGTGGTGGTTGTAAAAAATGTATTATACAAACACATACAATATTATCTTGAAAAGTGTGTGTGAGTGAGGAAGAGGGTACGTTCATAGCTAAAAAGTGATCCGAGTGTTGGTTAATAGGAGAGTTAGCAGATAAAGAGAATATAATCTGCATTCATTAAATGATAATAAATAAAATAGTTTTTTGCTTTAGTATTGCTGTCAAGAAGCTGAATACTGAATCTTATGTTTTTACATATGCTCCCCACCACACACACGACACACACACATTACCCTAAAGCAAGTGTGACTGTGTATTAAATTACTGTTTATTCCCTTTGTAACAATGTACAATTAGTTTTTTGAACATATGGTGTACATTAAGATCAGCTTTGGTTTCCAGCTAAAATGATACTACAGAATATCTTTAAATTAAAAAAAAAAACTCTGGCTATTCCCCTCAAGGGTCCTTTCAGACAGCTGAGATCAACACAGTATCTGGTCTGCATTATCCTATTAAGTTAGAAGGGGACAGAGAGGATAGTAAAAAGTATGAACATTATAAAGGAGAGCGCAGTCCTATACATTATTTTAACATTTAGACTTAATGCGAGTTTGAAATTGAATACAGTAAGTACATTTTATGATATAGTATTTCATATGAAAAACAGGACATACGACTTAAAATGTGTATAGGGCCACATTTATATATTTTGATATACAGTGACATTGGGAAACTGAAATTGTAGAACAAATGAGCTATGGTAAACTTTAATAAGGGCAATTGGAAGGATATTTTTTTTTCTAGAATAGCAAATTTTCGGGTGCTCTGAGGCAATATGATTCATGTAGGGCTATGATGTCCGCTTGAAGACGCAAATATTCATACTTGTTTCTCCCACTTATTCTTTTATCAGTTGTCAGAGGAATTATCATACTGTAAAAACATTTGGAAAACAGTGCAAAGCAAATCTATCTGTGTCTTGAAAGATCTCGTGGGAACCCGTTCAGGTATAGACTGTAGAGGAAGTATTGAATGCGAGTCTCATGTCTGCTTCATCAATGAGTCGCAAGATATTTTGTGGAAAAGAAAATGCAAGCAATCATTATATTGTATTATACTGTATTTCTCATTTTGTAAATTAATGATTATTCAACTTTAAGTCTGAAATAGTCTTTCAGAGACAGTTACTCAGATGGTTGTGGTAACCCTTAAGCAATCCCTTAACTGTAAGCAGTCAGAAGAACTCATCTTGGGTAAAATGTCTTGGTAACTGAGTCAGTATCCTACTCTACTATTAGGTACAGTGCTAACCTACTTTTGCTAAAGAACAGTTTAAAATACAGGAAGAATGCCAAGAATTAATGTAATCAAAATTACATTACATTAATGTACTGCAGAGCATAACGACATTGCTGTTTTATGGTATTCAAAACCAATTTGTTCCTCATAAACCAACACAGCATTTGTTTCCTTTGGTATTTAAAAACACATTTTACTGACCAGCATAAGGAATGCACAAGGCATAGCTAAATTGGCTATACATTGAGTATTTTATACATTATACAAAGGTCATGCTTGGGTGAATAAAGGATCAATCGAAGTGGCTACTCCGAGACAATCGAGAAATGCTTAAAGCTTAGTACAGTAGTATAAATAGGCTTTTTTCATCTAAATGAAATTGGCAATTGGGGTCTCAAGAGTTGTGTTGAGTTCTCATCAAGTGGCTCAGTTTTCTGACTGCAATCACTCCACAGTTGTAAGATTCAGTATTGGAAATCACATGCAGGGGGCAGGGCTTATTTCCCACAGTGCTGTAATGCGTGACTTAGCTAATTACATCTGGTCAAAGAAAATCTGTAATCGCATCCGTTTCTCATTTACCTTTTGCCCGTCTTCCTTTTGAGACAGGGTGTTCCTTAAACAGGGATATGTAACTTAAATCGAGGCTTATTATTGTAAACACCTGCCAAGGGGAATTGGAGATTCCAGTCCCCTATGAAAAGATGATAGATCCAGAGCAGGCCTTCATATGATGTCTCATCTGGTGCATTGGCAGTAATGCAGTATGCCACTGATTGCAAGTGACAGGCATGCAGTTGTTATTTTATGTTTATGGAATTTGAAGGGGTGTCCTATAGTTAACACAGGGTTTGTTTGTTTTATATACGGTAATTAGTTCACATTTGCTTTGTTTACTGCATAAATTTCTAGGTAGTTAGAATGTCATTTTTCACAACTAAAAGTAATTGAATGTGGATCTATGATGGGATGTTTTATGTACCGCATTTGATTATTGTTCAGATGATAATATTCACACAATTTACCACAAATGAAATCAATATAAAAATGATCCTGCAATAACTCAGATTAGGTTTCATCTCAGTTGGTTGAGCGATTCTTAAGATACAACTGAAGATGTTAAATACATGCATACTTTATGGACATCAAAGTCAGTGATAATTCTCTCAGTAATTCCAGTAAGCTGTTTATAATTGGCTCCACCTTTAGCTCCCTTCTTGTTTCAATTAATTTATTTTATATAATTAAGTAAGTTTGTCGAATAATATCCCACTTTCATAAGACAACTATTTCTTAACAGCTTCCAAATGGGTTCCAACACAACTGAATATCCTGCTCTGATCCCAAATCCTGAAAACCTTACAGAAGCCTGGAGCAACTTCAATAACTCAAGTCAGTGCCCTACAAATAATGTGTGGGGTTGGCTGAAAACCATGCAACTTGCTTATATGACAATCATTTGTGTGCTGGGTATTATAGGGAACGCATTTGTCCTGTGTGTCTTCTGCCTGCACAAGAAACGCTGCACGGTAGCAGAGATCTACCTAAGCAACCTAGCAGCAGCAGATTTGGTGATGATGTGTTTATTACCCTTTTGGGTTCTGACCATCACCAATGGTGGCAATTGGATGTTTGGAGGACTTCTCTGCCGGATTGTCAATATTGGTATCATATTGAACATGTACTGTAGCATTTATTTTCTGGTGCTGGTTAGCATTGACCGCTATCTAGCGCTGGTGAAAACCATGTCTGATGGAAGAATGCGGAGTGTCTTTTGTGCCAAAATGAGCTGCCTTGGCATCTGGGCATTTGGCTTCCTTATGAGCATTCCAACGATTGTTTTTAGGACTGTAGGGGACTTCCCAGAATACAATGCTACATTTTGCTATCTTGATTATCCGCACGGCAGTGAGAAAAAATGGGAAATAAGTAACAACCTTGTGCTTATTATAATTGGATTCCTTGTACCATTTTTAATTATATCTTATTGTACTTATGAGATCACAAAAGCACTGAGGAGTAACACAATGGAAAGATTCAGTCAGGGCAAAACTGAGAAAAAAGCAACCTACTTGATCCTTGCAGTGCTTCTGGTTTTCTTCTTCTGTTGGGTTCCATTCCATGTGGTAACATTCCTCGACTTCCTTAAAGAAGCCGGTATTTTAAATGGATGTGCATTAGAAGTAGGCAACCAGATAACCACATATCTTGCTTACAGTAACAGCTGTGTGAATCCAATCCTGTATGTCATTGTGGGAAAAAGCTTCAGGAAGAAAGCTGGCCAGCTTTTTAAACAACTATTTGGAAAAGGGGATGCAAGGGGTGACTCTATAGATCCAAATTCTCGTTTAACTTAAGATCCTCTCTGTGACTGAAACATCAATGTCAATTTGGACTCTCTGCTACTCTGTCATCAAGAAGTTGTTATGCAAACGCCAATATTTACTGTTAACAATAGCAAACCATGAAGAAGTTTAATTATTAATATAAATTCTGAACAGCAGATGTTGTAACTGCATTTTTTAGATGCTCTATAATGGCTTTTCTGCTTTGTATAAACTGAAAAATATAACATTATATAACTATATACAGTAATAAGTTGAATATTACAGTTTCATTGTTTTATGACAGTATATGCAACCTTACAGTTATTGGCTTTTTAGCATGACATTCTATAAAAATGAAGAATTGTATATGTTATGATATACAGTATGTGTTAAACTTTCTGTTGTGTTTATTAATGTGTTGTTTAAATCTGTATTTTTTTCTACTGTTTGTTTATTTGTATTTGTGTTAATAAAAGTGTTCGAACAAAATGGCACCCAAGCTTCGACTATGCTGGTGCATAAACAGAAAGCACTATCTGCTCCTCTCTGTCCTTCTCGCTCGCTCTTTCTCTCTCGCTGTCTCTCACTCTACTCTACTCTACTCCACTACACGCTCAAATATGGGAAAGGTAATAACCTTAATAACCTTGTTTCCCTCAAATTCTCTTGTGTCTTGTATAATAATAAGTACTTGTTTTCTTTTAACAGCTTCCAAATGATTGTAAACACTTCAGAGGGTATTGTCCAAACCCCAAACCCAGCAAGCTATCCTGACAGCAACCTTTTGGAATCGAGTGACTGCCCTTCAGATCGGGAATGGGGATGGCTCTATACTATGCAACCTGCTTTTATGGCAGTCATTTGTGTGCTGGGTGTTGTAGGGAACGCATTTGTCCTGTGTGTCTTCTGCCTGCGCAAGAAACGCTGCACGGTAGCAGAGATCTATCTGGGCAACCTCGCAGCGGCAGACTTGGTGATGGTGTCCTGTTTACCCTTCTGGGCTGTGACCGTCGCCAACAAGTTCAACTGGGAGTTTGGAGAACTCCTCTGCCGCCTTGTAAACGTAGCAATCAGTTTAAATCTGTACTGCAGTCTCATGTTTCTGGTTTTGGTTAGCATTGACCGCTATCTGGCCCTAGTGAAAACAATGTCCACAGGGAGAAAGAGGCATGTAACCTGGGCCAAAGTGATCTGTCTCTGTATCTGGGCATTTGGTTTTCTTATGAGCTTGCCAGTCCTGCTGTTTCGGACTGTAAAATACTTCCCAGAGTTAAACATGACAGCATGCTACCTTGCATATCCTCATGACGCCTGGCAAGTCAGACACAACCTGGTTACCAATATCATTGGATTCCTAATTCCCTTTGTGGTTATCTCCTTTTGCAGTTATCATATCATCAAAACACTGAACAACAATGTAATGAAAAAATTCAGCGCAGTTAGACATGAAAAGAAGGCAACCCACATGATCCTCGCTGTGCTTCTGGTGTTCTTCTTCTGCTGGATACCATTCCAAATTGTAATGTTTCTTGACACCCTTTATTTTTTCAAAATTATTTCAGGATGCCTTTGGGAGGAAATACTTGATGTTGGCATCCAGATATCTACATATATAGCATACAGTAATAGCTGTCTAAACCCTATCTTATATGTTTTTGTGGGGAAGCATTTCAGAAAGAATGCAAAAGGCATGTTTAAGCAAATATTAAGAAAGGGGACAAAGGCTAAAGGTTCACAACTTAGTCATTTATCTTCTGCTTTGAAAACCCAGGAGTCTAAGGTGTAGCAACAGGAGATAGTGTATGTTACAGGCTGTTAAAACATAACTTGCCGAACACATGAGTGTGCACAGTCCACCTGAGTTAGGGACATGTTCTTTCAAAGACAGTTCAATGTAATTTGAACCATAATTATTTAATGGATAAAATCTGCTGCTGTGAGAAATTGGGACAAGAGAGACATCACAGAGTCAAGAAATAGAGTTGGTGATCCCCACCTACTTGTATGTCAGTAAGTTTGAATGGACTGGTCCACATTTCTGTGCATCTCTTGGTTCAAGTTATGCCTAATAAACTGTAGCAATACTGGTAAATGTTATGAGGTTGTTTATTTTAATTAGAATACATACTTGTGTACGGTGGCATGACTTATTCTTATCAGTACATCGTGGGGAATAGTTAATTGATCCCAGCTAATTACAGTACATTTCTGTCTGCAACAATGTGCAAAATGCAGGCAAGAGCCCTATTGAATGATTGAATGAATACTGGTAATTAGATCTGACACTGTTAAATCAATTGACTAGACCGCCTTGTCATTACACACTATTATTTGATTATGGCTGCACTATCAGTTTTCTTTTTAGATGTTGCATTTATTTATTTTTTTAAATTCATTTATTTATGTATTTATTTATTGTGATTTGTTCTTTGGAAATATTGTGTTTTGTCTCATTTTCTGAGCATATAGCAATACACTGATATTGCTGGGAAATACAAGAACCATCTAATCTCTGCGTGCTTCTTTTGCTTAATGTGTTTCCTGCATGTACACCCACAGAGACTTTTCAGCATTTGAGTGTTTTTGCAGCCACAACCATTCGAATTCAAAATGATTATTGATGATGATACTGGCCAACAGATTTGGTCAATTTTGTCTATTAAATAAAAGCAACTAATTAATGATGGCAATGTGTTAAATAATTTCACATTACAGTTTTATCAAAAAAATATATATATATTTTTTTATAAACATCTATTTCAATAAAATGTACGTGTTTTATAGATTTATAGATTTATTTGTACATGTTTTTTTTGTTTTTACTTTGACAGTAAAATGCAATATTCTTTACACCACCTTCACTACAATTGTAATCAACATTTTGTTTAATTGTTTAAGACTTTCAAATATATGTCTTAATGTACTTAACTTACTGTACTGTACTGCCCAGATTCCAAGGTGGGACCAGATCACAATTTGAATATATAAAATAATCTCTATAAAGACTAAAATACTCTTTACACTACACAGGTCAGGAGTTTTGTTTTCTAAGCCTAATACAAGGAGTCTACAAGGTTTCTAAGATGCCAGTAAGGTAATAAAAATGTAAGTAACAAATAAGTACAGTATGTGAATTTGAATGGAATTAAAAATGTTAAACTGTAAAACCAACCAAAAATGTAAACTGTAAAAAAAGGCTGCAAAAAACAGGCAACCATTTCAGGTATCATTTTAAATGTTACTCACTTACACATATGGGTTATAGAGATGTTGTACAACTATGACATACATCATGTTTTTATGTCAAACAGTAAGAGTTTCAAATTTCCATTTTTATATATTTAATATGGGCAGACATTTTGTGATTAATTTCCCAATCAGATGTACTTTCTCAGTGAATTACCAGGCGTTGCCTTAACATATTGATCCTTGATATAAAACCTACACACAATATGGGTTTCAGAGACAGACTGATGGAACCAGCAGTGTGGAGTAGTGGTTAGGGCTCTGGACTCTTGACCGGAGGGTCGTGGGTTTAATCCCAGGTGGGGGGCACTGCTGCTGTACCCTTGAGCAAGGTACTTTACCTAAATTGCTCCAGTAAAAACTCAACTGTATAAATGGGTAACTGTATGTAAAAATAATGTGATATCTTGTAACAATTGTAAGTCGCCCTGGATAAGGGCGTCTGCTAAGAAATAATAAAATAATTGCCATATGGTTCAATATAGAATGTACAGGACCTCTCTAATATACATTTGTACCTGTGTATTTTTTTTTCTAGACCAATGAATGTATTTTTATATTTGTATGGAGTAAAAATGTTATTGGCTTCTAGAAATAACTGCCTATGTTTGTAAGCGATCTATGAAATGATATCCTAAATCTAATGTTCTGAAACAGTGAAATACTGTTAAAAAAAATGAATGATTTTGTAATGTGGTTTAAGTGTTTTAATGTAGTGTACACAGTGTGTTATGTGTCCTTTCTTGTTGAAAAACAATACAAATTTTGTTTCCTAATTCAGATCTTTGTCAAACACACATTTTTAAACAATATCCAGATACATTAACTATGCAGTAACTATTCCGACAGATAAACTTACAATAGGAAATCAAATAGTCCATACACTAGAACAGCGGTTTTCAAACTGGGGTACTCGAGCACTTCTCAGGGGGTATGCGAGAAAAATCCTGTAATGGCAAACAACGGGTTTATTATTATTATTATTATTATTATTATTATTATTATTATTATTATTATTACCACATTGTAGTACTTTGCGACTTAGCAATCGAATTAACAATGTTAAATCTGCTTTCAAATAAAACCACAGCCGTCCTGGTGTACGTTTCCTTTCTGTTGGGTGAGGTTAACTATAAACACCCAACAGGCTGCCTGTCCATTAACATAAACACATAATTATTAGGATATCAGAAAATGGATGACTTTTTTTCCTTGGCAGGATATGAAAAGAATGTACTGTATGTACTTCCTCAACAGACTGCTTTTTTTTTGTTTGAAGTTTTGGTAGCATGTCATAAAAATGAATGCTTTATAATCCAATCATGCTTCCATTCTTGCCCATACAAGGCTATGAGCAGTACAATATCTGTTTACAACAAACCAAGTGCTACTTTAGTTTGCTGATGTAATTATTAGTGATATGATAGCTGTGTATCTCATAATGCCTTCATTAACATACTGAACAGACTAAGGAATCACTTTAAAACTACACATTCAGAGACAGTCTGACTAGTCTTCTGACACCAGGTCCTTAGTGATGGTAATTTATTCAGAACTAAACGAAAACAAAAAAAACCTCTTGGCAAACTTCATAACGATCCAGACTCCATTCTGAAATCACAGAGCTAGTTAAGATCCTTAGGCCTGGCCTGATGTGGAAAATACACTAAGTGGCACACGTGTTTATGTAGACTCTTTGTCTAATTTAGTGGTGGAGATACCAACTGGCTGTAATTATGATTGATAAAATGTAGGGAGAACACAGAGGAAGTTTTAATACATTACAGGGCCAGTTCTGCTACCTGCCTTGGAAAAGAAGGGATCCGAAGCAAGACTTTCATTCCTGATTAAATGAACAAGGTAGAGATCTCAGTCAAAGAAGACAGAAAAAGATGCAGTCCAGCTAACTCAAAGAGGGAACCGTGTTGGCTTAGAATTACCACATATTTAACTTTTTGTGAACTGATCAGGTGATGTTTTACTTAATTACAACACAATAAACCACCTGTTAACTAAAGCCATGGTGTTTCCTGGACTTACAACATAACAACCTTACTGTTGCGGTCTGGTTATGTTCTTCTGAGAATTACCACATACACACTTTTTGCTGACTGTCCTTTACTTAAATTAACTTCTGTATTTTTTTTGCATGATTTCAGTAATGCATTGTAGGTTTATCAGCTTTCAACACACTGTAACCAGATAGCATCAGCAGATACAGTGACGTTGGTTAAAAATAAGTTGTCAGTTGTCAGAATGAAATAAATATTGCAATCAAACCCCACAAAATTGTTTTCAATCTCAACCTGAGCTCATGTGTTGCTGAACCCAGCCTTTGCAGTGTGAAATCCCAAATCAAGACTCTGCCTGATAACTCCTCACCTGTTTGACATCACCTGACCATTGCCAGCCACCTCTGTGTAGCCAGGATCTACAAGGATTTTCATGCAGAGACAATATTTTCAGAATAAGGTTGGGAAACCCAGGTAATATTTGAATTTATTTCTGGCTGGTAACAGGTTATTATTGCTACCAAGGCGCAGATTCCAAACAGACTCCAGTACAATAAACAGTTTTGTGTGTATAGGTGTAAGTGTCAGGGAATGATTAAGAATGTGATATTTCAAACATAAGCACAACATACTTAAATTTGACCAAGGCTGCACTTCATTGCACACTTCATTGTGAGGGAAGACAGGAGGATTTTGGAGAGGTGCAACAAGGTAATTTTGCTTTGATTTTCTATGCACTACATTTACATTTAATGATTCTTAAGAGGCAATCATATTTTACATTGCAGTTAAGTCTGTATAAATACAAAAAGCACTTTTTTTGGATACGTTTTTGCACAGCTTTATTTTGGGTTACGTTGCAAACTAGAATCTCTGAAAGGTATTTGAGACTTAAAATATCTCAACAGCATCAAAAGTAAATATAATTGTCTTAACTTGTTATCATTTTTTGTTTTGGTTTTTATAGAGTAAGAAATGATGCCTGTACAAATGGCAGAAAGCCTTTCCCAGGACATATATGACATTATTAACGGAACAGAGAAAAACAACAGCTCCACGGAATGCCCATATTTTCCTGATTTAAATTTTGTTTATACATTTGTGCCTCCCTACATTTTCACTATTTGTGTGACAGGCCTGCTTGGAAACATGTTTGTCCTCTTAGTATTCTTCCTCCAGAAGGGTCGCTGCACAGTGGCTGAAATTTACCTGGGAAACCTGGCAGCTGCTGACCTGATGTTACTCGCGGGTCTTCCCTTCTGGGCTGTGAACATCATGCACCATTTCAATTGGCCATTTGGCGATTTCTTGTGCAAAACCACCAACGTAACAATTATTTTAAACATGTACACCAGTATTTACCTATTGGCTATGGTCAGTATTGATCGCTACTTGGCTCTTGTACGGACCATGACCACTGGAAGAATGAGGAGCATTTTTTATGCTAAAGTCTTCTGTCTTTGTATCTGGCTCTTTGGATTTATCATGAGCATACCATCGGTTATTTACAGAAGCATAGAATATGTTCCAGAATTTGATGGTGTGATGTGTCTACTTAAATTCCCTGAAAAATCATGGACATTGGCTTCATATATAATTTTAAATATTATAGGTTTTTTACTCCCTGTAAGTATTATTGCATTTTGCAACCACCACATCATAAAAGCTCTGAGGGATAGCCAAAAGCATGCTTCTTCTGAGGATAGGAGTGATAATAAAGCCAATAAATTAATTTTTGCAGTTATATTGGCATTTCTTTTCTGTTGGACTCCCTTCCACTTCTTCACCTTTCTTGAGATATTTTACCAGGTGGATTATCTAAAAGGTTGCATGTGGGAAACAATTCTAGAACTTGGAAATCAAATTGCAACATACATGGCTTGTTTAAATAGCTTATTAAACCCTGTACTCTATGTTTTTGCTAGTCAGTACTTCAGAAGGAAAATCACAGACATTTTTAAACGCACCAAGCCCTGGAGAGGATCGGATTTAGTTGCACTGCAGCGATCTGTCATCGCAACACATCGTCAGTGAATTGAGATTTTATGAAGATAATACCATAAGGTTAAAGCTCTACACCTCAAGATATATATATATATATATATATATATATATATATATATATATATATATATATATATATATATATATATATGTATATATATATTATTTTTTTCTTTAGCAAAAGTACAGGCAAAATATTAAAATATTTAACATATGTAGCAGGTACAATCCTACCAAAACATTTAGAAAAAAATGCTTTTTAATATTCACAGAAGCAAGTTATTCCCCTTGGCATGAGACCTACAACAGGTCATACACTGCTGGATATTTCCTGCAGTTTTAAACAGATCTATATTGAATTTTCACCACCCTGGAAAGCCATGGTCTTTCAGGCTGCTCCATCTATTGGAAAGCACATTGGGATCGTGTTTTCCTTGACAAAGACAATATTCAAATACAATATACTTCTACTTAGGTTAAGTCGCATAAAAAGTTATCACTAAAGTAATGTTTTAATAAAGCATGATCATATTACAGCTGTATTATGTAAACACATGCCTTTAATATCCTGTATATTTCTTTTTTGCAATTAAACTTGTTTAAGAAAGCTAAATTGAACAGTTATCTTTGATTTATTGTTAAAATGAGTTGTTCAACAAAGAGACTCAATGGAAAAGTTTAACTTTTCTATCTGAGAAACTGATATTGTACATCAGTTTATGTTATCAATATATCAGGTTGGTTGATAATGATAAACCTCCTTAATAACAGAAAAAGGACCTTTATAAGTACTGTATAAGTATAGCATACTAAAGTTAGCACAATGACATTGACGTTTATGGACAGGCCACCTTTTTAAAAGTGGTTCAGCCAACCAAATCTCTGTTGATAAATGCAGAGCAATAAAGAACACATTCTCATACAGTAAATCCTCACTCACTAGTGTAACATTAGGCTATTCAATGAACTTGTGGTATGCAAATTAATTTGTTTAAGCATATTACAGTGCAATGTTATTAACAGACAAACAAGGTTAGTGCTTGATAGATTGCATGAGCTGCTAAATGCTAACGGAAATGAGCTGGTTTGTTCATCTGTTTTTCATCTCATCAGCCAAATGGGATCATCACTCATACATTTGTATTTCAACATATGAATTCTACCAAAAGCACTAACCACTGCAGCTGCCCTTGTGCTACCATTACAACTCTGTATAAAACCATTGCATTACCATTATAGTACCACTGCATACAGTGGCCAATAAAAATAAATGGCCATTGAGGCCATAGTGGATATCAAACCTAGAGTGGTTTACCTGATAAAACTTCACGATTTAATACACTCATAATCTGTTTTGAGCAGAACTGTTTTGAAAGTGGGAGATCTGAAGTCTACAATGCAAATAACAAGAAACTATGTCCTTCATACTTTAAGCAGAGAAAGCAATACAATTTGTGTTCAAAATTTGTATCAGTTTCTGCTTTATTGAACTAGTGCTTTTGATAAAAGCACCATACATTAGAGAATAAATACAGAAAAATAAAGCCCAGCAGCAAATCATGTCTTGGCATTGATTGTCTTCTTTCAATCCTAAATTATAAAAGATCATTTTAATTACAAACTTGTAGAACCTCTAAGTGGATATAAAAGCAGTTTATTATTATTATTTTCTTAGCAGACACCCTTATCCAGGGCGACTTACAATTGTTACAAGATATCACATTATTTTTACATACAATTACATTATTTTTCACACATTATGTTTACATACAATTACCCATTTATACAGTTGGGTTTTTACTGGAGCAATCTAGGTAAAGTGGGTGCTCAAGTGTACAGCAGCAGCGTCCCCAACCAGGGATTGAACCCACGACCCTCCGGTCAAGAGTCCAGAGCCCTAACCACTACTCCACACTGCTGCCCATATTAAATGTGGTAATTCAAGAGACCCACATCAAATTATGGCTTTAAAATAGTGAAACATTCTACCCAAACCATGTGTCAGGCGTAGTGTTATAAGTCTATACCTAAAGCACGCATAACTATATTCTGTGTTGTTGCATTTAATTGTATTTATTTATCTATTGTTCAAATTGTGTCGTGTGGACATTCACAAATTCAGATCAATCTCAAAATCCCATCATCTAAACATGCAAACACAAGTTCATCTTTGGAAATACTTTAGATCAGGGTTCTCCAACCCTGGTCCTGGAGAGCTACAGGGTCTTCTGGTTTTCGTTTCAACTGAGCTCTCAGTTCCAGATCAATGTCTTTAGCCATTGATGATGTAAAGACATCTATAAAACCTGCAGGATTGAGGCTCTCCAGGACCAGGGTTGAAGACCCCTGCTTTAGATTATATACTTCAAATCAAAAAGCCACTGCAGGAACAATTTTTAATGTGCTATGTAAAAATTAAATTAAAAATTACATTTTGGTATTTGATACTTTTCATTGCATCTCCTTTTAATGTTCTTCTTTAATGTATCCCACTCACTTCTGTTTCTCCATAACTGCCCTCTTCTGTTTGCGTTTCATTGTTTTGATTATTGTTGTGCAGGATCAAAAGCTGAGCAGTGTTCCATTCATCCATCAGGGAATTCAGCTCCAGTTTTGAGAAATGTGCAACATTAATGCCGTTCACCTCAATTAGCCTGGGAGAAGACAACATGTGCTCAACTGAAAATTCAGAGTGTTATTATAAAAAATTAAATTGAATTGCATTTACATGCTTCCAGGAACATTCAGAATACATTTAAGGGAGCTTCAGAGCTATAGAGCTATAAAGTAAACTGAAACACTCTTATTTCAATTCTACCTGTTAAACAGGAGCCCTTACGGGGAACCCCCTAGCCCCTTTGTTAAATAGACAGCTAATTTTAAATTCAAGAAAATTGATAGAGCTTTTAATACATATAAATGCATAAAAAAACAGAGAAAGTTGTATAGACTTTTGGGGATACACCACAAGCCTAATAAACAGACTTAGCAGAGAGTCCTTCAACCTATATTTTTGAGACTATGGCTTTCCATTTCATTTAAACAGGGGTTGACATAATTCATCTACTTTGCAGCAGATCTAAATACAGACAATGTTTACATTCATTCAGGAGGCTCCCATGCATTTGCACAAGTAGAATCTTATTAATATGATTTCATGAATGCTGTACTAATACATATTTTAAATATACAATTTCATTATTATGCAACAAAGCAAAATCTTACTTGTCCCCAATGCTGAGTTCAGCAACTTCAGAAGAATTTATAGTAAAGCAGCCATCTGCCCCTGACTCAAAATCAAATTGTCGACCGGCTTGTGTTTCAATTTCAATCAGTGATCCTGATAATGTTAGGCTTTCCCAGTTGTCCTGTCATGATAAAAAGAGAATCAATTCAAAGTATAGTATCTGTACTCCATACCTTTTTTCTAATTAAAGTCAAGTAGAAATGATCAATTGTAAACCAAGAAAAAGTAACATTATACAACTCAGGGACTGAAAGCAGTGTTGGGTACATTATGTTGAGTTAGCTCCAGTATTTTAATCCCTTGGCTTGCTTCACTATATTGTTCTGTAGCCAGGCTAATTTCTTCCAACCTCATAATTATGGCCTTTAAACACATGTCATTAAAAATGATAAATTTAATTTAAACACTCAGCAACCCAACCCGTATCTATTACTGTATACACACATAGAGTACTACCTGTACCATGTAAAACTAAACAAGCAACACTTACGAATATATGCATTGATGCACTGTCAAATTTCTCCTGAATTCCATCACCTGCAACATCCAAATTAGCTCCAAGCATATCACACTTGCTTTTTCATGTGAATATGGGGAAAGTAAAGAATGCATAGTTTATACAAAACCATGGTAAAATTCTGCACCAATAACAGTGTATTTTCATCTGTGTGACGTACTGTTGTTTAAAAGGTCAAACAACTTTCTTTGCCTTGAGGTGTAAACTATGTAGAAATGTTTATAAACCAAATTTGAAATGATAACATAATGTATTTATTGCTCCAACTTTTTTAACACCTTTTGAAATATGTAATTTGCTTTTTATACATTAAAAAATATTTTAAAAAATTTAAATGACAGTATACTTGAACTATGTCATGTTTTTTTTTATTTTTTTAACAACCTATACACTACGAGTAGCAAATAGTGTTTTTAAATAGATTTGACCTGTTTCTGCAATCGCAGTTGATTCCACATACTGTGTATCAATCCAATTTGGCTGTTCATCATCTGTGATACTACATTGACTAACTGTGTCCACCTTCAGTCCTTTGCTAAATTCACCTTCGTCAGTCAATGATGTATCATTCTCCACAACACCAGCATCGGATCTTCCCAATTCATGTACTCCTTTGCTTTTCTGTTCATCTTGTATTGTATTGTCTTGTTGAGAATTTGACTTTTTTTTCCCTTCTGAATTCAGCTCTGTGGTGTGAAGAGTAATTGAGGACGAGGGATTATTGACAGACTGGTGTGGTACTTTAATCTGAGGTTGGTTCTTCTTCCTTCTAATAGATATGCAGGGTTTCATGGATCTGTCTTCAGGCAGAGAGATGGGCAGATTGGTGTGGCTTTCTCCCTCAACAATTACTGGAGTTGTTTTCACCATTCTCTCTTTAATTTTTAATTTCTGTCTTTCTGAGCTCAATCTACGATGATCCCCATGGTCTGCAAAAGGACATCTAAAATCTATACTTCCATTGAAAGTGTCACTCTCAGATCCACCTCTACACTTCCAGTTGTGAGGCATCTCGGATAGGTCTTTTTTAAAAGAAACATGTGCCTCTGGAGAATGTTGAGATCTCCCATGGGTTCCTTTACCTGAGATTATTTTATTGATTTGCCTGATGCGAGTTTCTGAACAGATTTTAATGGGGTATGGTTTACTTACTGTCTTTTTTTGTCTCACAGTAAAAGAGTTTGTAAATGTGTTTAAAGATGGGACTTTTTCTAGTTCATGATGGTAAATGTCATTCAGGCTTAGTGACTGCAGTCTCTTTCTGCCAGGAGTACATTTTTTCTCTGATAAAGATTCAGGTCCACTATGTTGTGATACAGACCTTTTAGAATGCTGAGAAGGCAGGTCTTCATTTGTAACAGATCCATGTGACGTGGGATATTTAATGATTGGTGGACTTTTTCTCTTTGAACTGTCTTCTTTAACAATTTGTGACATTTTTTCAATTAAAAAATACATACGCCGGACACCTAAAAAAAAAGCAATGATGCTTTCAATTTAGTGGATTTAATACTGATATACATAGTATAATTATCCCTTTAAGACCTGTTTATGGCAAATACCTTTAATAAATGTCACTTAAGCCCCGCCCCTTTAGATTGTTCGGGACTGGCCGGTACAGTTTGGCTCAGTCTCAGAGAGCAAGCCATGTTAGGTTTAGGTTTAGGTTTATGCTCAACATGTGTGTTGTATGAAACCGGAGAACATGCTGGACTCTGTGTAATTCGTATGCAGTTGGGCGCCATTTGTAAAATGTGTCTTGTCCATGGGTGGCGGTGCAAGGATAGGCCTGACTGCATACCAGCCAGTCTCGAATAATCTAAATAGCCGTGGCCTAATAAGTGACATTTATTAAAGGTATATGATCATTACAACAGGGCGAATACAGCTGGCTTGTTATTCTAATTTTAAAAAAAGAGTATATAACATTAGGCAATACATACTTTTTCTCCTTCCCTAATACTTGTGAAGAAAAATATGTGTTCTATAAGCTTAGATCAGGTACTGGTAACACACACACATAAATACAACGTAGGGACATAGCCACATAAAAAACTAAAATCTGGTTCAATGTGTACATGCTACGACCACAAAAAAAAAATACACTGTCTAACAAAGCGCATTTAATGGCTGGCATAATTATACTGACGCATCCTAGCTACCTTGTAGAATTGCATTTGCTTTATCTGGGGTCAAAGACTCACCTCTCAGGCTGTATGCCAAGTTGTTTATAGAAAAAAAAAAGCACATAGGCTACGTAGAACAAGTGCATCCCTGGAAAATACACAACAGTTTTTCGGAACTTGTTGCGATTCTTGTGATACCTTTCGGTGAAATACTACTGGATAAAGTCAAAAACAAGATAGGCTACATTTAACTGGTAACTTTACCTTAACTTAACTCTCCAAACTAGAACTCCTCCGGTTGATTTTTACATAGACATTCCTTGAGTTTACTTAATCAGTTATCCAAATTCATACATTTAAAAAATGTATCAACATTAACGGTGCCGGTGGGGGGGTGAGGGGGGGTCTCTGTTTTTATTTGTATTTTTTGTACGTTCCAGTTCCTTCCTTGATGCGTGGGAATTACTGGAAATCACGTGGAAACGCTATTATACGAATATGTTTACATTAATCAACTAGAAGATAATAAAAACACCGTTTTTCATAACCATGTTGACTATTCTTTAATAAAATGTGTTCCTTACATTTTCCATAGTTTGCGCCAGAAACTCACAGGCTCCTCGATGTCATTTAATTTATTTTAAATAAAACATGAATCTTTGAAAATTATAGATGTTCAACACACACACAAAAATATAATGGATCTCGACAATCATATAGAGTGTAGGTCCAAGCTTAATTATTTATATCATTCTCCATAAAACTCTCCACCTTGTGTAAATCCTTCATTGTGTACCTGGCACAGAGATGCAATTACAGTAGTTCAATGGGGACAGTATTTACTTGCCCTAAGGTAAATGTTTTCTCTTCAACCAGACAGCTTTCACTAACAAAAAGCAATTATTATACAATACATTCATTTACGTCTATTCCACAAAAAGGTTTAGATATGACAAGCAAAACAACAGATAGAACACATTAGTTTACTGCATCGTAAACTGATGCTTAACTGTGTTTTTGAAAAAGGCCATTTAATTTTACTGTTGTAGTACTAATTTTCCCCACTGGAGGACAGCTCTCCAGCGTAATATAGATTATCCATAGCGGCAATGTGGATAAGTAACGCACCTCTGCTATCATCAGATTGATCACATGCACAGGTGCTGATAGTCTTGGTAACCTGATACAATCCCATGATGGCGAGAGAGTTGATTGGAAATCCAATGGTAAAAACGCAGCTGTACGCCACCGCAAACAGTAGTTTATCTGACGTGTCTTATGTACTGCAGTTTGAGCTGTTCATTCTGCAGCCGGGTATGCCAATTCACGCTGAAAATACAGAAGAAAACACCTGTAAATATTATTTGATTAACCTGTGTAGCGTGTTGGGATGTGCATCATTACATACTGTGAGTTGAGAGGATTCTCTTACAAAACATTTCTCCCTTGTAAACATTTACTGTGTTTACTTTAGCGAAATGGAGTCAGGCATAATATAAAATGAAGTACCTTGGTATTTTTTACTATGAAAAACTTTTAGAAGTGGTTCATTTTTATTTAAGAATATTTCAAATTATTGAAATTACTCCAAAGTAAAGCAATTTATGGAATACAAATTCTTACCTAAACATTCAAGGAGCCAAAGGTCATCCCAAGAACTGTTCAGAGAGAAAGCCTACACAAAGATTGTCTCTGAAAAATGTTAGATTTGAAAGAACCCACGATAAATTTAAAAAAAATGCATGGGAATTGAATGACCTGTAATCATGAGGTCAAATGTTATGTAAAATATATTGCATTGATATGACTGTAGTCTATCTATTGCCATCATTAAATTGAACTTGACTGAAAGATTCAAATAAAATATAAAACAGCTGTGTACAAACTGGCAAGACTACAGTATGTCAAAGCATGCTGTCTCATTAATATGGCCAAAGGGTACAAATTGTGATAGTAAAACAGGTTTTTTTTTTATATATATATATATACTGGACAATACCAGTACTGGAAATGAAATGAGAAAATCCTAGATGTCAAATGTATACCAAATATTAGTCAATAATACAAAGCGTTCTGTCTCTATACAGAGACTCGTTACACATAATAAAAAACAAAGCACTGTAATAAACAAAACAAAGAAACAATAATAAATAGGCCACAGGTTTACTCGCCATTTCATCAAACTCTTAGTAGCAGAGCTTCTGGCTCTCTAATTCCATAGAATACCAATCGTCACCACAAGAGAGAAGCTGGAGGAAACTGAGTGCTTAAAGAATTAAACAGTCTCTGCACACAACAAGGATGGTATAATATTTAATACTGATTCATAAAATACAGAAATGGATTGGCAATAATACAGATAACATCATGAAACCATTGATAAAGATATATTTAAAATACATATATAATAAAATTTAAGCACTTTATTGATTTAACAAAGCAGTTAAAACCAGATAATGAGTGTGTGTGTGTGTGTGTGCTCACAATTTCCGATTAGCTTTGGTTTTAGAAATCTGAGGTGTACTTACTAGTTGAATGTCAAATCGGAGGATGATTTTTTTTTTATACTGTGCCATATTAATGTGGCTGTTTGCTATTTTATGTCTTCCATGCTGACCTATGCTGAACCTGTGACGCAAGAGAGTTTCATCTCTGTGGTATTTTATCTTGAATATAAAAAGAAAAAATGTTGGTACATTCCATTTCAAACTGCGCAGATGAAAACACTCAACAGTTTGTTGGCAGACCAAGATGTGTTTTTACGTTATTACGCTAGAAAAACGCTAGACAGTGCGGTTAAAGATTGACGCAGTAGTGATTTTAGTAATTTCAAGTCAATGATTAACTATTACTGTTTATTTAACCTCACATTCTGGTATAATGGATCACATTTTATAGACCCCTACATGAGAAATATGACTGGCTGATTGTGTGCAACACTTCCCAGGCTATAAGTGATAAGGGAAGGAGAAGCACGAGCACCTCTAACTGGAGCTGCACAAACCCGTTATTTAAACCAAGCTCTCCACAGTTGATGAGGCTCCTTTTTACCATTCCAAGTGAAACTCCTGAAGAAACAGCTGCTGGCGTTTATGTGGATTGCTGTTCTCCACAGAGTCTAAGAAAAGCAGCAATCATCCAAGCAGCTGTTTCTTCACCTGTTTCACTTTGAATGGTACGTTAGCCCAATCAACACCAATGACCCTCCCCTGATTGTCAGCACCTGGTTTCTGTGCAGAGCTGAATCCGAATAATCCAATAATCGGTTGATGCAGCACTACCCCTACCTTGTAACACAAATAACCTGCAGTTTAAAATATATGTCAATGTGTAGCTCTAATGTTCTGTAATACTATATAGTCTATAGGGCACTAATGAACTTTGGTCTCCATATCTACCTGCGGCAGAGTGCCCCGCCCCTGTGCGTATTTTGTGTTTTGTGTTTTATGTTGTCTGTTATATGTAGGTATAATATTGGTGCACGTAGTCTGGGTTATCACAAGTGATTTAAAATGTACAGTTGTATTTAAGGACTGCACAATCACTCCACGTGCAGATTAAAGTGGGTATTAGTATGTATGCACAGGGAGCACAATTAGTTCACGTGTTGATTGGCAATCGAGTCTCGGTACAGCTGCATAAAAGATGCAGTGTTTCACTCACTCGTGGTCGGGTGTTCAGAGTGGAGAACGGGAGTGGAGAGAGGAGGTCAAATAAATCAAAAGAAAACAATTGCTATTCGTGCTGGTTAAACACCAGCACGATACTTGTTTGTTCCATGTCCATCTGTTTGTTAGTCTGTTAAGTTTGGCCCTTCTGCCTTTTATTTAAACTTTTTATTTGTCAATAAACACGCGGCAGCGCAGTTGTACCCCAGTCTGCTATTGTTGTTTCCATTCATTTCCTGGCCTGACGTCACCACCAGCCAACCTTGTCACACTCCCAAAAATCAGAATTTTCTTACACACGGAATCCATAAACTTTTGCAGTGGCCTGCAGCAGTTTTCACTTATAACACAGCATACATTATCCAAAACAAAAGTATTCAACAAGACTCAATTATTTACCTATCTTTACAAAATATTTTTGTGAATCTTGTAACTCTATCGTATTTGTTATATTACTGCAGTGGACACATACAGGCGTCCCGTTTGCAACACCCGATCCCAGAAAGCCTACCTTGAGGCTTGAGGCATCCCTAGATTTTTGTTAATACAGTAATGAACATTTTTTTCTTATATTTAGTTCATTTAACTACTGTTTGCTGAGCAGAGCACTGATAAAACATTTAAGACGTTACTTGTTGTTGCCAAAGTGTAGTTTGTATTTGTTCCTATTACACCCAGCATAAACAATGTCATTCTTATTTAGGCTTTTGCTTTTGGGAAATGGTTGCGCACAGTTGCCATGTAGTGTGAAGGAACTTCTTATAAATATTGGTAGCCGAGCACTATTTCATGTGTACAGTATAATAATTGTCAAGCATGATTAAAAATGAAATACAAAAAAATGATTTTTTTTTAAATAGGCCAAGATAATCAGGACACCAAAATGTGTTCAAATGCTGGTGATTTGTATCAGTTTCTTCATTATACTTTGCAGCATGTTGGATAAACATCCACAAACCGCAGTGTACATCTGATAAATACTTCTGTCAAATCTGTATCTCCCAGCTGCTTCTATAAACCACTTTTAGGGTCAGCGCAATAATGTTTATAAAGTTGAAAAAAGACTGATTACATAAAACTGGTGAAACAAAAACATGCATTGCAGTCAAATACAAGCTTGCATTAGCTATAGAGCTGAGGGAACACAAAGCCACTTTTTCAGGAACAGTGGCTTGAAACCTGGGTCCAGAAGACCGAGAGATCTAGTTTGAGCCAACTTTGCTGTATCAGACCCCGTCTTCCCTGGTGTACCATGCAGTGGACTGAATCCTAGTCTCCTGAAACCAAGTTCCAAGCCACAAAGTGGCTCTGTGTTTCCTCAGCTTAAGATTTTTCACATACATACAATCAAATCACACTGCTTGTTCACCTTCAGGAAGGTTTGAAGGTACTGCATTCATAACTTTAAACACCCAATCATAATACTTTTAGCAATACAGTACCAATACTAAAAAGAATCTTCCAGACTGCCATCGTTAGACTTTATCTAACAGTAGTCTTATACTACGAAGAAGACATTCAGTCTGCAAGGTCCCTAACAAGACATCTACAGAATTATACACAACATTCCAGTACTGTACACCGCTGTAGCGGATTATGAACACTGGCAGTGAGATTAGGCTAGCTGCTTTATAGCTAAACCAGCCTCCTTTGTGTGGTAGTTAAGATGATGGCTTGGGGTGTGTGAAGTCTACGGTTCATGCCCAGCCTCTGCCCTGTTACACACTAGGGCTGGCAGGCAGCCTGTTTTAACCTAGTGAGTTATTAGTTCCATGTTACCACCAGACTGTATCCAGCCATGATGCAAACAGACTGCTGTATATCTTGTTTGGGGTTTTATGAGAATCTAATTGTACTGTAAAGTGCATTGCAGAGCCAAAACAAACTTTAATGAAAACCAAATAAATATTAAACCAAGAAAAAAGTAGGAAAGCAATGTTTAAATGAAGTTTTGCCGTTAAAAATCTAATTGGCTATTGGTTAAAAAATAGGCTTAGGGGGGTTTGCATGAAACAAAATGTGCCTTGTGTCTTATTTACATGCATGTACTTATACCACCAACCACAGGCTTCTTTCCATCCACTGTATGCAAATTAGGATTTGCATGGCTCTTTCCAAAACTAGGCTTTCAGATGGCTTGGGATGGTGTGCATACTACAGAAATCAATTCATCCTTTGGATTAAAATGAAGTGAGAACAGGATAAAAGCTACCTGAATGCTAAAAAGATGGAAGTAAGAAACAGCCAGAATGGGTCCAACAGCACCGGTACATGTATCAAAGAGGACGACATGTATGTGAACACTCTTTTTTATCCGATAGTCTACTCAGTATTTTTTATCGTTGGGTTTCCAGCAAACTGTTTGTCTTTCTATATCGCCTGGATTTTGGCACTGAGAGGAAATGAGGTAGCGGTCTACCTGGTAAATCTCTGTGTTTCGGATCTTTTGTATATTTTATCTCTGCCTGTTTGGATTCAGAATTCCCTCAGACCTCATGTGGGCAACACACTGTGCAGTCTGACTTATTTCATCATGGACAACAGTTTCTACATTGCCGCCTCATTCCTCTGCTGCATCTCTGTGGATCGTTACTTTGCAGTGGTTTATCCCCTGTATTTTGCCACTTTGCGGTCTGTTAAATTTGCTGTGCAGATGAGCATAGTTATCTGGGTTGTAGAGTTATCCTTGCACATAATATATTTGTATTATGAGGATATGCTATATTCTTTCTCTGAAGAAAGACTGTGTGATAATAAACCTCCTATACCGGAAAAGGTTGCCATTGTAAATCTGATAAGGTGTCTCACCGGATTCCTTTTACCCTTGCTTTTAATGTTTTTTTTCTATATGAGGATTTTAAAGTCTGTTTTTGCCAGCACCGGGACTGAAGACAGTGAGAAGAGGAAAATCATGAGGCTACTGTTTCTTTTATTGATGACTTACTTTGTTTCTTTTGCTCCCTACCAGACAATAATGTTCCTGCGAAGCATTTGGGAACCCCGAAACTGCGCTTTTGCTGAACAAATGAGACACCCATATCTTCTCTCTGTAGCCCTGACCACATTAAATAGTGTGTTGGACCCAGTTTTTTACTGTTTTATGAGTGAATCCGCAAAAAATGAAATAAAGAAATTGCAGCAGTCTTTGAAGGGGAAGCTTAAGAATATGCCTTTTAAAAAATCACCATCTACTTCCACTGTACATACAGTAAGCCTTAATCAGATTCATCCATGTTGAGAACCACAAGCTATATATTTTATATTTTTTATAGTTAAAATGCTCTGTCAGAACAAAGACCTTCTGTATTTTTAAGGTGACTCAATGTGCTGTATTTATAAGACTGTTCTTAAACAAATCATAAATAGCTTAGTTATTGATGCTAAAACAAAGACATTAGGTCACAGTAAATGCTGGGTTTTACTTTCCATCTTTTTATGATTCTTTTTTTTTTATATATATTTGTTAATAAAAATTGTCATCTTCACAATTACCGTTCATACTACAATATATACAACCCAGACACAACACTTATTGTTTGGTAAACCTCATAAAAAAATCTACTTAATTGTACTGTAGAAGCACGGTGAAAGCAAAATTCTCTGCAAAATATATTTGCAAAGAAATAGATTTTCACCTGTAAAATAAAATCCCTTAAAACTTACTTAAACTTAGTCATACAAGTAAATGTCATGTGTTTACGCAATGACACATTCCACTGACTAGGTCCATCTAGGTCTGGAGTTTTGATTGAATATAGCACCATTTGATTGGATCCACCCCTTTACACTAGTGGCATTATTAGCGCAAATAAGGACCATATCATTCTAGATAAACATGCCTTTTAGGTAATGAAGGAATAGTACCATGCAAATGTCAAAGTCCGTCAACAACAGTAAGGAAAACCATAAATGACCATGAAATCATTGCTGTTTAATTACCTACTTATATTAGCTCAGAGACTCAACATTATTTAGTAACTCATGTGTACACCATTGGACCTGAAGATGCTAATGCCACTTGCTGAGCCAGGAAATCTGGGTAAATCTCAATACACTGCTGCAGCATGGACCACAGCTGGCTCAAGGGTTGATGCCTTCAACATAGTCACCTGCAATTGCAAGTACTGCCATAGGTTCTCCTGTTTCCAGTGATTGCAATCTGGTGTTCCTTCTTTGTTGCATACATATGATAGACTCGCACTAATCTGAAGCCTGGTACAGTAATCCAAAATGATTTATAATCTGCACTATGCTGTTGCTGAAGGCAGCCGTTGAAACAGAATTTCCAAACACGTGAACTTGAACGATCCCAAAACAGTGATTTTTGATTAAATATTAACTGGGAGAGTATCAAAGCATAAACTAAAAAACTAGACAATACATTGTATGGCTCAGATAACAGTATATACTAATTTGACTGAATTACTGTTCCAGATTCTGCAGAGTTGTTAAGGAGATACATAGCGTCATCTAAGGAAAGTAATTCTCCTAATCTAACTATTTAATTTAGTTTTAAACCTATTTTCTTTTTCATGCATTGCATTTTATTCTGCCTTTAACAGGCTAAACATAGTTTTAGTCAATTCATTTTTTTCAAGAGGCATTATCAAAAATGTATTGTTTCAGAGTTTGACCAGTGTTTGTGTGTTTAATTTATATGTACTGTATTCTGAATGAGAAATACAATTTCTAGTAAATAATGGCAAATACTGCCATCCAGGATCATCTACCTGATCATGTAATTCATACCATAAATGATCAAATGGTGTGTACAGATTACGTTTCACACGCATGTATATGCAAACTTGATTATTATCATCTGCTCATTGCACCTGCTGTTCTTATTCTGGCTTTCCAATGCAAATATATCAATATTTGGAAAACAACTATCAAAAGCCCACGGTCCAGTAAACAATAAGGAATGGTTTGTTCAGAAAGTTCAGCCAAAGTGCATGTCCTAATCTGTAAGATCTGTATACAAGTAGATGGAAGAGTTGCCTTTTTTTAAGTGTTGGATATAATACATTTCATAGTGGATTATGCTTGTTTTTACCAGTCTAAAGAAGCACAGTTCACTGTCGTTTGGACTAAAACTGACTTGAACACCCTAGAAACTTTATTTTGTATGAACATATTTTATAGTTTTAAATGAAAGGTATACTGAGTGTATTGACAATTTAGACAATAAAAAGAACTGTACATAACGTTTGGACTTGTTTAACCACAGGAAAAACACAAAATAGGTGAATGCAATGCCCCTGCTCTCCAAATATGGCCACAAGCGTCTCACTGTACCTCCAATTTATCGTTCAGGAAATACATGTTAAATGTTTGTGTGTGTGTACTTTTTTTTAACAGATTGATTTGTAGTTTGCCAGCAGATGGCATCCTTTGTACAGTAAATGAGAAAATACAGTATTTAGTTAGAATTAAATAAAACAGCAAACAGTGTGTGTATGTGTGTACACACACACACATCTCACAAAAGCAGATCATAAAAGAATGAGCAGGTTATGTGTTGGACAGGATAAGTCTCAGATAGATGCTCTTTTTTGACTAAATATTAAAATACTGCAACAGTCTAAAACAATAGGCCATGTGATAACTCCTATTCATTGTATGTGTGCCACACCACAGCATTTAATTCAATACCTTATAGCACTGTCAAACATATTGCAACCACTGTTGAAGAGATATATACTTTACACTATCTGAAAGCTCTTGAAAAGTTCATTTGCAGAACAAAAAGAAGTGTTGCACCTTCCAAAGTTACAATGTGTAAAACACGAAATTAGGACATGCACCATGGTCTTGAACCAATTTACCAATTTGTTTTCTTGCAACATGTGTTCGAAATTGCAGTAATTCTTCGGTCGGCAAGAGTTGCTTTATTATTTCTTTATTTAGCAGACGCCTTTATCCTAGGCGACTTACAGAGACTAGGGTGTGTGAACTATGGATCAATAAAATTACCCATGCAACACTTCCTTATTTTGTCTCTTGCTTTTCTTTGTTCCTCTAAATTGTCCCAAATGTTAACTTAATGATCTGGTTTGCTGAATACACTCAAGTGGCATTAAACTGGATCAGTTATCTATAAGGTTTGGAGCAACAGAACCACCATCAATAATTTAGGAGAAGGTAAGTGAAAATAATTGAAGTAATTTACTTTTTTAAGAGTTAACCTTGAAGACATGTATGCCACTATGAAACTATGACATTTAGAAATACTAAAAGATACTTGATAAATTCAACGACAACATTGTTTTCGTTTGAAAGCAGGTACAGAAATAAATGGGGGGTGTGAAATGTATGCTTGTTGACATCCTGTTATTTTCAAAGGGAGGAAGTGCTGTATAACACTTTATTTTAGACCAACACTGCGATAGGACAGTTGTAGTACCAGAAGAGGCAAGCGATAAGGGACAAGAAACAGGTATCAACTTTCAAATTGATTTCTCTGTTGCATATTTATTTAAATTTAATAGCACAGATACCTGTATTTACTACGAGCACGTTTTGTATTTGGTACGTACAAATTCAAAAATACTTTGTAACTCTCGGAAGCATAGAGCGCCAGTGTTGTCAGTCAGAATAAATCATGTTTTTCTCTATGTAATAATAATTACTGTAGGCTTTACACTGATGGTATTCATACATATTCTGCAATTGCTTCTTTGGATACTTCCTCTGCTTTGTTTGTTTTTGTTCCAGAAGTCAGGGGAAAAACGCTAGATTTTTACACATCACCTTGAAGATTGGAAACCAGACTATCCCGTTTCAATGTCCTTGAATAATGCCACGGGCTGTTTCATTGAGCATGACCTTGACCAGTTTGTGTTCCCCTTAGTGTATATTACTGTCATTGTGATAAGCATTCCAACAAACTCGTTATCACTATACGTGTCCTACAAACATATAAAAAGGGGAAATGAGCTAGGCATCTACCTCTTCAACTTATCAGTGGCAGATCTGCTTTACACGCTGACTTTGCCATTATGGGTGGATTACTCTCTGCAACATGACAACTGGAAGCATGGGTCTCATCTGTGTAAGTTGTGCAGCTTTCTGATGTACACAAACTTTTATACTAGTGCAGCCTTCCTGTGCTGCATATCAATAGACAGATACTTGGCGGTTGTTTATCCATTAAGATTCTATGTTTTGAGAAAAGTAAAAACTGCAATTTACGTCAGCGGACTAATCTGGGCTATTGAATTGTCAGGTAATATTATTATATTGTGGCATGAAGAGACTCACAGAGACCACTTGAACCATTTGCTCTGCTACGACAGCTATCCTTTGGAAAAATGGAAAGCTATGTTAAATTGTGGGCGGTTCTTTATAGGGTTCCTGCTGCCAGCAATGCTGATGGTATTTTGCTGTCAAAGGATTTACAAAGCTATCAAAAGTAATATAGCCACCCAAGATCATGATAAGATAAAGATTAAAAAGTTGCTCTTAAGCATCGTGGTAACTTTTTTAATTTGCTTCACTCCTTACCATATCGTTATGCTGATTCGGAGCATAACCGAACCACAAATGTGCGAAGTTGCCAAGAGACTGTTTGTGCCCTACAAAATAACCATGGCTCTATCAAGCTTCAACTGCATTGCCGACCCCTTTCTCTATTCCTTTGTAAGTGAAAGTGCCAGAACAGACATGCTCACTGCTGTCTTGATTTTCAAGAAAAAGCCTAGACAATCTAGTGGACTAAATTATGTAAATGCAGCCCCAGCTGAAAAAGAAGGATAGTTTGTTTACACGCTTTCAGTAAAGGATGTTGTGAGATGTGGGGTTTTTTTTATTATATATTGTGAAATTTGAAAAATACCATTTGCTATTTAGTTATATGCTTATATAATTATGTCCTTTAGAATGGTTAGTTTAGTGTGAATGGGTGATTAACTGCTGTACGGTTTTCTTTTTTTCTATAACCTGAAAGATTTTTTTTTTGGAAAAATACTAGTGGCATACCAAAATAATACCAGTGTATTGCCCTGAAGAACCTCGGAAAACCATTAGTAGAGTGCATCATTTCCAGCAATGACAGCACAATGGACATGGAACCAATTTTTAACAGTTTCCACAGTTGGTTCATACCATTGTGATGCCATTAGTATGTGACTATATTCAATTGTAACAAATGTGACTCCTTTTCACCAGTTACTCACACCATTGTACTATTGTTGTCCTTCAGGACAGAACCATTACATTGCCATTGTAGTGCTGCATTGTCATTGAAAATATTTGCTAATATAAGGGTAACACCACCATGGCTATAGCAGTGATATTAGTTTGAATTGAATTCATGCCTTATTGTTTTGCATATATTGTTACGCTGTCTGGTTGAACATCTCACATCTCACATTTTGTTAAAACTGAAATATTATACTTCTCTAAAATATTGTAAATATTACCAGCATGTACATTGTGTTGATCGCTGTAATGCAAAATTGATGTGGGCAATTGACTTAGTTTTGCCTGTATTAAAAATAAATAATATTTTCTGTATATTGTTTCTTATTGTATGATTTATTTATCTATTTATTTATTGTTTCCAAGGAGAGCATTTTAAATACCTATTTATGAATAGGCAATATACGCTATTTAAATATGCAGACAAAATGGGGATTAACTGTAAAGAAGACCTGATCACATTTTAAATGGAGAGTGTTGTATCCTTCCTGCACACAATCTAGTGTCATGCAGATTGACAGATTTTGGATCCACTGAGACAATTATGGTTGTTTCCTGAACTTAATCCATGTTTTCCTTCGAATACTAATGCTTCAATTTAACATTATTCAGAATCTTCAACTTCTTAAGTATTTAGATTTTTTTAGTTCTTGTTTTTGCAAACACATTTTTCTCGTGTTCTGTGTAGTAACACGCTGTCTTTATCTGTGTGTCAAGATCTACATTTGTGATAAGAAGAAGCAGGTGAAGAAATGATTCTGAGAAGTAAATACAAAAAAAAGATGGTTTTCTGAATTTAATCTCTTTCTCTTCCTCGTGTTTTGCAACAGTAGTATGCTGTGTCATTAACTGTGTAGCCAAGATATACAACCGGAGAAAGAAGTGGGAAGCTAGTTGTATTTGATTTAATGCCAAGAGCCAAAACGAAACAGCTTCCAAAATCCTTCTGATTTAGTGAAGTGAAACTTCTCAGATGAATGATGTCTGTATTGTGCACTTCCAGGCAAGATGAGCACGATCAGGCTTACATTTCAACCTCTTACTAGCACGCTTCTCTTTATTAGGTTTACAAACTGACTCAAAGTGAAAGAAGTGGCTTTGGGGGATGTTCTCTAATGAGTTTACCACAATCAGGGTTCAGCTGACTAAAGAAAACCTTAACAGGCAACCAAACTGGAATTCAAGACCTGAAGAGTGAATGACTAATCTTCCCAGAAGCATAGGAATTTTGCTGTTCGTAAGTCATTTTTGCACAATACAACATCTAGTCATTTTAGCAGTAAAATCAGGCAAAGGGCAGAGTGAGTCATACGATCAGGAGATTGCAGGTTTAAATCCTGGTTGTGCTGAGTTACCCATCATGGTTGGGGGCTCACAGGGCCTTTGCACGACTGCTGTCGGGGAGGAAATATCGAATGGGTATAGTTCACCTTATCATGCTGAGTAAAACTCACCTGTTCATTTTCATCCTTCTGGTCTGGGGATTGTAGACTTGGATGATAATTTAAAATTTGAATCAAGAAAATCCATGTTAATGATTCTTGTACACTTCACAATGGTTAATGAGTCGGCAGTTATTCTAAAAGTAAAGCATGAAAAATGATATCAATTAAAATAAAGAATACATGTTTGCTGTAAAGTGTACTTCATTCCAAACTGCAGCTGTGAGAACTACATAGCAAAAGGAAATGCATGACAGGTAAGATGAATAGGTTATTAAATTAGCTGTAGCCACTTGAAAGGGACTGCCTTGCTTATGCACTTCTTGCAGTTTACTGAATTGAGAACCTGACATGTTTGTATTAAGTATTGCAATATATAAATCAGAAGTTAATGTAGGGATTAAAGTCAACTGGTGGTGATATCCGTTCCCCATCATAACAGTATACTAGATATTCTAAATGAATCATTTGGCTATTTTTTAACAAAACCTTCCACCTTGATAGTGTAAAGCAAGCACTGTGTAACTTGTATAAATGCCCTTTAGCTTCAAAATGCTAGATAGTCTAATAAACTCCAATGTGCAGCAATGCAATGACAGCATTTTGTCAGCTGCAGATCTTTTCAGCAGCAGCTGTTGAAGACAGGCACAAATGCTTCAACTGCAAATCCCATTATGGACCTCTTACATATTGTAAAACAACAGTAAAATAAATTTTTACTCTGACTCCTTTGAAGAGCCTCCCTCTGGACATCGATTGTTTTCAACAGCTCATTGATTTTGAATATCTGCAACCAGTCAACCTTCCCCACCTCAGCCCGCACTGCAGAGGCACTGCCCACTTGCATTTAGAAAAACTACCCTCCAGGTGTTTTGAATGCAATAAAGGAAAGCTGTTTGAAATTACAGCAATACATAAAGCCCTCCCTTTATTGTAGAGATGAAGTGAAAACACAAACGACAGTTGGTAACTCCGAGACAGTGTGGTATTTCGATTGCATTGCATGTGCGGTACAGGCACAAAAAAAGACTATATAACGTGTGTGTGGAACAGTGACACAGCCAGGACTCGGGGCTGGATGTTTTTTTTTTTGATGATGGTTAATATCGGATATGTTTTACAGATGGGGGGGTCTCATAATGAGTAAGCCAATACAACCATGGTATTTTTTGAGGTGCTAAGATTGAAACCGGTTCTGAATCATACGGTGTACCCACAACACAACAGATTAGCACATACAGTATTAGCAGTATCACAGGGCATCAGAGGGCAGGGTTGAGGCACATTGACCAGAATAGTGAATAGAAATTGCAGATGACCGTGTTTCTGCATTTTAAAAAGGCAAAAGAACTACTCATAGTACAATTTACCAGACATGTTTTGTTCTCAAAACAAATGACTCCAATTCCCAGAGGCTGTAAACAGTACAGTTTTTAAAAAAAAATGACATGTGATGTACTAAAGCAAATCTCATAGGCTGGTTATGGCTACAACAAATCACTCTTAGAAGACATTCTTCTTATCCATAGACTGCAGTGTCTAGACCTCTTCTGCAGTTACACTCTATCAGCCCTCCAGAGTCACGGCCATTATCCTTTGACAGAAAGATCACCCACCCATGGCACTGCTGTGTCCTTTGGCTGGCCAGATGAATGGTTCTTTAAAAGTCTCTTCCTAGTCTACTGATTTCATTGTAGCCATGACATTTCAGAATTACCTGCTGTTTAGCCTCCTGATAACTATCTGCATTTATGCCCTGTAAAAACTCAACAAGGTGTTTTAAAACGTTGTGCTGGATGTTCAGGCTGACTGCCTTTAACTCCCTTTATTGAAAGGTGGTGGTGGAAATCTGCAATCTGTTCCTTGGAGTCATTATTTTTTTAGACTGTTCCTTGTGAAACAGTTTTGGACACTGACGCACTCAGCCCTCTATAAAAGTCTGTGTTGTCAAGATTGTTATATTAGCGATGGAGAAGATTGTCAAGTACACTCAATGTGACCCTGAATTCATTTTTAAAGTTATATAATTCAAAAAGGAACTCCTTTATTGAGTATGCATGAGAACAGGACAAATGTTTTTTTGATACGACCTCAGATTGGAATCTAGGAGTCCCACGAGTTTCCAGCGTGATTTTCCGAAGACACATGTTAACATATGGTGTTAAGAGGACTGAAAGGGTTAAGATTCTGGATTTTAATTTTAAAAAGTCTGCCTCCCCTTCTCTTCAACAGAATCTGTTATTTGAGAATCTGTTGGGTTAGCCAATGAAAATGCACTACACAGAGATTCCAATTGCCATATCATGCGCACATGTTACGAAAGACACATTCATCTGTAAAGTGAGGGGCATTTTACACAAATGGCAGTTGTTTCATATTTCCCATCTATTGTATTGTGTCCATGTAAAATATTACAGGGATCACATAGCTTTGCTGTCAGCCTTCATCTGAACTAAACTACTGTACATATTTGCAACTTCTCACCTTCCCTTGGCTTTCATAATCCTGTCAAAGCCTGCTTGTGAAAACATTCCAACCACCCAAGTCAATGTGGTATGTTTACAAAGTGATTACTCTATGTCAACGGTACAAAAATGAGAACCTGAGCATGTTTAAATGGCCTTGGTTTATATTGTAGTTGTTTGAATCTAGTTGTGTAGGTTTTTTTTTCTTTATTCAAGCACTACAGATGAGTAAACGCTTTAAAAATATACATACACCAATGTTTCCAAGAACATTTCCAATTTGTGGTTAATATTTTGGAGCGATGGATAAAGACGTCAAAAAAATCCTTCACTATTAATACTCGCAAGTCTAAGACCAATACATTGTTTTGACAGTATCAGTGGAATGATGAATGCCATTAGAATCTTTGTATTGCACTATGCTGAAAGATTTCAAAAATATATATTGAGTCGTCAAAACTAAGTTGTACCAAAAATGTGTTTTGCTGATTTCCCAAATCACTTTTTCAATTTCACACTGATCAGGCAAAACATATGCAGCACTGTGCTTGCTTGTAAAATTCTACATTTCTTTACATGCTATCTGTAATTCTACAAAGTGCAGTTTACACAATCTCTCGAGCCTTGTCATTACATACCAAGTGCTAAGGACCACTTCCCAGCAAATTGAATTTGCTGATACACGGTTGGCCTCTGCCTCTCATTGTAGGTACTTTATATTGGCAATTAACGTCCCCTCCTCTTTTACAAAAAAGAAGCATCAGATGGAGCATAATCACACTACAGGTGACCACACAGGAACTACACTCTCACTGGTTTTTGCCACAGATATATTTTGCAGTTTGCACATCTACTATTAAAGCTCCTATTTACTCAGGGGGTGGGGGGTGGGGGTCTGCACAGTGAAACAGGGTGCCAACATATTGAAAAGTCGAATCAAGTAAAGTAGTGCACTCAAAAACTGAAGCATAGCGTCAAGGGATTTGATTTGACACACCACTAACTGTAACTGAAATGAACATATTTTAACAATATGTTCTTCGTAACAGTATTTGTAAAATAATTTACTAACATCCTAACCACCATCATTATCTGATACTGTTGCTGACCAAAACCAAGCTACGTTCTTAAAATGTCACCAAACCACGCATTTGTAAAATGCATCCTTTTCTGAATTAGAGTTATTACATCCTGTTTCACATCCTCTTGGCTTTTTAGAACTCTTTAGACTCCTGTGGTCTGGTGCATCTGATGCTAGACACGTTCTATTTCAAGGCAATAGGGTGCTTTAAGCTTCAGAGTCTTATTTCAATTTAGAATAAACTAGGTATGGTATTTCATATTCAATTTATCCTAGACTACATTAGTTTCCACCTTTTATGTCTCTGAATTTTTTAAGCCACTTTCTTCAATTAGTAACATTTGCATGCATATATTTTATGAAGATCAAATTGTCAACAGGATATGACTTGAGCTCTAACCCACCCAACACGACAGACCCTAATCAGTGGTAATCAGGTAAGGATACAATGTTTCCTTTAAAACCTGAAATAACACAGGGTGAAAGTCATTGCTCTGTTCATTAAGAATGATGCATCCATTCTTTCTTTAATAAAGTACACTGTACCATTTGACAAGAGAATAACTACTAGTAGATGTGACAGAATGAATTGTCAGGAAATGTCAGCTAATTAGAACAGACAACTAGAACTCATTCAGTAATTCTGCTATTGATTAAAATTGAGAAAAGAAGAGGAACAGGGATGTCCGTTATGTCAAGTCTTTTATCTTTTCCATTAAAAACGACATTGCCCACTCCATGATAAGCTGCTTTGTATTCGAATAGGGTAAAGCATTTTTAAACGTGTCATTCAATACGGAGGTTTGAACAGAAAGACTCCAACCCTCACATTCATCATAGTATCCAATAGGGTTTAATGCCTGTGTAAATACAATAACATAGTGTTAAGAATTTCACACTGTTCAGTCACAGTTTCCTATTAGAATCCTGCCCTTACCTCAGGATCAGAACTTGGCCAAAAAGCAACAGGGTTTACGTTCCTCACATTTCAGAAAAACAAAACCTTGACAGTTTGTGTTCAACACTGGATTTCAAATGTATCAGTGGGAGGCACTAAAATACTAATAGCGTTTTGTAATTCAAGGTGACAACAAATTGACAGTAAACCCACTACATTTACCATTATATATCTTGTAAAAACCTGATTTGGTGCCCAGCAGTGCATGACATTCTCCGTGGCATAAACTGAAAGGTTGTCAGGAAGCGAGGTAGGAGGAAAGTAAACAGACACAGGAGGTATTGTCAGTTCTCATTGCGTGAGCTGATCATTCGGGTTTCCAATAGGTGCTGTGTTCTTTCCAGCAGCACATGGCAAGAGAGATGTCATTAAATGAGCAATAGCAGGCATGCATCGGAGGAGAGTTTAATTAGAGCTGTCACCATCACAAGCACCAGCTGGTGACAGATACAGTGGAAAAGCTGGCTCAGTACAAAAGAAGACGGTGTCCATGAAAGTATTACTGTACTCATACATATTGAACTCTTGTATTTGGTTGATGAAATTGCCATTTGGTAGAGGCTTGGGTTCTTTTGTTAATTTTGAGAGTCGTTGCAATTCAATATGAATATTACAGATTCCACAGGGCGTGCTTTTGTACTGCAGTGTGCTGTGACCGAAAACGATCCTGTTCTGATTACTGTGACTTTGGGACATCAGTTTTGTTCATAATTATGTACTGTTTCAGCTTAATTTAATAGCAGTATGAGTTCATTTAATTCCTTTGATTTGACCTTGAACCTTCACTATATTACAGATCAAGTACATGAAGCAAATGTGAAGGGACTGACATATTAGTACAACTTTTACATTTTGTAATGTTAGTACGAATATTGCAAGTATGTTTTTCTGGGGGGGATCCTCACGGTAATTGCTAATTACTTTCGCTGTGCTAGACAGCTGTACCCAAGCTGGTCCCCATAGTGAATAAACCATCAGACAGTCCAGAGGCTATTGCTGTCAGAGTTCTTCAGTGTCCATGTTGACTTGGTTCAGTCTGAAAGTATTTATAACCTCTTTCAGCGACTTTCAGATATCCAGCAGAGATGTCAGCAGAATAGCTTTTACAGTGTTTTCAATCCTGCAATATTGTGTCGATTAAATAACATACAATTTATTTTCTGTTTCTCGGTAAAGTCATACTTTTGATTAAGTATTACGTATAGAATTTCCCCTAAGTTTGACCATGTTCATATTAACAACAAATTATTTAACACTCCCCAATTAGAGTCATGTAAGAAATAATTCAGTGCAGAGAAAGAAATGGCAGCAGTACTGTAGGTTTTCTGTTTTAAGCCCCTCCACAAAAGAACAGCGGATATCAGTTTGTTTTCAGTTCATAATCAGCTGATAACTACATCCAGTGTACGAGGTGATAACAGCCTTCTGAGCGGATAACATTTGAGACAGTTTTGTGTGCTAGTTAGAGCAACAGTTGTCTCCAAGTACACTCAATCTGTCCCCTAGTTATAGCTACTCTATGGACTAGTTATAGCTACTCTGTGGACTCTGGTTATAGCTACTCTGTACTGTGTTGTGTTATTGCAGGATAATAGAATTTGGAACACCAATGAACTGAGTAGCAAAGAGATCTACTTGTCATATAATGCATGGATATTTGTTTGTATAAATTGCATTACTGAATAATAAACATATTATTTTTGTATAATGCATGTGGCTACTGTAATTACTATTTATAATATTAAAGCGTTCCCTAAATGGTTTGCCATAACACCCAACAGGCATATCGTTTAGACTGTTGCTGTTGCTGGTTGATTATGTAATTCAGTCATGAGAGAGCTGGTTTAAGAGGACATCTTTCAACCTTTAAATTAAGGGAAGCTGTTTCTAGTAGCATATGAAATGCACATTATATATTCATAATCTCTGCTGTATAATTTTCATAGCAAAGCCTGTCACCACTCTTCTCTTTGTATTCCCAGTTGCAAACTGTCTGCATTCTAAAATCTTTCAATAATTAATTGAAATATTATTTTTTTTTACATTTTTTTCAGAACTTCATATTATAATATTTTAATGTCTAATAATGTATATGTTTTGGCACAGAACATGCACTCAAATTAAAAAAAAAACAATTTCAAAAAGCTTTCAAGTAGAGTTGCACTTGACTTTGAGCATGAAACCAGCCATTTAAGAAAAGTTCTATTTATTTAACAAGTATGACATGCTATTCAGTGATTGATAGTGACATCGGTAGCTAAGGGGTTTGGTGTGCCAAGTACTTGATGTGATCAGAGTGAACCATATGCAAATGCGGAAAATGACAGGGGTGCCTTCCACTCTATGATCTGACAGCATCGCTTGCTTCCTACCTCACCACATGATACGAGACTGTAACCACTATCAAACAGATGGTCTCTATTGCAGAAGACACATTGACAGTATGGCATGATATTCCTTTTATTTCTTTAGTATTTGAATAAGCGTGTTCATTTATCTGTGTGGCAGGGCAGAAGCCCTGCTGCTGTAAATAGTGTGTGTGAGGGGGAATGTAAGGTTGGCAGGGATGGGGTTATATCTGTCCCTGCCAGCAATCACAGGTGTGGCCATTCCACAAATAGGTAAATGGCGCTGAATGAGGAGTGACCACATGTATATAAGAAAGGAAAAATGTTTTGTCTGGTGGAGGAGTTTGTGGACTGGTCTAAAACTTTATAGTGAAGGCGCATGCCTAGCCTGTTTCGTTTTGTTTGAGTCTTTGTTTTGGCCCTTGTGCCATGTTTATTTGTTCCTGTGTTTTTTTTTGTTTTTGTTTAATAAAGTTCACAACAGCACTTTAAAACTGCAGCTTTCTGTCTCTGGGTCTGTTTCCTGCCAGTAGCCAGCCTGGGCCATGACCCTACCCTGTCACAACCTGCAAAATGGTCAATGGGTAAATGATCATGAACAGTTTGTGAAGTTAAAGAAGCAAACGGCTGTTTACCAGTTTACTGATTCTAAGATTTCAGGGGGACGCTTTCATTTAAATAACCCATTATTAAGCAGCTGCTAAATAAAAAGCTATTCATACACATGGTTTGTGATAGCAAAGTTCATTAATGTGGGAGTGCATTCCAGTCATTGAAGGTGAAATCCATCTACACTGCTGTGGGCCAGAAGCTCCAGACAGATGATCCAATACCATAGGGCCCTCCAGGTCACAGAAAATACATTCCAGCAGTGCAAGCGGTTAGGGCTACGCATATTAGAAGTCCATTAGAAGAGATACAAGGGCTTTGTTTAATGAAGGGGGCTTGAGAGTGAAGTGCAACTTGTTTACAACAGCTACCCTATACACATAAATAAATCTTGAATTCTACTGCGGATGAAATCTATTATTACATATAATATATAATTATTATGTTTTGTATAAATGTGCTGAGTGAATGCACAGCTGAGCGCACTTGGAAGCAGGATACGGATGCTAATGAGTCACTTGACAAGAAGAGAGAGGAGTGCAAGCAGTGTATGCATATGTTAATAGGCATATATTAATGCTGTTATAGAAATACATTTCTTTTTGATTGGGCATGAGGGACAGTGTATAACATCGGTTATATGTCTTACAAAAGTCTAAGTCTACAATACCTGTCTAACAAGGCTTTTGAAATTTGCCATTTACACTTTAGGGACCAATGTTAAATAAATCTAACTAAACTGAGAAAAAACATATGCATGAGAAACCTTTCAAATTTCTATGTTCCTTTATGCACACAAAGACGGTTCTTTCCTCACTGTCCTTTTCATCATCTGTATCGTTGCTGCTTTGGCTTAACTGTCTTAAAAGGAGGCATCAGTTTCTGGTATAGAGTACTAAACAATAGCCTTTTAGCCCAATTCATTGCCATGGTCTGTACTTTTACATTGAGTTTAAATGGGAGCCGGTATATAATGCTTCTAATGGAACGCTGATATAACACATTGATTTCATGTTATCAGATATCTGTTTCCTTATGAAGTTTAATGGCATGTTAAAAGAAATGTACTGGAAGTAAGTGCATTACCTGATGCAATTAAGATGCAAGTCCTCCTATATTGCTAAAAGGACATGACTACAACCCTTACAAAGTCTACCCATATGAAAATACCAACATTAAATCAATGAAATACATTCAAACTACCACACTGCTTAATAAGTTCTTCTAAACATATTGGAAGATTATGTGCACCTAGTGCCCATCTCCCAGTCGTTCTGCTGTGTATTCATCTGTCCTAATGCTTGTTGGAGGATGTGTAGATTTCACATGGCAACTTCATTTTTTTATTGTTTTCATGTAATTTGTCAATCTGTACTGTTAGTCTCTGCAACTTAATAAAAAAAGAATCACACGTGGAATTGACAGTTGCTTCTTATATATATATATATATATATATATATATATATATATATATATATATATATATATATATATATATATATATATATCTGTTAGAGCACAAATAAAGTTTCCAGCAACGGGTACATAATTGAGCACCACAGCATAATGATCTCCTGATGGGTCTGTCTGCAGACATCTCGATAAAATAATGAATTATTAAAAAAAGAATCGCATTTGTTCAGTGAATTCCCTTAGCTTGGAAATTAAGAAAAATGAAATGCCTTTGTGAACCTGCTTTTCAACTTACATCACCAGGGTGTTGTAAGTTGAAAACGATTCATAAGGTTTTCAACTGACCACATTTCCAAAATGATGATGAAACTTTCAGAGGTGAGCTTCAACGCTCGCCCTGGAACTTAAATACGAGCGCACTTCCACTAACCCAGGACCCGGAGAGACTTTTTAAAAGAAAATCACAGTCTCATAACCAGCATACATGCTATACAGCGTATAATGCAAAGAACACAGACATTAACCACAGGAGGTAGGATTCTTTGACTGTCATTAATTATTAAAAATGTGAGTCAACATCTGTCCCCTAATTACACAACTTATAGATTTTGGTAACACTTCACATTAATTGTAGTAACACTTTTATAAGTATTCTTATAGATACAACTAGATACATTTGCATTCAACATTGTGTTGAAAATAAGGGTCTAACTATCCCACCTGTCTAATGCTGTACTAAAGTGCCATCTGTTGCTTGATGATACAAATGCTGTTCAGCTTCTTTCTGGCTGCATTTTAGCCATCTGTTTCCAGCGGATGGCTCTTCTACTTTACACCCACGCAAACATTTTGATGAGTGAGTAAGTGGAATGGAGATGCATTAGTATCTAGAATAAATGCTATAGCTACTTCCATTTATGAAAGGTCACACTATAGTTTAAAATATACACTGGATTCTGATTGGCTAGCTGCCTTCTATCCATTTACCCAGATCAGATCATGTTAAGCAAATTGAATCCATTAGAAGTGGATTCTCAATTAGCCAGATAACCTCACTTTAGCCGTTACTTGAGGCTTACCTTGTAGTGATTTTGTCCAATATTATCCAATTTTGTCTCACTGTGTAGTCCAAAATGGATGTAGATGATGAACAACAATTCTACACTAAATATTTTCAGCAGATGAAGAATGAATGGAGAACAAGACAAGCTGGTCTATAAATAAAGCACTGGTATTGTAAAGAAGATGTAACCCAGTACATCAATTAAATGAACCCTCATTGACCATGGCATGCAAAACCTACAGTTTATATTACATTTATTACAACTGCATCTTTAAATAGAAAACCCATATTTATCTATTCATCTACCCACCCACAGCTTCCCTGCGGCACTATGAAAGCTGATGTACATAAAACATGTCAAATGCAGCGTTTACTGTTATTACAATGTTACGCATTCTTAACAATTTACAGCACATTTAATAACGTATTGATAGCAGCAGCTTAATAATAATTAATTACTTAAACGAAAGGGTGTCCCTAAAGTCTTCGGTAAACATCCATTTACTTCTTTAATTTCACAATCGTATGTGTTCACATAGCTGTTACGAATGATGCCTTTCACTCTCTTGGTGTTTGAAATTTCACGCCACCATGCATAGTATAGACTGTGACCCAGACAGATAGCCCTATAATACAACCTCCTCCAGCATGTTCATCATCTATTGAACCCCAAGGCATCAATCTAGTCCACTGATTTCTACAAGTTTTCTCATCAGGATGGGCTAACAGAGAAAGTTATAAAGCACTGTAACGATAACTTCCAGTCAGATTAATGAAGTTCTGCTCGGTTTCTTTAATTGCCCTGGAAGCCAGTGAGCAAATGCATTGTCAATTTCAGTTTAGAAGTAAAGAAATATTGTTTGTTAATATTTGTGGTTGACTAATTTAGTTCTTGCAATTATTCTTGATATATGATTTGGCTTGCTTCTACAAGATGTGCAGTTCTGGAAGGTTTGCAATTAAAGTAATTCAATGTTGCAGATTGATACATATTATTAAAATGATACATGGGTTTTTTAGCTGCATCTTGATTAGCAATAAGAATCGTCTATTTAAAACAAATATATATATATATATATATATATATATATATATATATATATATATATATATATATATATATATATATATAAGCAAGATAAGTGAGGCAAAGCAGTATGTTCATTCATAGCGGTGATAAAGTTTTGTACAACCAAGATGTTAATAAAAGATCAAGGGTTGTCCTTTTAAAAAAGAAAAAATCTAATAAAATAAATGATGTGCCACAGTAGTTTGTTTTATAAGTTAATGAGTATGTTGTGTGTAGGGTGTCTCATATTGTTTTAAGAGATGTCATCTCGTGTGAAGCTCAGTTGAAATTATTAAGCAACTGTTAAACATAAAATGCCTTTAGAACCTTTGTATATTCTATCCACTGGATAACATCAGTCAGTGATTTCTCATACCTGATTTATAATTTTTCTTTATTTTTGTATCTGAAACACAACAGATTACTGTAAACTTTAAATATAAAACCTGCTGTAGTATACTTTCAGCTAAAGGCAAGAGCAGCAATGTGAGTGTCTGTCAGGAGGCAGAACTCTTTTTGCTCTGCGACTCAACCAAATAAAGACTTTACTTCAACCTGCAAAGAAAAATAAAGACAAATCACTGGAGTATGAAACCATTAATAAACCACAGCTAATTTTTCTAAGAGCATCAGCTGCTATCTCGTTTCCTAGAGAACTCAATTGGTTTGTGTCCGGGGGCTAGCTAGATAACCAAAATCAATACAGTATCTTAAAGAAATATGGGATTATTAAACCTACATACAATGGAGCTTCAACAAAATAAATACCTAATGGGTTTGCCATTAAAATTAAAGAAGTTTTATTGAGAGATTTGTACATTTTGTATCATAAATAACCTTGTATGACCTTATGTTCAATTACTATAGATTTAGAGGAAAGCAATAAGCAAGAAATACATTGCATCTACAGATAAATCATACTTGTAATCTAGTTTCAATGTTGATGTATTTAAAAAAAAAAAAAAAAGGTTTTCGAAAATTGTTAAAATAGTATTAAAATGTTTAGCTTACCAATGACTGGGTATATAATATAGGCCTATACTAGGTATTTTAAAAATAGAAATAATAAATGTCTTTTGGGGATAAATTACTGTGGGCTTCACTTAATTGATGTGCTTAATTAAAGGGTAGCCATTCACTGGGTACTTTATTTATAGACCAGCTTGTCTTGTTTCCCATTCACTCCCCCATTAATCCAGTCATACCATATAATTAAGTCATTGATACCAACCATGCATTGGTAACAGTGCTTCAGTGTATATATTTAATGCATACTAACAATGCAAGCCATACACTATATTATGGGGTCTGTTAATTGATTGACCTCCTCAATTGACATCATTAAACACATACAAAAAAGGGCAGCAGTGTGGAGTAGTGGTTAGGGCTCTGGACTCTTGACCGGAGGGTCGTGGGTTCAATCCCAGGTGGAGGACACTGCTGCTGTAACCTTGAGCAAGGTACTTTACCTAGATTGCTCCAGTAAAAACTCAACTGTATAAATGGGTAATTGTATGTAAAAAATAACGTAATTGTGTGTAAAAATAATGTGATATCTTGTAACAATTGTAAGTCGCCCTGGATAAGGGCGTCTGCTAAGAAATAAATAATAATAAAATACTGTGAAATCAGGTTACAGGTTTAAAGGGCGGAGGTATTTAGATTATAAAATCAACCTCTTCTTGTCCTAGGGAGAAGGTTGTTGACATATCCTTACTTAAGTAGCACATCCACAAACTAGGTGCATGGTGTGAGGAAGCAGGCATCACTCAGAAGAGATATGGAAACAAATACCTGTGTGCTGTGAAGATGCAGATCCCGTCACAGGGAAAAGGTCATATTGACCCTGGTGCCATGACCCAATTCACTCCATAATTCTTTCCTTCTCCGTCGCAGCATGCAGATAGGCTTCCTTTCATCTCACAGCACATCAGCAGATGATCTGTTTCTTTTCTGCTTCCAGAACAATATTCATGTTGAATAATTTAACAAGATGCCTGCAAATGTCAGGTAAAGTTTGATAGAACCCAATGCAATGTTGTGATTCAAATCCGGCGTTCATCAGTATTTGTATTGATTAGTCCTATCAAAGGATGTAAAATGTATCATTCAGTGTGTTAGTGTTGTAACTACCCAATGGCGGGCATAAGTGAAAGGCTCCTTCAGCAGTTAATCTACTAGTAGTTGGAACAAAGCAGCCAGTATCAATATAAATGATGTAGTAAGCCAAGGGAACCCTGCAAGACGTCTAGAGAATTTATGGCTCATGAGAGATTGAGCGTGCCAGGGAAGATATTTGATCTATAAACCATTTAAAGCACAGCTAATAGACAGCAGTGTCTGGCTTTCCACATCCTGTGAAATTCCATTACACTGGAATACATAACTGTCCAGTTCACACCGTGTGCATTGCAGTGTTCAGCACTGTAACAGTATACTATGAGAACTGAATTTCAACAAGAACCGTCATGTATATGTTCAGCAATCTCCACCAGAAATAACTGCAGTCATTTTTCATACTGGAGTTTGATCTGTAAGAAACACTCTTAACCATTTCATTTATAGTACAAACATTGGTTAAGCCTATTGAATAAGATTAAACAAGCTGTTATCAATGGTTATACTATAATATCAATCAAAGGTTATCAATTACAAAAGCTGATGAAGTCATGCAGTGACAGTACTCTGTATGTAGTGCTGTTGTAAATCCTAGTGCGGTGAAGACCTTTAAAATATAAAATGAGAGTGAATATTTCACATTTACACGCAATGTATGTCTAAACTTTGTCCTGTAATTGTAGTCAGAAAATGCATACATGAGAGTGCAAGAGTATTCTGTCCATTCTTCCAGTTTGTTAGTTAGTCAGCATTGTTGCGAAGTTACCAAAACCAACAAGTCTTTCCGTCTCAAGTGGGCCAACAGTGTGGTCAACATAATGGTTTGCAAGATACGAGACCCCGAAGTACTGGGGATCAGCCCCCACCCAGTCATTCCCCTTAAACCAGAGCATATCTATATCTATATCTATATCTATATCTATATCTATATCTATATCTATATCTATATCTACATCTATATCTGTGCTTGCACAGCCACCAATTCTCTGCTTTTTGACCCACTTGAGATGGAATGACCCCGACCTAAAAAACATGTTTGCAATCAACACCAGTATCTTTTGACTTTAAAACAGGCTCAGCTGAAGAATACATTCTTAAAACAGTATAAAATGAGGCATAGGTTTATGAAAAGGATTGCCATAGACATAGACCAAATACAAGCCACACTTAGCACTGTTACATTTGTTCATTGACTATGATATTTATTTCCAAAATGCACTCACTACATTTAATGTAATGGTCGCACATTTAATGCTTTTCACAATGCGTAAATTGAGCAGGTACCCTGCTCATTCCAACTCCTTTAAAACTTTCATGTTAAATTTGATCTATTGTAGCTCACAAGTACAATCAATACCACGATGTAATATATTAGCAGGCTTGCATGCTATTTTTTTGTAGTTTATTGTTTTAAGAATGAACTTTAATCAATTAACTGCTGCATTCACACTAGGCAATTGCCAAGTAAGCCTGGCTACAGCACGGCAGATTGATCAAGAATGGTAACAAGTTGTGTTTATAACATATACCGCCTCGCGTTCCACCTGCATGTACAATTTAAATATTTCTAATATCTGCACAGGACACACAATGGGCTTTATTGTCAATGCCTTTGCAAAATGTGTATGCTGGTATGCCTCCCTTCAGTATTCCAGAAAGAAATAATTGCGAGTTTGTTCATAACTTCAGAAACTCATGTCCAGCAGACAAATGTTTTAAGGCTCTTTAGTGGTAAGCAAAGGCGCTGCATTCCAATTGGTTAATGCATGGTCATATGCACTCATACCTATCTTCCCGCACCTCTGCTGTTGCTTTCAACAGCTTCACTTCTCCCCCCTCCCCTCTGACTGTTGGTGTTCCCTAGGGCTCTGTCCTCGGACCCTTGTTATTCTCTCTGTACACCTCACCTCTTGAAGCTCTAATCTCTTCATTTAACTTCCCCCACCATTTCTTTGCTGACGACACCCAGATTTTCTTTTCCTTCCCTTCCTTCACCCCTGACCTTTCCGCCCGTATAACTGCTTGCTTGACTGCTATCCAATCTTGGATGGCACGCCAATACCTCCTCATCAACCCATCAAAAACTGAAATCCTTTTCTTCCCCTCCCGTTCTTCCTTCCCTCCCTCCCACCCCCACCATTTCATTTCTTCCCCTGTCCCTCATTCCGGTTAACTCTGCTCGCAACCTCGGCGTCATCTTTGACGTGACCCTTTCCCTTGCTGATCATATCTCGGCCACTACACGCACCTGCCGATTCCACCTATTCAACATCCGCAAAATACGCCCCTCCATCTCTTTCTCTGCTGCTAAACTCCTGGTTCATGCTCTCATCTTCACCCGCCTCGATTACTGCAACTCCCTCCTCCTTGGCCTTCCCTCCTACGCCTTCACACCACTACAGCAAATTCAAAACGCCTCTGCTCGTATCATATTCAACCTCCCCCACTCCTCTCATACCTCCCCCTTCTCCACCAGCTACACTGGCTCCCTGTTTACTATCGCTGCTTATTTAAATTCCTTACCCTAGTCTACAAATCCCTCCATGGTCTCGCCCCACCATATCTGGCTGCACTTATCACTTACTATGTTCCCTCCCATCCCTTACGCTCTCAAACTCTGTTGTCCCTCTCGGTCCCACTCTCGCCCTGTGCCCAATCCTGTTTCCTTTCCTTTTCCCTCCTGGCTCCCCTTTATTGGAATAAACTCCCACTCCATATAAAACAGTCCCCTACACTACGTAGTTTTCGCTCCTCCCTTAAAACTCATCTTTTCACCCTAGCCCATCCCACTGCGTGTCCTAGCCCCTAACCCCCGGTCAGGATCCTGCTTGCTTGCCCAACCCTCAGTTCTCACTGTAGCACCACTCTACTTACTCACCCTTACGTACCTTCTTCCTTCAGCCTTTTCTTTTGAATGTACCGTTTAGTTTAAAAATTGTCCAGCGCCTTGGTCAAAGGCGCTATATAAATAAATATAAATAAATAAATAAATAAATAAATAAATAAATAAATAAACAAACATGACCAAAATAGTTTGCGTTGTTACCCATAAAACAGATACCCTCTGATACCACCCTACAATAAACAAAATGGCGCACCAGCTACAGCATGAGAGGTTTTCTGGATAAATAATATTTTTTTTTTAAAGTGTTAATAAATTGTTACCATGGTATAAATGTCACCCTTGGTTTGAAAAGGTGAACCCCACTGAGCAATAAAGACCATTGTCTGTCAATTTTTCAACCCTTAGGAAAAATAAATTTTACCATAAGCCTCAACTCCAGTCAATATTTGTTTACTGTAAGTTTATTCTGTGTCTTGCATATAAGTAAGAAGACACCTTTGAAAATCCTTGTCTACCAGACTTGGTTTCTTTAGTTTTGTTCATATTTTTTATTATTTTATGTTGTTCACTAATGCTGAGGCACACAGCCCAATAACTACCTAATTGGAAACAACTTTCAAAAATCATTCAAAAGAGCAGCAGATGTACAAATCTGACTCAATACGTTAACTAGCCTCGCTGAAAATAAAGACTGAAGGAACAGGAGATTAAATACTGTATTTTCAGAATATGCATATTAATTCATAACTTGTGCACAAACACGCCTAAAAAACCTGAGCACACTAAAACATATAAAACTATTCGCACACGCTTAAATAAACTCAGAATTCTTTAAGGGATCCAGACCAAATCAAATTTCTGTCCTAAAACGTTTTGTTTGGTCTTCATTTCGCATTGCTGGTATTTCTGCTCCTTTAACAGAAGACGACACTGATCCACTGTCCCTCCTTGTGTTAAAACGGTATAAATGCAGCCATTATGAGCTCATTTGTTTACGGTTCAAGCAAACGTATACCAAATATTGGGTTTGGCAACCTTTAACAGACATACACTGTACTTCCATTTTAAAAAAGCACACAAGGTAAAATAATAAACAGCAGCACTAGTGTTATTTCTGCAAATTTTGTAAACTACTGTCTCGGGAACTCATTTCTTAAATGTGTCACTGATTTGAACGCTTTTTTTTCAATGTATGGCTTATCTCTACAAACTACTGTTTAAAGTGGAATCTGCGTAGAGTTATATCAAAATGAGGCCTAGCGGAGTTCTGTCTGACTCTACTGATTTTTTTTTCAGTGTGAATGCAGCACATTTTAAAAAGTATTTGTATACATCAATAATAGGACAACAAGCCCTGAGGTTTCGTTTTTTTGTAATCACGAACTTGATATTTTTTTCAATATACTTAATAAGACAGCATTTTTCTGAACTCATGCACAATTTTTTTTTCCCATTACAAGCTCTCAGCATCAATATGTATCAACCTAAGTATCAACAATAAGATTAAAAAAAAAAACCTGTACACCTTAATAGTCTCTAAAATGAAATTAGAAGATTTTTTTTATGTTCTGATTTTTTAAATCTTCCAGTTTTTGAAGTCTTCATATCTGTTTTAAAAGCAACTGGGTTGTCTCGCTTCAACAACTCCAAGTAAAACAATTACACCAGGACCATTACTAGTCTATAGAGTAAGACTGTAATAGTGAAACACTAGTTAAGGTCACATTCCCAAAAGAAAACACAGTCATAATATACATGGTATTGTATTATGCTACAGGTTTTTCCCATTGGATTAGGTCAATTCTAAACATTGCCTCCTAAAAACCTTCTTTTTCATTTTATAAATAAGCAATTGTTCTCACAATTATCAAGTAATAAAACATTTTGGCAGCCACCATCCTTGGTAGCTTTCTCGACAGGTTGACCGTTTTTTTTCATTTTGGCAAATGAAACTTCAGTCATGAGGGCACAGTGAACAATGTCAGTGTATACGGCAGACCTTGCTCCATCTCAAGTCTACACGTAAAGTACCTTCCCGGAAATATAAGGCACGTTTTGAGATATTTAAAAATGACCTACTGATTCACCCATTAAGGATTTGTCTGCTTTTTTTTTTTCTTCTAGTGATTATTTGTTATCGTATTCTTTGGTTACATTGGGTATACTTCCATTCTGCAGCTCGGATCTCGGTGTGTTTTCAAAGTCTGGCACGCTGGTGTTGCACTCCTTTTCCTGTTCGTCTTCTCTTTTCTCTTCATCTGTTGAGCAGCTCCCAAAATTCTCATATATTTTCTTGACATCATCTGGAATGTTCTTCTTGAGGTCCTTGTTTTTGTTCCTCTTAGCCAACCTGGTCAAAGAACTGAATCTGTTGAAGATGTTATCCTCAGAGGAGCCTTGCTGGTCGTACTGCTCGGACATCCGGAGCCGCAGGTTGTTTAGTTTGGCGTCGATGCTTTCCTGTGAAGATGTTTTGAAGCGGTCAGTGTCCAGGCTAGCGAAGACGGCTCTTTTCTCTGGAGACAGCATGTCCAGGGAGTGAGCTCTCTGATCCAGGCCCAGCCTCCTTCGTTCCATGCTCCGCATGGTTGCTGCCCTCTGGAGCTTGTCATGGATGTCTGTGCTCATCCGCCTTCTGGTTTCTCTGAACTCTGCTCTCACACTAGCCTTCCACTCAGCAGCGTGAGCTTTTATCTCACCAACCTGCACACAATTAACGACAGCATAGGGGTTGGAGATTGACAAAGCAAGCAGTATGCATGTAATGACAGTATGCTGGGTAAATAGGCTTTTTCTTGATAGAATAACACATCTTTTATATGGATTTGTTTTTGCTTTGAGGACGAAGCCACCACACACAGGTGAATGATTAGAGTGAAAGACTATGCGCTAACCCACTAAACTCTAAAATGAAAGACAATCCTCATTTCTGTCTAAATGGACCGTTATATTAGAGCTTTAAAAAAAAACATTCAATGCATACAAAGTCCATCTATTTTTTTAATGGCCCCAGAAGCAATTCAATACTCCATCTTGCCTTTTTCCACATTTAAACTGTCCAAATCTTAAGAAAATATTCATACTGTTAAAAACTGTGAATTATATGCATATGACCTTTGTGTTCTAGAATCTTATTATAAGGCAGCAATACTCCTAACTTCATATGTAGTTTGTTTTTTTTTATTCTAAGGCCCCCATGACTCAACCAGTATGTCAGTCAATCATTACAGCTCTATCAATTTCAATTTGTTAACAGCCAACAGCATAAACAGCCATGATACACTGCAGGCTGTGAAAAGACAATTTTACATAATCTTGTGAAATGCTAGGGCTAAACCTCCAATCTGGAGAGAGCAGTGATATATAGAAAGCGAGCCGATGAGTTCATTCAAATCAATGGGTAGGACTCGTCCGTCCTTCTTCAGAAAGATCACTTGACACCTTGAGAGTGCAATGCAGTACAATGGGGAGCACAGCGAGTACTACAGTAACACTAAAGGAGATGAAGAAGAAGTTTGTATTTATTCATTACTTCCCTCCTAGGGTTTTGTGAAGAGTGAGTTGAGTGAGTGAAATACTTTCTAATCTGAAGCATTGCTTTGTGAACATTACCCTACCTCTTCTTTTGTTTTCTTCGATATGACTCTCAGCCAGTCCCCGATCATGCTAAGCACTGCTGCAAAGTAAGCAAGGCCGACCAGGATCCAGAACCACACCAGCGGTTTGTACCACTCCCGGTAATGGATTATTTTGTTTCCACCTGGGGACAACAAACAAATAGTTCATTCATTACCAAACATTATTTGGGAGACCCTTATATAATATTATAGTATTCTATAATAGTGGCCAAAACACTATAGTTTACTATACTAGCGTACTCCTTATAATATATTATGATAAAATATTATTTATTTTTTTTGGCCATTGAAGACATTCATTTACATATAGTCCTATGGTATCAACACAATATTTCTGTGGAAGGTTTTCCCGCCAGAAAAACGAAGAAGTTCAGATATTTCGCACCACAGGCACTATTGGCTGTGCTGTATTCCTGTGCCCAAGAATCATCGATTTGGTAATAAAAACAAAATCAATCAAATGCAATTAAAGTGTTGGAGAGATAACATTGAATTAATGCCAATCGAAAAGGTCTGATTTAATTTCAAATTAGCAGCGCTTCAGATACCCATTGAAGTAACAATCATCTCAAACAGGTGTGCAATGCTCAATGGAAATCCTTGTTAGTAGTTCTTAATTACAAGACACGTAAGAAGAATACAAATTCCCTGGAAACTTCCTTGGAATGTTTCTTTCTTCTAATACAGTGTTGCAATTCACATAAAACGGTCAGGCAACAGATTTACATTTTGAGATGCATAACTGTAGTCAGTTGAAAAACTACCAAAGCACGGGCACTTGGTGTTAAACAAAGACCTAATAACAATCAACATAGAAATTTGTAAGCTTAAAAGTAAAACAAAAAAAAAGATTTCCTGAGAAAGGGTCAGACCTAATAGGGTGGTATCTTAAATATATATATACATCATTTACACAGCAAATTCTCTTATAAAACTGCAAATAATGTATGGCCAGATACATTGATGAAGAATCTGTGTTGACCGTCACTACCCGTTGTTTGAGAGGGGGTGTTAAGCACAGGTGTCTCACAGTTTGTATTTCTGTATCTGTCCCAATACTTGTTGGAAGGTTTTGTATATGGAACCAACCCATTTCAGTACCTGCAACATAATCCCCGAACCCTACAGTTGTGAGGGTGATCACTACAAAGTACAGAGAATCCAGCGTCTCCCACTCTTCGATGGATTGGAAAATCACAGCTGGAATTGTGACAAACACGATGCAGCCTAGTAAAATGAACATGATTGTAGAAATCACTCGGATCTTGGTCTGGGTTATCTGCTTCTTCTGAAATGAAAGAGACAAATCATTTAGTGGTCCGTTCTCTCATAGTGATCTAAAAAATACATATGTTATGTGGCACCACACTGTTCTCCTCTAAATCATTTATAAACCATATTCTCTTTACCATTTCAGTCCTGGATTCTTTTTATCGAGCCCAAGAAGGAACTGCTTTATTGAGTAGGCCTATACATGAGAACAGGACAAAGCTTTTTTTTTTTTTTACATATATTTATACACTGCCTCAGACTGGGACCTAGGAGTCCCATGAGGTTGCAACGTGATTTCCGACAGCATATGTTAACATACAGTGCTAAGATAAGGAGAGAAAGGATTTATGGCACTTCTAGATCAGTAGCAACACCATATACTTTTTAGTTTAACAAAGTTTATATACAGAGATTTAAAAAATAAAGAATTAATGAGAATGACGTTCCTTGAGTCTAAGTGCTTTTGTTTTCCTCTTTTAGGCGCTGTAAAGAATTGTGTTTTTTTAGGATGACTTTGTGACATGTTCAGTTTGTTTCACAGGTCTTTGCACACTGGGCTGCAGTGAGCTGCCAGCAAGGCCTATCTCCTGTACATCCAAATAGTATCTGGGATACCAAGAAGCAAACTCGGGTCTACATGGTCATCTTTGAAAGCCAAACCACCAGCCGGCTTCAGATATCTCAGTCCTAATCTAGACATCCTAATCCCTCCATTTCACAATCCAAACTGCTGTAACAAAACAGAATATATGCAAGCTTTCTTCCACAGACACAGACCAGTCCCCAGTAATTGCAGAGATATCTGTCTATCAGCGGCTGCTGAACATCAACATTATTGACCTCTGAGAGATCTTATGAACAGTGGTTTGTAATCAATAAAACTATTGTGTGCCATGCATGAAAGGGTTATTAGTATACTGTTATGTATTTAAAATCTTATCCTCCCTGAACATCTTAGCAATTCATAACAGGGCCCACAAAACAGGGGTTATGACTGGGTTATGAACCATGTTTAGAGAGCCCACTAGGTTAGGCTTAAAACTAAGGCTGCCTCATAAAAAACTTGGAAAATAATGAGGCTTTTTGTTTTTACTCACCCTAAATACCTTCTCCACTCTTGCAATGCTTTTCACAAATATTGTCCCAAGTTGGTCCCCAATTCCAGCTAGTAGAAATCCGAACAGAGGTATTCCAAATAGGGCATAAAAGATACAAAAGATTTTACCTCCTTCCGTACTTGGAGCAATGTTTCCATAACCTAGTGTAAAAAAGAACAAGCAAACAATTAATGGGATTACAGCTATAATTAACTGAATAGTGCAATATATAAAGTACAGTAAAGCCTATTGAATAAAATGGCAGCCACAGCAAACTATGGTAAATGCATTGTATAACCATGGGAAAAGCTGTGGGGTAAACTTCTATAAGGGCTAGTGACCAAAGTCAATATTTTAATTGATTTCAACTGCATAAGTTGTATTGTTGCTTTAGAAAAGAGAGAGCGAATTACAAGAACAGGTTATTAATTACCTGTTATCTAACAGGCCCTCACCGCAGTTCAATCAAAGCAGGGAGGATTCAGAGAGAAAATCATTGCTCAGATACCCCTCTCCTCCATTGCATTATAAAGCGTATTCATTTACTTGGCTGGTGCACAAAGATTCAAATAGGAGGAGGTGATCTATCCATGATGGCAGCAATGGTTGTCTTTCTGGCTTCGTGTCTTCCTTTCAAGATCAAATAAATCAAGCACACTTCATGATCACTGTTCGTATTATTTCATCAAGCTCCAAAGCTGTATGCATAGAGCTATCTACCTTGAACTTTCAGTGTTGAACACTAATTCCATTCACATAGCTGGATATGTGGGCTGTTGGGTAAAATGAGTCACGACATAAGACAATGTTCACTGTAAACTAATTTCTTCAGCTTTGCTTACAATTGTGTTTCATGGCCCTCTCAATGGGGGCAACAATTCTGAAGAGGCTAAATTGTTTTCTCTAGCAAATGTAAGACACATTATTCTATAGATAATGGTGGCATCTTGCTATTTAGAAGCATTCACATAGCGGAACCCACACTGTTATTTCTTAAATATATTTTTTATATATAATATATTAAGCCTTATATGCATTAATGATATACACACTATTTGGATGAGGATTTAGGTTGTCATCTTTATTATCTTAAATACATGTTTTTGTTTTTATCTTGCATATTTAATCCATGTAGTTTGTTGAAAACTAAGGGCACATAGGCAGGCATTGTGAAACAACATATGACACCAGTGGGATAGTTATTTCTCTACTTGAACCATAGACCAGAAACTGTTTTCCAGCATGTTAATGTACTATTTGTCAAATAGCATCTCATGGCTGGGATACCAGAGAAAGTGTAAAACATGACCCAAAATTGTGCTATTCTGCTATTTGAACAACACACTGTCAAGAAGTAGCAATATGGAACAGGTGATAAGGGGAGAGACACTTTATACAGTAGGGAATTAAAATAAGGGCTTATTATGCTCAAGGAGAATCTCAACTGCCCAATACTTAAATGTAAGCATACATTGGTGTTCAATTAATTACATCTACTCCTGCCATGACCAAGTATATATGTTATTGGTTGGTTTTCTCTTTCTCTAAATGGCAAGAAAAACAATGTACAGTGAGTATACCCTTTAAATATGCAGTCTTTTATTTAGAGTAACCAAACTTTGCACGGCAAGTTGCTTCTTGGTTCAGTTTTCGTCCAAGTCATGTGAATTTGTTGTCACAGTGATGAAAGCATTCTCTGTGACCTTTCTCCTCTGGATGAAGCAGTTGTTTTTCCAATAAGTAGGAGTCACGGAGTGAAAATTGTAATCGACCCACTTCTCAGTGAAAGACAGCATCAAAGTAAACTGACAAGCTGAGCAATAGGTATAAACAGGTAGGAGTGGATGATGCCCTGTGTCTCAGTCAAATTGACATTAATTCCAAAGTGACAATATGACTGGACATCGATACCTGTGACAGCTGTGCAAGTAAGCAGTAATTAGCAGGAATCACAACTTGTATGCAGCTATTTTATGTATTATTTGTGGGAAGTATATTGGATCTCAAAGCTATGATGAAGCCCTATCAGCTTCCTTCCAAAACAGAGCCTTAAAGTTGTTTTTTTCCCATCAGTCATGCTGCCTGACCATAAAGCAGAAAATGAAAGATTTTGCAGCTTTTTTACTCAGGGGAAAGAAGTAATAAATCTTGGGGTCTGCAATTATTATTAAAAGAAGTGACAGAATATAGGGAAATAGGCGGTGATATACTGGTACCCAGTTAATTCTGTTTCGTGACAGCAATAAAACATACTGGAGGTGATGGTCACTATGGCTCTGGATATGCATGGATACAAAATTCTTATAAACATTCTGGGCAAGGAATGTCAGCCTTTAGTTTCTCAACCTCTTTTCACAGCTTTTCACATTGTCTTTTCCAAACCCTAGTTGCAACCAAAACCAAGACAGTCATATTAAAACACATCCATAGTTTTTATACATACTGTATAGGGCTGATACAAACCACAAAACATTTATACATTGCGTTTAAAAATGAATCTCTAGCAATACACAGGAGGAATCAAAAGCAATTTGTGTGTTGTGTGTTGTGTGAAGTCACACTCTCATTCTGTCATGTCCTAAGGTAATGCGACTGATGTGCAGAAGTTGATTTATAAAGGGGAGCTCAGTAAACTGTTGGTGGTTCAGCTCTAAAGTTTACCTATGGTGGTAATTACGGTCCCAGCAAAGAAGAAAGCACTCCCGAGGTCCCAGTGGCTCATATTGTTGGATGTCTCTCCTATCGGACTCACTCCAGCACTCACAGCATCAATAGCATGCTGAAAGGAAAACATATACAGTGTTATATATCTGACAACAAGCAATTACATGTTAATTACTGAACACATCCAGCACAGTGCAGCTTTCCTTCTTGATTTCAAATTGATTTATTTGCTGCTGCAGACATTCCCAGTTTGCTTTAAAATAAAAAGGTCACCAGAACAATGTTAATTATGCACTACCCTCCAACAAATTCTGGGAGAATATTGGAATGCCCTTTGTCCCTATATGCAACACTTGTCATCTTGGAGTCTTTTAATACACTCTTTAATACACATATTTAAAATGGGTACCGTTCCAAAGCAATTCTGCCCAGTATATTTGATTACTAAAAACAGGAATATAAAGCGGGCATAATAATGCAATGCATGAATAAAATGTCAAGAAACAATTTCAAGCACTAGAATCAGAATACATATTTCCATGTTTAAAAAGCTGGCCCACTGGTATTAAGTCTCAGCTTTGTTTTCTCACCAACAGAATAAATCAACCAATTTGCATAATGTATTCGCAAAACAAAATTGCTTGCATCTGTAGAATATAAAGTATTGTTTTTTGCAATGTAATATTTAATACCGGTAGCTGGCGACTGACTACGATCTTCTGTGAAATGAATCATTACTATTAACTGTAGAATTTAAATGAAAAGTGGAATGTTATATTCTTTGCCAAGAATCAAAACAAGCTGCAGCAGAATTTTGAAAAGTAAAATAAATTAATGACAAACGTTTTGACTATGGAGACATCAAGAAAGACTAGTTGAAGTTACTTTTTGTATTACTCCAAATATAGTTTATTAAATGACATGTTTAATAAAATGATACCATATCACCACCCTTATGTGGGCCTCTCCTCAAGTTTACAGTGGAGTGAAACCGTGACAACACAGTCCTTTACAGAATATAAAGAATAACCCATTATTATTATTTATTTATTAGCAGACACCCTTATCGAGGGCGACTTACAATTGTTACAAGATATCACATTATTTTTACATACAGTTACCCATTTATACAGTTGGAGTTTTACTGGAGCAATCTAATTAAAGTACCTTGCTCAAGGGTACAGCAGCAGTGTCCCCCACCTGGGATTGAACCCACAACCCTCCGGTCAAGAGTCCAGAGCCCTAACCACTACTCCACACTGCTGCCAGTGGTAGTCTGATATTCTTATACATTATAATACCAGTGTATTAACGTGAAGATAGCAAAGCTATTCACACTACAACACTACTAGCAATGGCAACACAAGGGATTTGGAACATGTACACTGTATTGCACAGTGACAGTGACTTTAACAGTCGAATACTATTATGAAACCATGGAACTGCAGTAAGTTACCAGTGTAGTTTGGTTTATATACAGTATCATCCATCACTTCAAGCCTTCAATCAGAAATTCTTAGGTAAAACTTAAAGAGAAGCTGAGTCAAGTATACAAACCTTTCATAAAGGCATCATTGATGAAGGCATTCGCCCGAATGTTTGTCTACATGAATTAGTTTACCTGTAGTTTGGTGTGTATCTCTAGCATTTCATACCATTCACAATACCTTTAGAATGTCAAAGACATGCAGCTCAGCTCATTCCATTGTAGCTGTGCATGGCCTCTTACAACAGAACCCACTGCATTGCAGATCATCTGGTAAGCAGTGGCTTGACTGGGTGTCAGTCTCAGCTGTGTTGCTCTACTCGGTCTCTGCTGTTTTAATAAACAGTAATCCCAAAATTGCAAGACCATCAAAAATTCAGAATCACATTTATTGAATGCAGTCATTCTCTGTTGTTGCTGGCTTTCTGGCACTAACTCATAATTACAGCTGCAAATCTATTAAAAATAAATCAATCCCCTTGCAATGTCCGTTATATGTCTTTTTGGCTGCAGAGACCCGAGATTAATCCTTACTTGCCAAATGTGGACCTGCCTATGTTGGAACCATCAACAGAGGACGGAGAAGTGCTCTCTGATCTGCTTGCCTGTTTCAAATGTATTTTGTGTTCAAGCTCTATAGATTTATGCTAGCTAAGATTTTTCTAGGCATTAATGCATTATTTACTTTGATGAAATCAACCCAAGACAATTTTACATAACACAGCATACTTGTAGCTGACTGTGGCGGAGTGTCCCGCCCCTCTGTATTATTATTTGTATTTTTGTTTGCGGCGCGGATAAAAGCGCAGCGTCTTTTATTACTTATATTTAAAAACCCCATGAGGATGCATGACTGATCAGCTACTGATTATGTAACTAGCTGACAGTCATGCATCCTTACCAAACGCGTGCAGACTCTGGCCGAGGGGTAATAATATAATTAACAACTAGTTAACCCCTCGGCCAGAGTATAAGAACCTGCAGCTGTCCGTTCTGCGAGGTTGGAGTGGAGTGTAGAGAGTACGGGAGAGCGGAGAGAGAGTGCGTAGAATACAACAAAACAATTGCTATATTTAAAAAAAGTGTACTTGTTTCTATTTGTTTGGCCATCGCGCCTTTTTGTTTTCTGTTTTGTTGTTGTGTTTAAATCTTTTGTTTTGGTTTATTTATTTATTAAAAATGCTGAGTGCCATAGCATTCAGCTTCACCCGCCCATCCATTGTTTGGTTTCAGTTACTTCCTGGTCCGTGACGTCATCAACCTCACCACTGCGAGCCAGCCTGTCACACTGATGTATGTTGGATTTACTTCCAATACATCAACATATCACACTTCAGGATATAGAAACAGTGCTGTGATAAACTGATCTAACATTATAGAGAATAGTTGAAAGAGAATTGTTGTACCAGCTATTCCATTTATATCAAGCACAGTGTGTCTGTTGCCATTAATAATACAGGGTTTGAATTAAGCCATGGCACAATACCATGGAACCTCCCATTCCAACCTCACTCTAAGATAAGTAACCACTTGTCTTGGTTGCAAAATTCAGAACACTAAAGTAGCCAAAGGAAAAAAAAAACTCTGTAAACATACCTTTTATCATGTCCCTTTTTTTGCAAATGTAAAATGACATACCCTATTGGCAGTATTATGGAATACCCTACTGACAGTCTGTATATGTATTTTTATTTGAATGTTGCCTCCAAATTAATACCACAAAAATGTATAAACAGACTCACACTCTTCTGTTTCCTCAACATTTGAGAATAACTCATTAGAATTTAATGAGGAAATGTTATTTTTAAAACTCTGACCTGCCTGTTTTTCACCTGCATGTGTAGACTGGAAAAGCAATTTCCAATATTATTGTTTGTACAGCAGAATTGGTCTTTTTTTCAGTGTTTGCCAGTGGGGTAGAAATGACTTAGCTCACTTACTCAGAAATTATATTATAGTAGCAGAAATGGTGCTTACAGCTGAACGTGTAGCTTTGACTGCAGCTAGTATCCAACCTGGTACTAAATAGTTTCCCTGGCTGGTGTGGGGGTACTTCAGTTAGCATGGGAGTGAAGCAGCTTGATGTCATTGGGGAGGGACTCTTGCTAAATGAAGACCTTTTCATTTGTTGGTAATTTCACCGGTGAACACGTGGGAGGGATAGGATCAGCTTTTGGCCTGGTTTGAGCTGGTAAATACCAGAGCAGGATGCAGTGATAAGGAGAGTTGGCTTGCCTAAGGAAAAGAGCAAAGTGATAGGCTGGACTACTGTCCCTTAGTTTGTCCCGAAGCCTAGGGAATGTTAATAATGTAGAATTGAGCTTCTCGGCCAAGATACAATTGAAGTGTCCTTAAAAAGCCTGTTGTTCTGCTTGCTTAATTGATTTTATTCATTAGTTTAATCATCAGCCTGGTTCATCTTCTCCCAGCAAACACTTTAAACGCTATAATATTTATTTATTTTGTGAATGTTTGTGTGTTGGCACATAATTTGCTGCAGGCTTTTTTTTTTTTTACCTCAGGTTTGGCTGTTGGACAGCGATTGCTCAGTGGTTGGGAAATGCTCTGTCAGCGGTTTTCCAGACACAGGCTCGTGTGCTCATGATAATTTTTCTCTCTTATTATTATTATTTATTTCTTAGCAGACGCCCTTATCCAGGGCGACTTACAATTGTTACAAGATATCACATTATTTTTTACATACAATTACCCATTTATACAGTTGGGTTTTTACTGGAGCAATCTAGGTAAAGTACCTTGCTCAAGGGTACAGCAGCAGTGTCCCCCCATCTGGGATTGAACCCACAACCCTCCGGTCAAGAGCGCAGAGCCCTAACCACTACTCCACACTGCTGCCCTCTTGACGTTTAATTAAAAACGTATTTCAATTTTTTTAATAAAAATACACGAAAATCTCAACTGGTAGAAAAGCAAATGTTGGAATGAGTTCCTCTACTACTACATCAGTATTGCACTACTGTAGTGTTACCTGAAATGACATTCCTCAGTTGGTTTGTTGCCATAGAAACAAGTGGAATCTACACAGTGTCTGGTGTATGACATTTTTTATTATTATTATTTTGACATTGCTTCATTATTAAGGTTATTTAATGTTGATACTGCAGAGATTTAATTATGGAACAGGAAAATGAACCACTAAAGAACAATATGATGGCTCTGCCATTTGAATTAAGTTTCTCTGGCAGCTCAAGTTTTGACTGTAAGCAGACAGCAGCAGTGTGCTAATCCTTGTGATTAGCATGAGCTTGCAAACTGTTTGTCAAAATTCAAATGTATAATTCACTAACAACAATTAGAAAAAAGCCTGCGATATCACAAGTTTACCTTTGATCTGCCACTGTTAAACAGATCCGAGTCACTGATTCCAAATACAAAAACACTATAACCCTGTTAACCCTTAACCCTGTGTTCACAGTATCAATAAAGGATTTATGAGAATACAGTAACTCAAGATTTGTATTAGTTATTTCCCATAGTTTGTTACAGTGTAATCAATATAAAGAAGCCTTTCACAGAGGGCTTGGGAGTGCACTGGTATTTGTTTTTCGATTAATGAGTCACCATTGTGTCTGTGTGACACAGCGCAGAGTCTGCAGATCCCTGCCTATTAAATAATATATTGCACAGCTTGCCTTCAGCCTAAGAGCTCTACAAAAACTACCCATCTACTCCTGGATGCCTGTGTCAGTAACGACATGTACAGACAACAATTTAACCAAAGCACTGTTTGTCCCACAGGCAATATTTGTGTCCTTATATATGGCAGAACAACCTCAACTGCTGCATTTCCAGCAGTTCAATTACACACATCTGGTTCTGTGATTTGTAGCTATCACCAATGGGCCAGGTAGAACAGAACTCAGAACATGCTCAAGCTACCAACCCCCCAGCACGTTCTATCTGTTTGGTACAAAAAGGGTCCTCTTGCAGCTTTAATAACAGCCCTATGCTCTGGCCCTGAATAAAGATCTAACATTTAAAACCTATATATACCTGTGTTGATAAGAAGACAACAGGATATCTGTATTCACACAGGAGGCATTCACCAGACACAAGCTACGCATTGAGATTTTCTGCTAAACCACATTATTTCTTCAGATATTGCAGGACGTATTTCAGGCTTGCAATGTGACACATTTTTTTTTTATTTGACAGATTTAATTTTAAACTTCCTGTGTTGTCTTTAAAGTTCCAAACACAATGTGATTCGCATCCCCAAGTAATCCTGCTTTTGATCTGCATTTTGAAGAATTCAACATTTTCATAGATGCTTCCTTTGTCAATGAATCAAACAGCGGAAACCTTAAATCAGAATATATATTTAAAAATGTGCATGTTTTAGAGCAAGAATTAGGTGTCATAAATTGTCAATAGAATAAACAGTGCTGAAAGACATGCAACTCCATGTTTTGCTGGCAACCACTACTAATTAGGAACATGCCTGGGGTTATCGCAGAGTGGAGTCACTCATTAAGAGCTAGAAATGTGGGAATGGCATTTTCTCTGCATTTCATGTGTTTCTATTTGGGGACAAATTTCAGATACAATGGTATGCAGCTGAGCACCCCTGTGGAAGGTTTGTAACGAATTTAAATTCAGAATCATGCTTGGCTCCCTGCTTGTATAATATAGTGGTGTTACAAGAGAAGGATATTTTTTTTGTTTTGTTTTCTGCTTTTCCCTGCTAAGAAATAAATAATAATAATAATAATAATAATAATAATAATAATAATAATAATAATAATAATAATAATGTAACCCAGGCAAGAGATATAGAATTAAGAGCCATCTCGTGCATGGTTGTGTAGCTCAGTGCCAGTGTCATCAATAATGTCTATGGAAGGTGACTAGAACTGAAGAGCAGCTCCTGTACTCAGGTGAAAGCAGCTTAACACAGACCTACAGAAAAAAACAGTGTTTGAATAAAAGCAATAAATGACAAAGTCATAAAAAAAGGTACAAAGATATTGCCATTGCTTTTAGCGCTGTGGTCTGCTTGAGTTTCATAAAGGTAATACACCGGCAGAGGACAATGATATTTTTTTCACACTTTACCTGTATCAAGGCCTCAAGTTCGCCTGACTTCACACAAGGATGTTTCTGGAGGAATTCCGATTTTTCCAAGGCTATCGTGTTCTTCTGGTTGCTTTCAAAGGGCTGTTCAAGAGCCCGGAACACAAGTCCCCCAGTCACCAGGTAAGCCACCACCACGACAAAGATGGCGAGCACGGTCTTCCACTTCATCACGGTCTGCGGGCTGGGGGAGCTGTTGTCCATGCTGGAGACCATGGTGGTTCTGGAGGATATGGACAGCCTGGGGAGTGGGCAGTGGTCATTGGGTTTTGCATCACAGGCAGGCATACTAGATTGAACAGCCACTGGAAATAAAGAACAACAACAATTGTTGTATAGTGAGTGTAAAGAAAATGTTTAATGCATGCATATAAATCCCAGTAACATGCTCGCAGACACAGTGTGAATCATTGAAGCTGTTCTAGACAGAATACTGCAGACTCAGCTGCAGTCCCATCAGTATGCTTGAACTTCATCCATTGTTTTTACATATAATGAATGACAGGCCGTCCTGTTTTTATCTACTGGTTATTGTGATTTCATACCTACCTAGGGGCACTCTGCACCACAATCAAGATATAACATGATCTGTTTTCATTGTTAATCTATTATTTGATTATCACTGCCATGGTCAGAATGCAATATAGCATTTGTTAGCATGAGTTAGAATGTAGCAACAAGATAACATTATAATATTATGTTTAAATAAAGTCTCAGATTTAAAGCTGTGGTGTACCACAATTATACATAATCGTTACCCTAAAATAGAATGAATGAGTGTTAAAATGAAAAGCAGACCTTGTTACCTGTTAAGCTTGTTTACATTCCCCAACTGAAGTTTTGCTGCAGGGACTCAAGCTGCCTTTTCTACTGTATGTACCACTTTCTGAGCCATATCCTCCAAAGACCAATTTCCTCTGCGCTTGTTTTGAACAGTTTCACCCCAGCCATAATAATATTTGAGGCTAAACAGTGAAAACCAGAGCATCTTTTCAGGGTAGGAATGCTTCCATGCAGCAAGGAAAATGTGTTCCCCTTTCCTGAGCTTGTTGCCATGAATGATAAAGTAGTCCCATTTCAAATGATGTAACGAAAAAATATTAGTAGTAGCTGTTTTTTTTTTTAACTATTCCTGATAAACAAACAAACAACAAACAATTCTCTAAATCGTTTATTAACCTTTGAGTATTGTATGCTAATTAATACAGCACTTGTTTGAAATGATGGTTCAAAAACGACGAGAAAATAATGAATATATAATATTGAATACTTTTAATAACGTGCAATACAATATGCCCTCCCAACGTCTAGAATCAACAGCAAAAGGAACTCTGGCAACCACAAGCAGAGATGATGTCACCTATAATTCATCACAAGCATGTCTACAGTTTAAGGCGTATAATAGGCTACCTATTGCCACAGGGTAAAACGTATGGATCATGTATTTATTTACAAAGAAATACATTTCAGATATAAAAAAAAGTCTAACTCTACATCTTTGAGTCACTTTAAACATGAATTTGTTTAATTTATAGGAAAGCAAGGAATTGGTTCGCATTTCATTCGTGCTTCTGTAAAATTCGTCACTGTGTTCTGACTTTCACAATTAATGAAAAAATAATCTATGCATCTGATTTTTCTATAAAGCTAAAGTATTCAAGCAATGAAAGGGTGGGGGAAAGCCCACAATCCCAAATGGGAATCAGTCATTTGTGGATGAAATTCAAGAGAGTGCTGCCTGGGAAGGGTTGATGGGCATGTACATGAGGGAGAAACGCCCACGTAGCAAAATAGGAGAAAAGGTTTCATCTTCGACTTCTTTTTCGTCCTTATGTTCCTAATAGTGTTCCCTTTCTTTGACAGACTGTAGGTTTTCCCCAGCTGTCTACTCCCTGATATATCCCGCTGAGATCATTTAAGCAAACAGACACATCTGAGCCCTCAGAATATACACCCAGTCATATTCAAGAATTATCAAAAAGAGAGAAAGGTGCCTTTCGTTTTATTGGTAGCCTTCACTTCAAACAAACCCACTGCAGTCTGCATATTTTTAGAGTCCGGCTAAACATGGTGACGTTTATTTTGAAGCCTAAATGGCAACAAGCGTAAAATGTTTAGTCAGGTGTAACAAAACTATTCAAGAATAAAGCACAATTGTTCAAAATGCCTTTTCATAATATGCATTTGATACACTGTACTGCACACCAGTGATAGGCATTCAGTGTCCAAAACAGTGGCACCACTGAACCCAATAAGACGTGCCCATAAAGTACAAGCAAACACATTATCACGACAAAACAGAAGAAAAAAAAAAAAGAAAAACGTCCAACTCTTTTTGTCCAAATACAAACCTTCTGGATCCCAATTTACTTGTTTCCTTGGTGTCTCTATTGGAAATTTCATCTCGATATTTTAGACAAAGAATCCAACCGATGTCCAATGCTTCATCCACAAATTAATTTCTAAATATAAGGAGGCTGCGCACTTAAATGGAAAATTCGTTGTTTCCAAGTGAGAGAAATAAAGGGAAATTGCAAAAGACGCCGCATCCAAATCCTCTTATTCCACGTTTGCCAGAAATAGGATGGTCCACACTGGGACAAAAATTGGGATTGATCTAAACGAACATCTTCAATCCCAGACTCAAAGCATTCGTATACAAACACCCATTCTGCTGATCCAGTACTGCAGCACTATTCTACACGTCAGTCTCTGTGTATTGGCATAAATCGACTAATGATTCTGAAGAAAACAGCAGCGATGGTTAACTGAACGCCAACATCATCTATGAAAGCAGTATTTAAAACTGATCACTGCAGCACAGTTCACGATTACTAGAGCGTGCCGATACCACACACGACAGCCTCCACTGCAGCAGTGACGGGTTTTTTTGTGGCATTTACGCTTTGCGATGTTGTGTTGTGAGAAAAGATGTGAGAACTAACTTAGAATCTCGAATGAGGTTCAATCGAGATTTAAAAAAAAATGTCATTAAAACTATTTAACAGAACCTATATAATGAGTAATGATCATTTCAATGAAAAAATAATAAATTCCTAGCGTTGTCCAAATTAATATACTTACTGCTTTTATCTGTGTGATGGGGTGGTGGTGTATCCCTGACCCTCGTTGTTAGGTGGAGTTTCCTGCTGGAGATACGCTCCACTGACCGGCAGCAGTAGCACATGGCAACCCTCAAAGTCCCTGCACCAGTGTAAGTCATCGCTTTCACTCTATTGCCAATGTACAACATTACAAAACGAGATATTTTCTGGTTTATAATATCTGCAATTGAAGAATCCCCGTGCTCACGTATGATATGGGATGCATAAATGTTTGATTTCTCATGTTCTCCCCATATCGGTTAAATCTCGCAAATGCGTATACATTGCATTACATTTAAGTACAGTTAGCCCAAATTTCAATGTTGAACTCACATTATGAAAAAATTACGAGCATACCCCTCTAATCCATTTTTTTTTTAATTTGATGACAAAAAAAGTAGTTTTAAGGATCACAGACAGTGGTTTATGAGAACAATGGTTCTTACACAACGTGTTAGAAAAGCAATGCATTCAAATGCATTTGAAGGAGCTTTTCTAACAAATGCAGGAGTTTAACATTAATCCAGTATAACTTCGATGAAGAAAGCAATCGCTGCTCTTGTTTGTCCTTGAAAATGCATTTATTTGGTGGGTTCTGGAAAAATGAATTTCCTAAAAGGGAAAAATAAGGCATTTACTGCATTCTTTTGTAGGTAGAACAAAGGAGAAAAGTTAACGTGATTCTGTACAAATGGCAGTGGGCTTTAATCAACGATTATTTACTATTGTTAGGCAAAACTAATATTATAGTAGACCGATTTTTTATCATGTCCCTTATCTCTATTTGTAAAGTGTTAAGAGCTGTGTATGTCAGTTTGACTGTTGGGTCCTAAAACCATTACCAATATATAATCCTTACAACTGTATTTTGTAATCTCCATTGTGAACCTTTAAAATCCTCAGGCATCAGCATCTCTGGTCAGCTCCATACCCCAATGCTTGACTGCATGTGTGGTGGTTATTCATGATATGGGAGTGACCATTTCATCCAGTCTTGTTTCTTTATCAGTTCAGGGTCTGTGCTATACTTCTCCAGATGAAAGTACTTGGTGGCAGTACATAGCAGTGCTCTAAAGGAAAGGTTTGAGATAGGATTGATCACCATGGTTACTAGGTGTACTGAAGGTTTTGCACTTTTTTATACTCCAGTATGAAAAGCTGTACTGTACATGTCTTTGCTGGAACATGGTAAGCATTTTCAAAGAGTAATAATTGTGATGGCCCACCACAGTATAACAATATTGAAAGACAGACTTGTCAGAAGCGAATACACCTTAGAACAGGTAACCAGAATGAGAATGGCAATAACTAGAATCAACTCTGACATGACCTTCTAGAAATGTTTTAAATGACATGCTGACAGCACGTTGGTTAGGACAATTAGAAACATCCTTCTAAGTTTCTGTGACTGTTTTAACAATGTTGAATTTGATTTTGAATTTTTCTTTTATAAAAGTAGAACAGGTGTAAACCATCCAGAAAGATCGCATTTGTAATCTACACACATCCTTATGCCAGACATGGTAGTGTTTAATGTGGAAATGTCAGAGGTTGATTGATTTTAAAGGAAGGGGATTCCTGTCTCATTGAAAGACTCTGCAGTGTCCAGCTGCATATCAGCAGATGGGAATGTTTCCCCTGCAGTCTTAGCATAAACTTCTTCGGGAATGTGAAGTTTCTACAAATGTTGTCATTTACATTCTAGCGATCAGAACAAAGGACCTCAAGCTACAGAATCATGGGTCACTTGACCTTCTTGACCAGCTTTCAGAACGAGTAAAATGTCCTGCAGATGCCGTCTAAATAACTTCTAAATAAACAACATGTAAATGTACAGTCTGTGAGAGGAAGATGCCAAAGCAGAATGTTTGGCATTTAGTAGGATTTTCAACATTTAATTTTCTGTATTTTGTTGAAATAAATCCTGTAACTGTACATCCAGTGATATCATATTTGGTTTTAAGCCAACTATTGACGTGTTCCTATAATGCAATATTCCCATGTGATCTCATAAGGAAATCTGATGTTGTAATCCTTCCTGTAACCTATACTGGTCTTAAACCCAGCTATTAGTGTTGAGTTAACTGCAGTATATATATTGAATCTCATTCAAGATTCATTGTATCATTAAAAAAACAAATAGGACCTCAACTATATTTGAATTAAAATGAATAATATTGAATGCCATCAAGTGAGTGGAAGTTACAGAAGAAGAAGAACATTGATGATAGTTTAATTAAATGTGGAACTGACAAAGTTGTTTCTTGAGTCGCCAGTTGACAGTCTTTCAAAATACAGAATAATTAAATGCTTTAATAGAAAGTCAATACAGTTATTGTTTATTTTGTGTCTGGCTTGATAATTATAAATGTAATTATACAAGGGGTCATGGGGTAATTTATTTTGTGTTGGCAAACAGTGCATGAAATACATCATCATCATCATCATCAACATCATCATCATCATCATCGTCATCGTCACAGCTGTCAATGGTCAACACAGCAACCAACACAGCAATCCACACAGCAATCTACACAGCCATCAACACATCCACACAGCCGTCCACGCACCCATCCACAAAGCCAAGTTGAATGGCCTCCTCTAGTTTGTAAACTTTCTTATGTTCTTATTAGATATTTAATGTCTGGAGGATTCTCCATATTGCATGTCTCAAAATCCCATAGTGATTACCCTTAAGAGGGATGAATGGGAGGATTGGGAGGTACAGACAGTAACAATACTGCATATCCACATTGTGTGGTGGCTTTGAGGCACCAACCACATTTGCTTTAAACTTCATTTTAGAAATTATTATTATTTTTTTTTTAATGCAATAAAGAAAATAAATATATGAAAAAAGATATAAATATATGGATTTTTAATATATATTGTTCAGGTTGTGCTTTAATGTTGAATGACCCTTGAGACTGCTATTTGTTTTATTATAAATTGAATTTACACTGCCCCTTAACATTAATTAATAAATAATATCATCCCTTCTCAAAAATGATAAATGGACTACATCTGTCACATACATATTACATATTTAGATTTGAAATACATCCTCTATTGCTGTTTTTCAGTAAGTGTATTTGGTTAAAGTAAACTTAAATATTATACTAGAAAACCCCTAGCAGAACCATCTTTATCTTAATTCCTTTATATCTTCTTGGGAACACATTTCGGTCGCACGTGTCTTGTATTTGCTACCACATAGCAGGGTGCTGCAGTCAGTATTCCTTTTAAGGAGAGAAAGGCTGTATATCCGATTCCAAGATGTGAACATGGACTGCATTTTAATAAAGCTGCCGTTGCAGTGAGGTTAGGACAACAGAAGACGAAGAATTAATGGATACAATTGTGAATGTGGTTTCGTCCTTTAAAAAAACACACGGTTGAATTTGCAGGTTCATTGAAAGTACTATACTGTGAAATAAGCAAATGTATCATAAAAAGACATCACAGAACCCAACGTTGTTCCACAGTTAGTAATCTACTGTTTCTGCAGGGCACACTTCAGGACCATGGAAAGTCATTTAACAATGTTTTACCCTAGAAACCTTTCATTAATCACCATTCCGAACACATGTATTTAAAAAAAAAAAAAATGACCAAAACAGATTTTCTTTCAATGCTGAGTTTTTCATTCGTGCAAACTCAGCATTTACAACCAGGAACGCAATAACGCATACGTACAGGCAGAGCAATACATTCACTCTCATCGTCGTGCTAAGCAGGAAAGCAGCCTTTCTGCATTCCGAGGCGAAGACTGGAGCGTGCTGTTACTATGACAATCCTCAGGGGGGACACAGTTGGTAGTACCCACCAGACTGGTTATCACGACATTATTCCAGTTATAATCGACCATCTGTTTAATATTTCTAGAAGGCATTGAAGTATTTAACATCATAGCTTTGGGAAATCGAATTTTCCAGTCTTTCTTTCAACGGTGAATTATACAAAATGTTGTATGTATTTTGTTTTATGCATTTTTTTTAAAACTCTATTTATTTATTGTCTCGAAGCTTTATTTTTTTTCATGGGGTCTGAAAATTGATTTTCTTAAGTGCTCCTGGGTTAGATCAACTAAAAGCATAGCCTACATACACAGATAGAAAGCGTTGCGTCATCCCGAGTTCTGGACTTGCCTGTTAAAAAGTGTTACTGCATTGATAGTGAGTGTAGATGGCAAGGTCAGCTACTTGAACCATGTTTCGATGCAGAAGAAAAAACCCTAAAGTAAGGCTACCCTAACTGAATGCAGGCTGGTAGAAAGGGATGCCTTGTGTTTTATTTGGGAAACACCCCCTCCCTGGCCAAGGAAACACCATCCCTTTCGCGTACCGATTGGAATCCACAACCTCACACGATACAGAGCACGCCCTCCCCGCACTACACACTAATGACGTACATACGTACGTTTTCGTTATGAGGACTGACGGTATGGCGTCTGCGTAGCAACCTCCATGGCGACGAGGAAGATGTGGGTTGTTTTGTGTTTTGGTTATGGGTCACAGTGTCAGGACAAAAAAATAACAGTAGGTACAGTTGTTGAATAGAGGCTATGCATACAAACAGATATCTCGCTGAAACAAGAGACGGAGCATGGGATACAAAAACCACGTAACTATTACGTTAACTTAATTTATTGCTGTGTGAGTCATGGGGGGGGGGGGGGGGGGGGATATATATATATATATATATATATATATATATATATATATATATATATAGATATATAGATATATAGATAGATAGATAGATAACACCAGATTTTATTATTTTAACTTAAATTAAATGCCAGTGAGGTACCCCAGTTAACACCTGCTAGATTAAAAAAAAAAAAAATGAAATTCACATTGAAAGTAAAAGGGATGCAACTTTAACACATTGGCAAAGCTTGTTTTAAACAATTTTAATCCTTCTGTGGCGCACCCTAAGATGCCTTTTAGTACTATTTAAACACGAAGACCTTTAGGACGAGACAAACTGCAAATAGCAGAGTAGGAAGAGAGCAAAGACCAGTGCCGTAATTATAAATAAACAATGCTGTATTATTTATCACTCGCACGTTTTAAAAAACAGTTTAAGAGTGTTTGTATTGTATAACTTTATTCTGGCAGCACTTTGAAACATTTGAGAAAACAATAAATCCCAAACATTTTATAAAACAAAGTGTGTTACATTTTTGTTATATGGCCCAATATGTTAAATAGTTCTTTAATTCAAATGATAATAAAACATTCATAAGAACAAAAAAATACTAAGTTATAGTCAGTTGTAAGTAAAACTGTTTTAAAAAAATTCTGATTCTTAAGTTATGGACATATGTTGTGTGTATCTAAAGAAAGTATGACCTGCCAGTTGGCTAATTGCTTTAGTTGTTTCTTTTTCACTTCAAATTTTCAAGGCGCCAATGAGCAGTAAGTAAATCAAGCTGGCATAGACTGCACTCCACACCAACCACATACAGTATGAGAATACGCCAAGAAAACCGTTGAACTTGTCGTCTTTTTCTTTTGCAACACTGAATGAGAATACAAATTTAGTAATAGTTGCCTCTCACTTCATTATCACTTTCCACTCATTTTTTCTATAATATCAGACATACAGTTTATGATGTTATGTCAAAGAAGAGAGAAAAAAATAATCAATACATTATTAGTATGGAGTGTTTTTTTTTTCGTTTTTATTTGTATAATATTTTTATTTTAAATCAGTGAAAAAAATGCAATTGAATATGAATATACTTGAATTGTGTTGTATGCTTTGTGTGCTGTTCACCTGAAAAGCAATTGAAATATAAAATTACCTTAAATTACGATGTGGCTATAAAATGTATTTATAGTTTCCCAACGCACCCATTTACGCCCAAGTCTGTGTATTTCATTTTAGCTTACTGTATTGGATCGCCCAGCAGCTCAACCATGCAGTACTTAGTCCAAGACCATATGTCTGCCCATTATAAGAAAGTCATCTCTGCCAAAGGTAAGAAATTAAAGTTAATAGAATATATCTAAACTAAACTTGTATTCAAATTGCAACTGGAAACCTTGAGTATTATGAACAAGAAAACTCTGGTATGATTTACTTTAAATGTAGCATTTTGACAGCCTATTCAAATTAATTTGTGGCTGCTGGGCAGCAGTGTGGAGTAGTGGTTAGGGCTCTGGACTCTTGACCAGAGGGTCGTGGGTTCAGTCCCCAGTGGGGGACACTGCTGCTGTACCCTTGAGCAAGGTACTTTACCTAGATTGCTCCAGTAAAAAACCCAACTGTATAAATGGGGAATTGTATGTAAAAATAATGTGATGTCTTGTAACAATTGTAAGTTGCCCTGGATAAGGGCGTCTGCTAAGAAATAAATAATAATAAATAATAATAATTTGATTTGTTCTTTCTAATTTTAGCTTTGGTGGACAATTCAGTGCCCAAAAGTTTGCTAGCCAGCATTAAATGTAGGTATATTATCTACTTAATTACAGTTGACAATACTGTATTTAAAAACATGTCATTTCATTTTGTCAATAAAACATACACACCTACTTTTTGTTTATATTGTAGATAGAAGACCTTATAAAAAACAAAGCTTGATTATTCCTCCGACATGTCAACTTGGTCTTAGATGAATAGCAATGTGTTTAACAGTAGTTATATCCTCTATTGTTAATTTAGGAAAGTCTATAGTGAATTCTGTATCATGGTGTCAACTTTTACTGATGCCCATGAATAAATTGAGCTTTTTATTGGCATTGTACAGTAATGGGATTCTGCTCTGAGCATTGTTGAATATTTGCTTTGGGCTTCATGGTATCAAATTGGGAATCATCATTTATTTTGATTGATGAGCTCTGTACAGAAAATGTCTTTAAGTCAACTTCAGTCAGTGCAAGAGAGAAGAACACCATGATGTACTTAAAGAAATGTTATCTCTTTCAAATTCAATAATCCTGTAGTTTGAACCCAGGTTTTATTTAAGGAAAATCGGTTGCAGTGGGCATTACCTGCTCGACGATTGGGCGATAGTTAAGAACAAAATGTTTGGCTGCTATATATACTTTTTATGTTAAACTCTTTATTTATTACATAATGGGTTTCATTTCTAAGATTGAATCCAGTCTTGACTGTGAGGAGGCTGCATGTTTTTGTAAAGCTTCTGCTGTTGCCTTGGGCTTCTTTACTTGAAGTGCATTGTGGCTCCTCAGATTTGTCTTGTATTCTAATGTATGAAAGTACACATACCAACCAAGTACAGTTTTTGATTTTTAAATCCATGAGGGCAGTTATTTCAAACTGTTAATTATTTGTTTTGTGATTTTGTTTTTGAAGACAGTGACCAACAGCGAAGGGAAAAGGTGAAAAAGAAGGTAGACCGGTATAAGAGGGGAGTTCTAGCTGCCAGGTCATTAGCAGGAGAGAGCTACAGAAGTAATGGCAGACATTCTTCCACTGAAACTATTAAGGTATTTTTGATTTATTATTTTAGTATTTCCTTATAAATTATACTACACAGATGCCTGCCAGAGCAATTTCAACACCTTTGCTAGAAAACTGTTTATGTGGCTGCTGTAGCCAGGATAGGACTACAAAGACAACAAATGCACTGTTTACTATCTTTTAGTGTCTGAAGAACCTTGGCCATTAAAACAGTTGAGGGTCTTTATTACACAGTTTTTGCCAAGTGTCTCTGAGATCATAATTCCATTCCTGTTGTTGTGATGAAATTACCTGTATGGATGGTTCTCTGTCATATGCATTACCTGAAGGCTAAATATTGATATCAAGATGAGAAACCAGCATACTTGGTTTCACAAGGGTTTTGTGTTCATGAGTTTGGGCAGCTTCTTCTTTGCCTTTACCTGAACAGAAGGGTGTTCACTTTCGCTATAACCTGGTAAAGACGGCATTTTTAATTTGCTTGTCTGGATGCAGTACCAAGTTATTTAAAATGTGTGTAAGACCTGCTGACTCATCAGCAACACTGCATCCTGGTACACTGCATTAAATCACTCATGATTGGTGTAGTGATAATGCTGTATTATATTGTAGCCAGGTTCCTATTAGTAAAGAACTTGCTTGTAAATTGCATTACCCCTGCCTTTTCTGTTTTCTTAGCACTAAGCCTGATACTATAATTGTGCTTTTGTATTATATAAAATATTTTGCTTTGATACTTGAAAAGGGTAAATAATTTATTGCAATAAAACTGTGGAGCCAATCTTTTTATATGCAACTTAAAAAATGCATAATTGTATAGCCCAGATCAACCATCTACATAAGGGGGTAATTGTTTTAAACAGGATAAATCACGTGAGAGATGTCATTGTACCATTAATGAAAGGAACAACCAATAATGCTTCATATTGATTACTCATTTTGTGCATATTTATTTACCAAAACATGCCTCAATACAAAACCCCTTACATTTTCATGGATCATGAAATACAGGTTTTACTCATCTGGAAAGTGTGCAGATGTCAGCCTAATTTATTTGAGATCATAACATGTGCAATATAGTATTCATTTTTATTAGTAGTGCTTCTGTGATGTTATCAGCTTTATTTGTGTTGCCTTGACAACTTTTAGGCCGTACAATAAATATAGGTAATGCTGTACAGTACACTGCATTTGGTAATCCTGCAAGAAAAGTTCCATATTTAAGAATTCTGTCAAGCTGTCAGGTTTTCTGAATATGTGTGTCATGATATTTAAATAGGTTCTATTACTTTTAATTTTTGTTTTTTTTAGAATAGCGTGCCAGTGCAAGATAATGGTGTTGAGGAGTTTTATCCATATTCTGAAAGCAGACCTGCTTCATCACCGAGATTTGTAATCTTTCCCCATTCAAAGGCACATCCGTCTGTGAATGACAGCACCAGAGAAAATGCTCAGAAGATCTACTACCGCTCTTGTTCAGATTTAACTTATAGAAGCTCCACTTCTAAAAGGCAGTGTTCTGTGTACAGTCCGTCTGGCAGCGTTTTAAAAAATCAAAATACTGGCAAGTCATTTCAGGATCCAAAGCAGAAAACTTACAGTGGAGATCTTTTAGAAAAGCATTCTCATAATTTCAAAGAAGAACAGCTCTTCATCCCAAGAACTTTGAAAAAGGACAACAAATCATTTTTGTCACAGTACAGGTACTGTACCCCTCCCAAAAGGAAACCAGAAAAAGATAAAACAAGACTAAACCAGGAGGCCAAGATAATGACAAACCAGGATACACAAACTGAGGAAAGGTAAATACAAATAATTTCTGTTGATATAGAATATAATTTATTGTTTATTTTCTTTCAGAGACCAATATCCTAAATATGTATACTGTGCCGGGGATTTATTAACATGAGAATGAACATCTGTTTACTTCGGCACAACCTCTATACATCAAGTTGGTCACTGCAAATGAGTATTCTGCTATTCTGTATATACTTGTACATAGCTCTAAAATGGTTTGTTTTCCCTTTTAGCTGTGAAGCAGGCACTGCCTCACAAGATAAAAAGTGTTTAACTGAAGCAGAGTGGGTTGTGCAACAGGTCAGTGACATTATTCTAACTATACCGTTTGAAAGCTTTTTGGAGGTAAATGGTAACAAAAAATGTAATGGAGTTAAATCATAAAGCTTTCTGATCACTATGAATGTTAGGTACTTTGGTTTGTGTAAAGTTGTTTATTTAAAAACTTTTGACAACAAACCTTAATTCAAAGAAGAGTATTTGTCCCTTTATCAATATAGAAGAGTTCGGAAACATCTGTCTCCTTGTGCCTTGTGTCACACAGGCTGATTATACTGAACATATGTGGTCCGATGAAGAAGCAGATGCTGGAGAAAATTCAGGATATGGTTTTCATATAAAAGAACCAAAGAGCAGCTTGGAAAATACTGACCACATGTACACTTTCTCAAGGTAAGTCTTGAATGTCAAAAAACAATGTCTAAGTCTCTGTTATTAGCTTGTTTTAATGTTGAAGGGGACATTTTGGAAGCTTTATTTTACATCCGAGGCATGGAAACCATCAGCCTCATGTAGAATAGATGAAGATGTTTTTCTTAAGAAAGTCTGTTTACAAGCATCACGGCAGAGAGAATAATTTGACCTATCTATGTCTGCTTATTTTATTCTTCTAAGTAAAATGAACACATCTTCAACATCTAAATCTACTGAATAATATTGTAATGACTCAGATGAGCAAACTGTGACTCACAGGCCAATAATTACATGGGACATACTGGAACATAACAGGGTTATTTATAACTAAATGGAAATAAATGTGCAGCATTCCTGATGAAATAATAATCATGTACTGTGGAGTGGTTTAGTTTGTTTTTCTTTATGGCTGAACAGCTGTTAATTCAACTAGTTATTTCTCATATACCTGCTTTAATGCTAATATGCTGTATTGTATAGTTTTTGTTTACATATTTAACAAAATTAAATAAATACAACAAAGACAGCAAAATCAAAACATTTTCTCCATCAGGTTGACACCGGATAGAATGAAGTCTCCAACTATGAGGAAAGTCCAAGCTGAGTGAGTATAATATGCAAGTAGTATCTGTTCAATTTACAGGAGTGCTAACCAAGTTGTGCTTCAAACTCTCTGCAAAGCTGCAATCATACCATGTGATCTACTGCAGAGGTACCAGGATGCAGCAGTTTATCAATGGTGTTTTATTTAAAATATTTTCAAATCCTGAATTAAACATTAAAAGAAAAAAACAAGAGAACAACTAAAATATTCTGAGCACAACTAAAAGGGGACCAAGGGTCCTGGTTTGTCATGGAATTGCCCCTATATCAACAGCATGCACTAAAGATTAATTTTTTCATCATACAGAGAAGAAGAGTTGAGGTACCTTAAATTTGTTGCAGACGTAACAAACGAGATCTTGACAATGGGATTGTATTCTAACAGGTATGTTCAGTTTCTGCAGCATTGTTAATTAGGATTAACTCTTTTGATAAAGTTGGATAGGCAGATAAAAATGCTTACATGCATAAACTGTTGTCCTTTACCGATTTTATGCTCGCACACTTAAAGCTGATTTCAGTGACCCTTGCACTACCTAGTGCTAATTGGGGTGTGTAAAATTAGGACTAGTCCTCAATCTTAAACTTACCCGACATACTAGTCATAAAATGTGAGTTGAAAATGTTCACATCTCATGACAAGGATTCCCTGTAACCCTTTGTTTTGTATATGAAATAACAATGCAGATAATCACAAATCCACAAATTTTAAACAGCCATTGACTTGTGAATGTTACATAATACATCTGGATAAACTTGAAAGCAATGCTGATGATTAAAGTTTAATGTTCAGTATCTAACATTTCACAACTAAAGCAAATGTGTTATCCCCCTAGGGTTTTAGAACGTGTATTTCAGCGGCATGTAGAACAGAATAAACATCGACTAGACAAGGTAGGAACACAGCAGATTCATGTATCCTGAATACAGTGCTTTTTATGATGTTTGCAACTGTAATGACTACAACATTTTAATTTATTAAGTTTTTTTTATAGGATAACACTTTTTTTTTTTTTTTATACAGGATAAAATGTGCCACCTGCTGGATGTGCTTAGAGATGATCTTGGATGCAGTTCTGATGATAAATATTCAAGGCTGACTGAAAGCAATACATTATTTGGACACAGGGAGGCAACCCATTTGCACTCTGAAAATCTGAAGTTGAATGGAGTTGACACAAGGAATAACACAGAAAGTGCTTATGTGCTAGGTGAAGATTTGTGGAATGGTGTAATATCTAATTATTCATCTACTTCACTATGTACAGAACATAGCTATCCTACTGCCTTACCAGAATACCAGCAACAACAAGTTGAGGGTTTGGAAGAAAAGCCACAGGTTGAGACTCACAAAGGGAAAAGTAGCGACTTCACTATTGTGGAGCTTGCTCCCGACAGTGAAAATGAAGTAGATGGAGGGTCAAAGGATGTGGAGGATCTTGGAAAGAATTTAGCAGAATCCTTGCTTGTTTCTGATCAAAATGAGCCTTGTGAGATTCTAGAGGAGTCCTGTAAAAGAGATTCAAAATCAGATTGTGACATTAGTGATGAAGATTTTTGATGCTGTCAAACTTTCTGTCACTGAATTACTTTTGAAAGCCAGTGATACATAAAATTGATTTTAATGTCTGACGATTTACTGTTCAGGTTTTTTAAATGCTCTGACAGTTTAATGCCAATGAAAGAGATTCAGTCACATAAAGGCTAGTATTATTATCCAGTCTGAATTGTTTACATACTGCTTTAAACTGTTATATGTTTTATTGTAAATTACATTTTGTTTTATCATGACAAAGCTTGAAACTAGTGTTTACAACTTTTAAATAAATATTTTCTTGGAATTAATAAAGATAAATACAACTGTTATAATTTAGTATGGGAGAATCTATTGAAGTATAAATGGAAGTACAAAGTTCATATATGTGAATGTAGTTTATGTATGTTTATTGATCTTCGTTCATTAGAAAAATGTTTACTGTTTCCAAATATTAGTATGCTTCAGCAGCATGGCACTAAAAATATTTATATGCAGTTGATTTGAAGAATTGAATAATCTATCACGCTTTTTAAGGCATGTTGCAGAGGTGTAGTAGTAAAGGCAAATATAAATATAGTATACAACAGTAAGAATTCAAGAGATAGCAACACTTAACGGGGAGGATACTTTGAAAGAGGAATTTATTTTTATTTTATTTTTTTCTTTTACATGGCAGCACTGTAAATATGCTGGCCAGAACTTAGGGTAACTGTTTGATTCACTTTTGGTGCCACTATATGTCATGTACTATTTTAATCTTTTAAGTATGTAATCCTATTGGAGGAATAGACACTGCAAAACCAAGAAAGGCTGAATTCGGACTGAATCAAGACTTTTTAAACTTTGAAAATCATATTTTTAGAAAGGCTATCCATTTAAAATTATATTGTATTTCAGTTAGATTCAGTTTTATATTTGACTCCAACCTGTCTTTATGCATCTTTTATTGTTTTCGAGTAGTGGTTAGCTGAATGGTGTTTTTTTTTTGTTTTTTTTCCCCCCCAAAACAGCATCAATTCTAATGTTTCTGAGGCTGAACTGTATGTTGGCAACAGTATTCCAAGTTATACAAAGTAATTTACAAAATATATGCTAAGAGTTCATACCATTTTTTAATACAATGTTGTATCTCATGTTTGATCTATGCAAGAGTAATATGTGGTCATTGTGAAAAGAAAAACTGTCCAAAAGAATGACATTTATCGACCCGACCATTTAAATCATTGCTTTTGTCATGTCATCCTTTTGGACAGTTTTTCTTTTCATTCTGTGAAACCTAACAGCACAGGTACTTTATTTTTTTTAAAGAAAACTGTGATTTTATTTAGAGTAAATTTAAGTAAAATACCTTGTTTAACTTTGTTTTAATCTTTTGTTGCACATTTCATTTGTTCCAGTCAGTGTATTTCATCAGGGTATTACACACGCACATTTAACCCACTAGGTTTGACTAATTATACTCAAGAGTTACTAGAAAATTGTTAAACACTTGGAGTCTAGTATTCGTGATGTTAATAAATCAACCCTACCAGAAAACACCACAGAATGGAAACACACAGTCTTACTATGAGCCTAATTAATAAGTACTGTGTATTTAAGCTGGCTTTAAACAATTGCTCAAACGTTTTTTTCCATCCCTGCACCAACAGTGCCGAGGTCAAAACATGTCCTCTTTAGTGCATTATCCCCACGGGTGTGAGGATATTAATGTGCCAATATTTTTTGGGGGTAGTGTAAGTGATAAAGAGTCAATTCCAGCAGGAGATCCTACAAGCTTTATATAAATTCAATTCTTCCAAATTCACTGAACAATAAAATAAAATCAGTCATTATTTTTGCGACTGGGCAAGGAAAGGTAGTTCCTAAGGCCAACCATATCCAGTGATTATTAACATATGTTTTTTCTCTCGTTTTTTTATTATTATTATTTTACTAGTCCCTATCAATAGTTATTTTATTCTACATAGGAAGGGGTGTTAATAATAATATATGAAAACAGTCAGCCTTATGCATCCCGCCTGCCCCCCCCCAAAAAAAAGTAAATAAATAAGTCTGCCACAATTTCACCCAAAATGTGTTTTTAGTAAATGAATGCAAAAGTAAACGAAGTTAATAGGATCCTAATTTAACATACCACTGCGGGTTACACACAAGAATAACATAACAGACTCCCTACTCAAAACTGTAAAACCACACAAACAACAGGTGGCCTATGTAATAATAATTTTTAAAAAAAAGTCGGTCACTTTTTTAAATACACACAAAGTAATTTGGTAACCTATATCAGGCTTTAAAAAACGATGTTGCAACCTCGTTATTATGTCGCCTCTTAAAAATCACGCTGTTAGTGTCTGTACTGAGAGAGATATATCCCACCCCTCTCTGAGCCAGCTGCCCCATTCCTGGCATATTCCCTGCCTGGCATTCCAGCTGTCTGACGTAATGGACTCAAACCCATAGGCCAATATTTGACTATCATTACGCCGCAGCAGCAACCTTCTTTTACTTAACTCTCACACCTGTGAAATCGCTTATTGTTGTTTTTTTTTATGCAAAAACACAAAAATACATAACATTTATTTAAAATGAATTATCAGCTAATAAAAAGATGAACCACGATCAACCGAGATAAGGTCAAAGGCTGTTAAAAAAAAAAAAAAAAAAAAAAAAAACTGTAGTCCCCACCCGCGGCAGGATACAGAAACAAGCCTCTTTACCACCGACAGGAAGTGAGGCATGTTTTCGTGATTTGGATATTCCAGCATGTTGATACTAACAGAGAAAGTAATGTTTTATTAGTTAAAAAAACAAACAAAAAAAAACAGCAATTCTTGGTTGAGATATGTTCGAGAGGAGATTAATCGCAAGGCAACACGAAGTAGACTTCTTTGGGGCAGATGATATCAACAGGTAATTCCTGAGAGTAAAGACAAATGGGACAAGACCTGTGTTTTGGTCCGTCTGGTTGCAAAAGTGGACACCGAGGCTTGGAGACAGCAGTAAGAGTTCATCATGATTAAACTGTGTTGATAGTGCCTTTTACATTGCATTGGATGTATTTTGTCTGTAAAGGTTGTTTTGTTTTCCGATTTAAAGCGCTTTTTGGAGTTCACGGTTTACACAGCACTATTTTTTTTTTGGCAGGTTACTGTTTTCTGAGTTGGCAGGCAAAACTGCACAGCAGCGAGCAGCTAGCTAAAACTGATAGGAAATTGGGGTTATTGTTTACTGTGTTTATTTATTTATTGTTTCAATTTTACAGCAACTAAAAAGAAAATTCGTTTTTCAAGTACCACTGCTGTTTAAAAAAACAGCTTTTTGGAAGTATTGAGTTCTTAAAGTTTATGCTTTTCATGTACAATTTTAAGGGAATGCAGGTTTACTATACTGTACTATGTGCGCAAAGTAACCTATGTGATTTTATCTGCCAGTGTCAAACCAGCAGCTACACGTCTGTGGCTGAGAGGATTCATAATTTGCCTTTGTTTTGCTAATCTTGTGATGGTGTCTGCTGTCTGCTGCTTTATATGACTTGGGAGTGATAAAAACAAGTCGAAAGGTCAAAAAAAAAACTGGAAGAAACAGAGCCGTAAAAAATGTGTGATAATGTATATTTGATTTTAATTACTGTTCAACGTACTAGCAATGCATTTGAGGTTGTATTTTTTGGGACACTTTAATAGATATGCTCATTATGGTTTATGCTGTGGTGCACATTTAGGTAAAGTCAATGTTGTGCATAAGAATATATGTAAGGGATCTTTTAATTATTGTTCTAAAAAATGTCAACCATGCAACAGATGTTTACTTTACATTCTAGATAAACTAAATCATATGTGTTGATCATGTGTAAATGCTTCATGAAGGGGACACTTTATTTTGTTTCAGCTGCTCCTTTCCTGGTGCAAATTGCAGATTTAATCACATCCAAAATAGTAGCTAGGCACAGTTGCTCTGGTTTGACCAAATTCCTCATAGCTTGCACATTAAGGAGAACAGAATACCACAGTAGGGTTCCTTTTAAGTTTCTAGGGTTGCATAAATTGTTATTCACTTTCTTTTCTCATCTTCTGTTTTGCAGGAACACATGTATCCAGTATGCAGATGCCTAAATCTCCAGTCACTTCTTGTTGCTGGTCATTGTGATACACGGACACACGTCATCAGCTGAAGGGCGGTTTTCTAGTGGGCTGTGAAACATGCCCTTGCCATTTGGATTAAAATTAAAGCGAACTCGAAGGTATACTGTGTCGAGCAAGAGCTGCCTAGTCACACGAATTCAGCTGCTGAACAATGAATTTGTGGAGTTTACACTTTCCGTGGAGAGCCCCGGACAGGAGTGTTTGGAAGCTGTGGCACAAAGACTGGAATTGCGGGAGGTAAGGGCTCTCCATGTCTGTGTGTCAGCAATAATTGGGATGAGGTCAAAGAAAAACATGACAGCCATTACAGTAGGGGATGTGAATTTTGAGTGAAATCATATTTGAATGCTTGAATGCTACAATCCACTGTAAAATTGTTGGGAGGGTGATTGATTTACACAGTAACAAAAGTACTTTAAAAGCTATCCTTATTTCAGGTCTTATTTTTTTTGACTGTGTAGAGTATTGCATGTATTTTATACATCAAGAAACTAATATAGAGCAAGGAAATAATTTGGCTCCTTCTCTGTATTTAATTATAAAAGGTTTTCATTTACATTCCCTGACAGTTCTAGCCCATCTCAACCATTAAAAGGGCATTATGTGTCAAAGAATAGATATTCCAGTAATCATATCTAATTCAAATGACTGTACTACTTGATCTATAAATGAGCCTTGAATTTGCTGTGTAGAAGCCGATGAATCTGGCTTGGAACACTCTCAATACATGCAGTAGACAAGAGTTTATACAGCAATCGCTGCAAGAATTGGCATATGTGTGTAACAGGTATTGCTTTACGCCAGGAAAAAGTATATTCTGCATAGCTGGACCACACAAATAGATCTAACACTCCTGATTTGAAAAAAAGCAGTTTTTAGGTTTGAATTTTTTTGCGATTTATCATGGTCAGTGAAACCAGCTGTAAAGCTCATAATTTTGCATGCTTTAGGAGTTACATCAAAACAAAGCTTGAAGAGTTGTTTATTTTTCCTACAGATGACATATTTCAGTATCTGGTATTTGAATAAACAGAATCAACAAAGATGGGTGGACTTGGAAAAACCTTTGAAAAAACAACTCGACAAGTATGGTGTGGAGCCCACAGTTTACTTTGGGGTTGTGTTCTATGTGCCAAGTGTGTCACAGTTTCAGCAGGAGATCACACGGTAAGTTTGCTGCAGTACCATGGGGCCTGTTTTAATAGTCAGAAAAGTGATTTAAATTTCATTGCCTTTAAATTTGTAAATCCACAATAACAACCTTTTCCCACTTTATTCCTATTATCACTACCACATAGTACAATAAAGTCAGGAAGGGGGGCACTGGTGATTAAACAGTGCATGGTATTTAGTTCTGCTACTGCTTAAATCACTTTGTTGTGTCCACTCTTTTGGTGGCTTATTAAGGCTGGGACGATGCCTCCTTTTTTATCATCGATGCATCAGCTGTTTTGGAAAACGAAACAGAAGTAATACGCTCTGAGCCATTGGTAATATATTGAATAGCTACTAAATTATTGAAAGCTATTGCATCAGTTACATGACATCAGATTATACATAACTCCTCTAAAAAATGTCTTGTCTTATTTTCATCTTGACTGGTGTCGAGTGGAGGTATTAGCTCAAACCATCCATTGAATAATTTGACAAGGAAATACAAGTAACAGATGGTTCATTTTCAGCAACAGCATAACATTTACAAAAAGCAGCCCTGTATCATGGTGCCCGTTTGTTATGTTTAGTGTTTGTGAAGCAACAGGATCGCATCCACATTCTTTGCTTTTACAGAGGAATGGAACTTGTTTACAATCAGTCCTGCTGAGCTGAAACCCTGCTCGCTGGGGACTAACGTTACTGAGATGCTTAACGTGCTTCTGGCAAAGAGGCTACTTTTGGAAAGCAATCTTTGCTGTTTTTTCACTATTAATTTGTGTCCTAGTATAAAATACAATTACCTTACTTTTTTTAACAGTATGTGAATGTGTCATAGCATAAAATACAATTGCCTTACTTTTTTTTAACAGTGTGTGAATGTGCATAGTGAAAGGTCAAGCAAGCAATTGATCAAATGATACAATGGATCGATGCATCACCCCAGCCTTATGGATTATCTTTTTATTTTAACTTTTTTTTTTAGACTGTTTCAAATATCTCCTGACTGATGTGTAGCTTGTGTGCTTCGATGTGTAACGATTCAATATTTTGTGGTGATGAAACAGTGTGGCATCTTAAATCATGTGTTTATCTGACCCACACCCCTGTTCCTTTTTATGAATGCATAAATGCAAAAAGAGGTGATATTGTAATTACACATCACAGCAAAATGTTAACTTTGTTTCCCTATTGTAGGTACCAGTATTACCTTCAGTTGAAAAAGGATGTCTTAGAGGGACGCATACCCTGCACAATGGAACAAGCCTTGCATTTAGCTGGTTTAGCTGTTCAAGGTAAGGTTCACAACACGCTGAACTCTTCAGATAGTTCAGCCCGTTGTTCTGGTTTTTTTTGTTTGTTTTTTTTTACATTTTGCTTTCAGATATTCCGACGTGATACAGTTGGTCATAACGATCTGTAGCAAACACTTCTAGGATGAGAAATTCCACGCCCTGCTGTGCTTTCATATCTAAGAAACTATATGAGTTGTATTCAGGGTTGCTTCATTTGGGGTATGCCCACACATGCTGTAAGTTATCGCGCTGAAGTTTCATTTTAATAATGATAGTTTTTTTTTTTATAATTTAGTTTTGTTGTAATGTGGGTGAAAAGGAAGACATGCTTTTCCATGTGGTGATTTTTTTATTTTGTTTTATTTATTATTATTATTTTATTTTATTTTTTTTACCTCTTTAGTAGCTACCATGACAAAATGAAATAAAAACAGGTATGCATTAGAGCAGAATAAGGTGACATACACCAGCAAGCAAACATTTTCATTTTTGGACCAAACGTTTTGAAACATGTTCAGCATCTGGAAGAGTCACATTTCATGCCAACCCTCTGAGCTACTTATCTAAAGAAAGACTAAAGCAAATGCTGCTGTCGGGTTTTCGGATATTTAAAGAACGAGCTCCATAATTAAGTAGAAATTAATCTAAAAAAATATGTAGTAAAATTAGGCTCAACAGATTTGAAGAGTTGTTGTATTTTTTTTAAACCAGTGAAGTGTTAGCAGCTTTAAAAGTGGCATGAAGATTCAAGGCTTTACATTTCTGAAAGTGTTTGCTTAGGAAAAGAATTTCAAACACTGCCGGCAAAATATCTGGCAGCAGAACTTGCTGGATCTACAGCAGCATTGCAGAGGGACTGAGATCATCAACTGTTGCAATCTTGCTGCTAGCTTGTATCACATGTTGCATGAAAAACCCCCACTGTATAAATGGGTAATTGTATGTAAAAATAATGTGTAAAAAAATAATGCAATTGTATGTAAAAAATAATGTGATATATTGTAACAAATGTAAGTCGCCCTGGATAAGGGCGTCTGCTAAGAAATTAATAATAATAATAATAATAATAATAATAATAATAATAATAATAAAGAATACTGGTGATTTATACAATCAAGGGCTATGTTGTAAACCTAAAAACCTGTATTTAAAATGCTTGTGCTGCCCTGGAAGACGGTATCTATTTTTATTTACTGTTGGTGCCAGTCATGACTTGGTTTAGTACAGTATAGAGTTATACAAATAGCTTGGATAGTCAGCATAGCTGTTGGGATTGCTTACATAGCTGTTTGCATTGGACCTTTTAAAATGCACCGCATTGTTCCTTCATACATTCAGTGTTTGTAGAATGAAACTTACTGCCGTGCTTGACTGACATATTTACATGTGTATTTGTTTTTTTTGTTAAGGTTGTTGGGCGGTAGTGTCTGTAATCAAAATACTTGCCCTGTTATGAATGAAGAGCAAAAACAAAAGGTTTCAAAGCTTATATGGTTGAAGTTTTCCTGTTCTGTTTTTTTTTAAATTGTATTTATTTGTGTGTTTTTGGGTAATATTGCCTCGCTGTTAAAAAATAAATAAGATGGGAACAGTTAACTTATTTTGTATTTATTTATTTTATAAATTATCACAGTGATTCAGACGATTAAAGTTTTACGACTTCTGTTTTTAGTCAATTTAGCGCATAGCAAGTGAGTTTTACTGTCACAAATCTGTAAAGAAAGACTGAAATACAGGGCTAACTTTTTTCATATTTCTAACAGCTGATTTTGGGGACTTCGATCAGTATGAATCCCAGGACTTTCTTCAGAAATTTGTCTTGTTTCCAATTGTAAGTTTTTTCCAAATTCAAGTTTTAATAATTTATTTTCAGTGCTTATAAGAGGAGTCTGGTTATAAAATCTTTGATTTCCTTTTTTTAAAAATAAAATAATAATTCTAACTATTTTAAATCTATTTTTACCAAACATTTTCATTTTCCTTGTTGGTTTATTTGATATCTGCTGTATTAAATGTTGGATAGCAGCACACACAGATAACCTCTAATAAGCTACATGCCTGTAAAATAATTAATAACTCCACTTTTCATTTGCTTTGCACACAAGCTGTTATCTGTTTTGTTGAGAAGCAGTAGCTTTTAAGATATTTTTTTTTTTTTTTTTTAATGCCAAAGATTAGGACGTTAAAAATGATCAAAATCCTTGTTAAATAAAAATTAAACCTCTGGTCACTTTCTGGATGAAAATCAGGACCACAGATGCATTTTAACGACACTTCCGGTTCTAGCCACACCCACTTCCAATGACATCATCCAAGTACTATTATTTGTATGAGTAATGGGTTTTCTGCACACCCCTACTATAGAGTTTAAACATTGTCTTGTTCTGTATTTCTCCTGAAAGGACTGGATACAGGATGAACGAATGCTTGAAGAGACAACACAAAAAGTTGCCTTATTGCACCAAAAATACAAGTAAGACTTTTGACTTTTAGTTCCATAACAGTTCAGTTACAGCTGTGTGGTGTAGCTGGCACTGTAATTGCCAATTAGGAAGGGCTAATGGTATATTGTGTGTTGGGTGATAGCACATGTGTGCTTGTAGTGTTACACTTGAGTCTTGAAGTAACCTTTGTTTCATTTGTTTTGCTGCTTTGTGCAGATCCCATATTTGTCTGTTACACTTTAAATACAAAGTCTCATACTAGCTTTTAGTACTTTTTTTGGTTTTATTTAAAATGGTACAGAAGCACACTATTGCAGACAGACAAACTGGAGTAGTTGTTTCCCAGCTTACCATCTACAGGGAGTTATTTTGATGGAATATTTCTCATTCTTCGCAAGCAATGCACAGTATTCATACATAATCTATGGAAGCTGAGGGCCAAACACTCTGTTTGTTTTCCTGATTCTGTTGCTAAACACTTAAAACCAAAAGTTGTCAGACCTGTTGTTTTTGCTTTTTAGTAACTAGAAGTTGACAAAATAGGGTGTTTTTTTTATGTTCAGTCTGCTAACGCTTGCTCCATAGTTTTGAATAAATAGTAGTCATGATTCATCTCTGTTACTCAAATGACTGCCACAAAGCCGTCAGTTTATTCACACGCAAGACATAATATATCAGAAACTGTTGCATTTAGAGTGTATATATATATTTTGCACACTCCATAAGGGTGGTGATACATTTTCAGTACACTCGAGCCTTAAATATAGGTCCTAATCCTGTTGGTTGTTTATTTGTGTTTGTATTTGTAGAGGTCTTCTGGCCCCAGAAGCGGAAATGCTGTATATGCAAGAGGTAGAGAAAATGGATGGCTATGGTCAGGAAAGTTACCAGGCAAAGGTAAGAGTCAAAACTTCCATCTTCATTTCTTTCTAGCAGTGCTGGCAAAGGTCATCTTCTGTGTGAATATGAAGGTATATAGTGTTTGTCCCTGCCAAAAAAATGATCTGAGGATATATGTTACTGCTCTTAACAATGACAACGATACTTCAAATAAACACAGATGAACACCTGGTTGTTAAGCTTATTTCTAAGATTACAGTAAATGTATGATGTGGCTGCTTCTCATTATTTTTTTATTTTTGTATCCATTTCTGTGTTCTGTATCCAGGACAGCCAGGGCTCTGATATATCTATTGGTGCGTGTTTGGATGGAATCTTTGTGAGGCACAAAAATGGCAGACCTCCTGTTATATTTGGGTAAGGAATGAAAATCCTACCGCAGCCCTCTATAGGATTAAGCGGTTACCGATAATGGATGGATAAATGGATGAAAATCCTTAAAAGGGAACTGTAATGCAAATGAATATATAACCATTTCAATAGAAACCATGTTAACTAAAGCTTGTGATGCATTTTCAGCCTCTTGAGCAGTATATTGTGTAAAAACCATTAAAACAAATTAACATTAAATGTATTGGCGCTCTTTTCCGTTGTGCTTTGTGTGACGTCCTGTCATTGACTCGCTCTATAGTCACACATAGTATTCTATTGAGCGTAGGTCCCGTTCCTGTATTATGTAGCCATTGTTTTGTTATGGCCACCCTTTGTTGGTTTAAAGGCTTAGTCACAAAAAAGTACTTTTTGTTTCTGTTTTTCCTTTTGTTATTTTTGCACCCGAGCGCTTTGCATTCCGGCATAATTCACCCGGCCGGTGTTCACTGGTGTGGGTGGCTGTCAACTATATGACGCAACACCGGCGCCAGAAAGGATCCAATATGGCGGCGGCCTGCATTTCCAGCTGACCCAGAAAGCTGACAAAAAAATTGAAATACTGGCCAAACGCTTGACTTTTTAACAAAATTGGTGTAGGGAGACACATTTCTTATGTATACAGAGCATTTAGAGAGCCTTGTTATTTTGAGTACAATTCCCCTTTAACATAGCTGCTGGAATCTCAGGAGCTAATCGTCTGTCCTTTTACTCGTGAAGTAGTAGCACTAATATGATTGGGTGTCGGTGGCCTGTCTAATTGCATTCTGATTGGTTGCCACTATGCTGCTTGAACCTCTTATAAAATAAGTAAAATAAAATACACATTTTAAATAAAGCTGGTAAAATGTACAGACATATTTTGTGTTCAGACTTTTATGAAGAAAAAGTATCAACTGTGTAGGAGGAATTTTTCAGAGTACATTTGCAGTAGCTCCTTGGCAACCAGCTATTTTATTACACACAATGCTTTGTTTATTTTTTCCTATTGTTTGTATACTACAATCTATGATTTGATGCATTTTACAGATGGAATGACATTGCCAATATGTCACATAACAAGTCCTTCTTTGCACTGGAGCTGGTCAACAAGGAAGAAACCGCTCAGTTCCAGACCGTGAGTTTTCAGACCATTGTACAGTTTTATGAAGGTACTGCAAGGTATTTCATTTTCCTGAATGTTCATTTTATCTTTGCATATTCACTTGTGTGAATAACTGACAGGAAGTCTGGGAGAGAAGTGTCACCCCCCCACTGCTGAGTTAATAATAATAATTGTGTGCAAGGCAGCCCACGCACAACTGCATTTGTGAGCCACTGTGCAAGCAGCTCAAATCAGCACTTAAAAAATAAAAGTAAGAACACCTGGCTGAAAATCTGTCTCCTGTTTAATCTGCACAATTTTGTTGTTTTTTCTTTATTTTTCTCTAGGAAGATCTGGAAACTGCCAAATACATTTGGAGGATGTGTGTCGCTCGGCACAAATTCTACAGAATTAACAAAAGCAGCCTGTAAGTGTTCGTCGGAATCCTGGTTTCTCTGCAGTTTCTTTCAGTTGTCAGCTGCCTCATTTCTGTCCATTTCTGTCCTGTACCTCCTAGAGAGCCATCTGAATCGGCACCTGCTGAGGGCTCCCAGAAGTCTTTACTTACTCTTTCCTTTCCCCGCTTTCCATTGCTTTCTCGTCCTTCTCTGCCTAGCAAAGGGTGAGCAAAACAACTTTTAATACCTGCCGCCTTTTTTTTGTAAGTAATTTTCTTTTGTTACTTTATTAGAATTCTTTGTTTCAATGTTTAACATTATACGAGATCTGGCATTTTCAGCTTGTATGAATGAGGTCTTGAGTTGCAGGTATTCAAAAACAGGATTGCTGTATTTTAAAAACAGAATGTTATCCACACATTAACACTGATACAGATGTAAATGAACCCTGTCAGGTAATAGATTAAAGTGCACAATCTTGTATTCCACAGACAGACTCAGACTGCTGCTGTTAATCCAGTCAGAAGAAGATCCTCTACAAGAATGTCGCTGGTGTGTACAATTTAAATTATTACATTACTGGTTTTAGTCGTTAGACCTTATGTATCCTCAAGCATAAAATGTTTTACTTTAAATGTATAATGATGGCTTCATCAATTAATTAACATGTGATTGTGTAGTTGTAAGCAGTCCAAGCATGTGCATTAGCACAGCTCGTTCATTCTATAGAAATTACTCTAAGCCCAGAGTCATGACGATATTGATTTAGGTCATTCCTTTTGGGGCCCACAACATAAACAACAATTTTGATTAAATCTTGACACAATTGCATTGGCACGCTTTCATCAAAATAAGTAATAGTTCTGAAATCTCTAGTGATGAAATTGAAAGGAAATAACATTTGTATGTCTTTCTGTTTTGGTTTTGTTTTAGCCAAAACCTCAGCCATACATGATGCCTCCACCTCAGCTGCATTACAATGGACACTATACTGAACAGTACACATCTTCTCAAGGTACACTGTAAAACACCAGACTTGTGCAGAACCTGTGTCTTCACAATCCATACATTACCCTTCAGGGAACCCTGTAAACGCAGTTAGACACTGATTATTTGGTAGAAGTTTAAAAAGCCTAATTCAGAGTGTTTGTGAAATTGCATTGGCTCTCTGAAATAATAATATGTGGGGGAGATTAAAGCAAAAGTGACCCATTACCATCTTCAGTTATATACTAAATCTTAATTCTGTGGTGTCTATTTACTACATTCTTCCACAGCTTATCATTTTGAACTGTACGTCTCTGTCCTTTCTGAATTACATTTTTATATTTGGATGTCCTTTTACAGGAATTTTATTAGAGAGATGATATTTTAAGTAACGTCCTAAAAACGTGGGACAACTGTCAGCAGCTGAACTGTGTTAGATTTATTGTTAATACTAGTTTTAATGTGTTGTTCTTTTAAACATAATTTCCCACAAAGTAGAACCGGGTGCTTAGCATTGCAAATGTGCTATAAGCTGTTGAAATGTTGTTTTTTTAAAAAATTATTTTATTCAGATTAGGGGTTTGTACTTCTGGTTGGGTTGACTAAAGATGTTAGTACATTAAATTCTGTGCATCCAGTTTAGTCCTTTCTGTAGCTTGTATTGCAGTTTGATGGCTTTTCTTTACTTAGTCAAGTTTGTTAAATGTGAGCCTTGTAACATTATTTTTAGTATCTGTTAATGATGTTAACTTTATTTGTTACTTCTTCCCCAGATAACCTCTATGTTAACAATCAGAATGGATATTATTATCACTCTCAGACAAGCTTGGATAGGTCTCCTCATGAGTACAATGGCAGGATCAGAAACGGGAGTGTCTACAGCGCGCATAGCACAAACTCTCTCAATAACCCACAGCACTACATGCAGCCATCTCCCATGTCCTCCAACCCGAGCATCACCGGCAGTGACGTGATGAGGCCAGACTACATCCCGTCACACCGCCACAGTGCTCTCATCCCTCCTTCATACCGGGCCACACCAGACTATGAAACAGTCATGAGGCAGAAAAACAGGGGGGTGGTGCAAGCGGATCGACAAAGCCATTCAATGAGGAACCTCAACATAGGCAATTCGTATGCCTATAGCCGGCCTGATCCTTTAGTGTACAGCCAGCCAGAGATCAGGGAGCACACCCAGTTCAGCTCCCATAATACCAACCATTACCCTTTCCATCTGAATTACAGCTTCCACAGTCCGTCGCCTTATCCTTACCCCACAGATAGGCGCCAGGTGGTCGGTGCAGTGAGTGTGCCAGAGTTGACCAACGTTCAGCTACAGGCTCAAGACTACCCTGCTCCGAACATCATGAGAACACAGGTATACCGCCCGCCTCCACCGTACCCACGCCCAGCAAACAGCACCCCTGACCTCTCGAGGCACCTTTATGTGAGCAGCAGTAACCCAGACCTCATCACACGCCGGATCCACCATTCAGTTCAGACGTTCCAGGAGGACAGCCTGCCAGTGGCACATTCCCTACAAGAGGTGAGCGAGCCCCTGTTCACCACCAGGCACCCCCACATGCAGAAGCGAAACAGCATTGAGATAGCTGCACTGGCGCTGGGCTTTGAGAACATGAGGGTCAAAGAGAGAACCATGTCGGCATCTGCTGCCGAGGCTCCTCCCAGGGTGACGGCTTCAGGCTCCCAGCTTAAAGTGTTCCTGGAGAGAACGAAGGCAGAGGAAAGCCCCAGCAGAGAAGACGTGAGTTACGGCCATAAGAAATCTCTCTCTGATGCAACCATGCTGGTCCATAGTAGCGAGGAGGAAGAGGAAACTGAAGAAGAAAACAGCAGACACAACCCGCAGTACCAAGATGCTGCTGGCGGTACTGAGCCGCATGTTGGCATCCTGGGCCAGGATCCAAACGATCCCCTCCCGAGCTATCCATATGATTCTGTGCCTTCTCACCCCAGCCACCATGGCTATACGCCACAAACACTTATCAGAGAGCCTGAAAACGAGAAGCTGTGTGGAGAAGGGGACCCCATGTACCTGGCTGTTGATGGAAGAATACAGAGAAGAGGGGAAGGCATTCTAGTACCTTCAGTGTCTGAGTCGGACCTCAGTGTTTCTGCAAGACTGAGGGCGAGGCAAGACTCTTTTAAAAAAAGGCCGGTGTCTGATGTGCCGTCTGGAAAAAGAAACCCCCTCGAGGGTCTGCCTCCCCTGGGCGTGAGTAATTACTATCCTTGTTAACTCTTTGTTGTTTAAGTTTTGTAAGCTGCAATACACACTACACTTTTTGTTGTGGCATTTCTATGAAGGTATTTTCAGGGTGTGTGTTTTTGCATACCTCTCTGCTGTGTGCCTTTAACAAAAGAATCAGGTGTGACTACTGGGATTGCTCAGTGCATTCCAGTTTCTTGTTTCTCAGCAAACTAATAGCATTCAGGTTCCATCTCCTGGGTAGCTTTTGTCCAACTTTCTTTTGTAGGCTGCACACCTTTCTGACCATGGTGTTTGTTTTTCTTCTGTTTTAAGGGTTTGAAAAAGGGAAGCAGATCTGATATCAAGAAAATTGGGCCATTGAAGCTGGCTGCATTGAATGGATTAACTCTTTCAAGGATGCCCTTACACGATGAAAGCAAGCATGAGCCTGAAAAGGCACCAAATGATGAAAGGGTATGAATTTTTATTTGAGTTGGGTCTGCCTGTAAACTGAATAAAACCAAGTCTGGTTGACAAATGTTTCAGCTGGTGTCTTTTTTTTTTTTTCAGTGTCATATTGTAAAGTAGTAATTCTGCTAATGCTGAGTGGGTAGTTCTGTGCCTACCTTTTTAGTAAGACTCTATAAACACGTATGAATACATAATCAAACATTGATAATTGCTTGTTTATTCAGGATTCAGAACTGGAGAATTGTTCTCTAAATGCTAAACTTAGAAATCATACCATACCCTGGGGTGCTTTTAAAAAAAATCTAAACATAAAAACACACAAATAAAGTAATAGTGCAGAAATAGTTGGGACAAAATTCAAATCTGTTTGGATGTTGCTGTGATTAATATCCTACATAATCTAGTGAAGATAAATTGCGTACATTTACAGTATATTGAAGTCAGCTAAATTAGTCTTATAAATAACTTAATGGTGTTGCTACCGATAAATAATACACATTCTTTTCAGTTGTGTATAATTGGGTAATGGGGAGTAGGTTTTCAAAGCACGCTTATATTAATGATGTTCTTTTTTTGTATTTTAGTGCAAGATTCTTGAGGAGCGACTGGAACAGGGAATGGTGTTTACTGAATACGAACAGGTTCCTAAGAAGCGAGCAAATGCAGAATGTAGCATTGCTCTGCAGCCAGAAAGTGCAGAGAGGAATCGGTTCCAGGATGTCCTTCCCTATGATGATACCAGGGTGGAGCTTGTACCAACCAAAGAGAACAACACAGGCTATATCAATGCATCCCATATAAAAGTATGAGAACCATTGGATTATTTAAAGAATGCTGCTTGCAAAACAGTTGATAGGATTCAGAGGCATACAAGGGAAAAATTCCATGAGTATTAGCAGGTGCATTCCCAAATGTCTAGAACTGCAAATGGCAAATATATTTTTACTTATTTAAAGTATAATTAGCTTATTTTGTTTGATACATGGCAGCACAGTGATGGCTCTTTTTGTTGCACTCCCAGTGTGTTGGAAGACTAGTGGTTGGGATTCATGTTTTGCAGAGAAGTGTGAAGATTTCACTGCAGTAGTAATGGAAGTCTGAAGTGGTTGTTTTTGTGTTTGTAATCGTATTCCTTTTTCTGGTTCCTAGATGAATGTGGGTGGACATGAGTGGAGTTACTTAGCCACACAGGGGCCCCTCCAGAACACTTGTCAGGACTTCTGGCAGATGGTGTGGGAACAAGGAGTAGCTATCATAGCAATGGTGACAGCAGAAGAGGTACATGTTCTCAGTTAGAAAAAAAGAAAAGAATATAGTAAAAAATATATATATAAAATAAAGGCTACTATAATGGCAATTAACAAACAGCAATATATATATATATATATATATATATATATATATATATATATATATACACACACCTTGGAACAAATGATTTGAGTCAAATTGATATTTTAATTTGATAATAGAGGGAGCTGTAATTACACTACTTGTATAGAGTGAACAGTAATTCTGCTACAAATAACAAAAACTATAATCACTACTTGGCATCAGCTGCCAGAATTGGAGGGAAAGAAAAGAAGGCAGTGAGTTGCTTGTTAAGGAAGGGCTGCAGTTGTGATTCTTCAAATGGACTGTTTTTACATTCCAGGAAAGTGGCCGGGAGAAGTGTTTCAGGTACTGGCCACGGCTTGGATCAAGACACAACACGGTTACCTACGGAAGGTTTAAAATCACCACTCGATTCCGAACAGACTCTGGCTGCTACGCGACTACAGGGCTGAAGATCAAACACCTGCTGACTGGACAGGAGAGGACAGTCTGGCATCTTCAGTACACAGACTGGCCCGATCACGGCTGTCCAGAGGATTTCAAGGGGTTTTTAGGTAATTTGTGTGTGGAATAAATAAAAAAAAAAACTTTTTATAAAGTCGATTTGAGGTGGAGGACACATTTCCCCCCCCCCCCCCCAGTGAAACTTGTCATGTGGAAGTGTCATGCCAAATTTCACCACCCCCCTTTATAAAAGTACATTAACAAATGTTATTAATACGTGTCAAGACAATAAAATAACCATTGGTGTGCCTGTATGAGACACAATTAGTTTCGGGGTTTTCAACAAAATATTACAAATAACCGAGTTACGCATAAATATGTAAACATATACACACACGCATATCTATGGTTTCATTAATTATGATAATATATAATATAGCTAAATAGTAATTCAACCATATTTGGTTTTTTTACTGTAAAGGTTGTATTTAATCACACGCAGATCAAAGTAATATAAAGCATTTAGAGATGATAAATAACAAAAGCAAGAGAAGTATCAACATTAAATGCCAATGCAAAACGCACAAATATTGTTGTTTTCACTCTGTTCACTGTGAATCCAGAAATGAAATCGCCACGTGACTCGTTTAGGAATATAGCGGGGGCGAACGATGGTTTGTCACCATGTGTTACAGAGGGTGCTGTTGAAGACGCATTCTCTGCTTGATAAGACCACCATTTATCACTAGAATGTGTTCAGTCGTACCACATTAAAATGGATATATAGACACAGGCATTCAACACCTAGACAGGTTATATCTTTCATGTCTATTAGAAATGCCTTTTCCACAGCAAAAGTGCAAAATATCTTTATAATTATCTTGCATATTGAGGGATAATTAAAGACTAATGTATGCCATATTATTGAAGTGCTTCTGTATAAAGTATGTGCAGCAAGGGAAAATGTTCTCTTATTAATTGTGGTTGTCTTTTTAAATCCAGCATACTTGGAAGAAATACAGTCAGTTCGACGGCATACAAACAGCACAACGGACCCTAAAAACACTAACCTACCTGTTGTGGTACACTGCAGTGCTGGTGTGGGGCGAACAGGAGTTGTTGTTTTATCTGAAATCATGATTGCCTGTCTGGAACACAATGAGGTTAGTACGTCTTGTTCTGCAGGCTCATTTTCAAACCTAGCTTTTAAAGAAACAGTAGCCTGTACTGTATCTGCAGCGTAATCACATAGAAAAGTAATTGAAGGGTGAATAACGTGGTTTCTGTGTTAAGGCCATTGCACACCAGATCGCCCCGGATCATGCATCATCCATTACAGAATCAGTATATTGCTGTAATGAAACAATTTGTCTCAAGCTACAGTGTACAAGATATATTTTCCTTTTGTGATGGCGTGTTTCATACTATGTTTTGTGTTTTTTTTCTCAACGTAGATGCTGGACATCACCACTGTTCTGGACATGTTGAGACAGCAGCGAATGATGATGGTGCAGACCATTGCACAGTATACCTTTGTTTACAAAGTGCTTATTCAGTTCCTGAAGAATTCCAGACTTATCTAAACACGTGTTTGCTGAGCCTGAGGTCCTACAGATATTTAGTTTTACAATTGGCATTTTGCATAATTTGTCATCTCTCTGGTCTACAAAACGGGCAAAATGGAGGGAATACCAGCAGCAAGGACCGTGTGCTTACACACCTGTGATTAGAAGATTGACACTTTTTGCTGCTCAAAGTGAGAGTGCTCCTATCGTTAGGAATTGTTACTGAGGAAAATCATGAAACTTATTTTTAAACCCTTTTTTTGTGACGAATGAAGGACAAATTCTACAAAAGTACAATTCAAATCGATAAACCATTTAATGGTCTAACTTTTGACAGTATTATTTTTAAATCTGTGTTTGGGTTTAACTCTCAAAATTGATTAGCTTAAATCAATATGGCTTTCCATATTTGCAAACCAGAATTATACTGAAATGCTTTTACAGTACAATATACAAATATTAGTTGCATCCATTATCATTTTTTTTAAACAGTTTTTAGCTTCTATTCTAAGTGTCTTATATTTATGATTTATTGTGAGTGATTGCAGGTTTCAGGAAAGTGTGAAGGATTATGTTGAAATTGGTTTGAGCAGTAAGTCTTTGGATTGGCAGTGAGATTGGAGCAATTAAACTGCGTAAAACACAGCAGTAGACTCTTGGGTGCTCAATATTTTTTTATATATAAATATACTCAGTATTATGAAATAATGCTAGTTACCTCTTGTCCTAATCTGTAGGACAGTAGCTCCTCAATGTAATATCTCCTATGCAAGCTAACACCAAGGCCCCACCTGTGCTCTGATCTCAGTGTTTTCATTTCGATTGGAACCTGTACTTTTTTTAAACACGTCAGCATTTTGGACACTTTGCTTGGTGATCAGATTGGCAGACGACCCACTAAAATCGGTTCATCCTTTTTAATAAGCTTTGTGTTTGTAAACCCAATAAGATTTATCATTCGCAACTAATGTTATGAATGAGGAGTCTTATCCTGGAATTTGTTTAGCAAACTACATTTGTTCCCATTGTATTTCCTGCAGAGAAATGTATAATCAATCAGCACTAACCAATAAAGAGTGTTTCGCTGGGGTGGGGGTGGGTGTTGGGTTAGAACATCTCATAATGATATGCACTTTATTTTATTTTTTGCACTTCTTACCTATTAGAGGAAGATGTTGCCACTTTTTCTATGGCATATTCCAAAAGGGGGTCAGAAAACTAAAGCCTCAGTACTACATGCAGTACTACTTCTGTTAGATTTAATTTTTTTTTTTTAACCAGAATTGAATTTGTAAACCTGTAATGACTTGCTATGATTGGTTGACCAAGACAGGTTCTAAGATGAAGAAACCTTATAAGGTTTAGTGGTAAATGAATGTGAAATGTAGAAATTAGATGAAAGAATGTTTGATCGAAGGTTTTAAATGTTAAGTTGACTCTACAATGAAAGAGTAATTGGTATTTTTAAATGTATAAATTGAGCACCCGTTTAAGAAAAGAGCCCTGTAAATATAGTCTGTATGTGATTGTGTTCATTTCCTGAATACTTTTAAACGGCATAGTAATTTGTTTTTTTATTGGGTAATACCATTTTATGTATGCAGCTGTTTACACTACAATTTTATGTCTCGGGTGATATTTATGAATAAAATGTACTAAGGAAGCACTACAGTGTAGTGGATTTCAAGAAAGTTTTCCAAAAATTATTTTCAGCACTGCAGTTTTGTTTTTTGGTTTTTTTTTCATTTGATTTTATTAAACAAGTGCCTCACTGTATTCAGAAATAAATTGCAGTCAAAATTCTACCTGTTCCATTTAATTTAGTAATTCTTCCATTCTGCATGAAAATTAAACAGCTTGAAGGATTGATGATCATGTGTAATGAAGGATAGTCTGGTTTCGAATGCTCTTTTTCTGAATAGCCTGGATTTTATTATAAATCATTGATTCTTAAATTTAACCAAGCTTAGATTGTATATATCACAAAAAAAAAAGTCTTGCATGATTTTTCTGTTTTTGTGAAAAGGAACCGTATATAGTCCAAGTACAGCAAGAAGCATTTGCAGATAACTCATGCTTCTTGTTTTGATGCCTGCAAAAGACCCTTGTTCATGTGTGGCCACTTCCTCCTATATTGCAAGGATTACCATGGTATAATAGACTGTGGTGGTGTAATGAGCAAATTTAATATGTGCTCACGTATTCTAGAGTACCAGGTTTGAAAGAGAGATGTGAGTGATGTCATAGTGAAAGGTGGAGCAGACCACACCGTTTGGGGGACCAGATAAAAGATGTGGCCTAGCAGGCTGGTAACAGGGAAGCACGAATGATCCTTCATATAGTGGGATTTCGGCTTTGGGGGTGTGATTTGTTTTTTTCATTAAATACTGCTTTTAATGTCAAGTGTGCATAGACTTGCCATGTCATAAAAATAGTTGGGGAAACGTATGCTTTCACATACGTTCTGCATGCAAAAGAGCCCTGAGTGACATATAGTGAATCTAAAAGCAAGAAAAGATGTTTAAAGTTTGGGTGAGAAGTTCCAGACACACGATGATGAGATTCCACGTCTTATCTATGGGGTGGTTTGTTTTTCTTGTGTTTGTTTTTTTGGCAGTACAGTGATGGTGCTAGAAACAGGGTTTCTTTTTTATACACGGTTCCTTTTTTAAAATATTATATTGTTTGACAAGCCAACAGTTGTTTGCCTCAGATTCCCATCATTTTACAGCGTTCTCTATATTTTATTGTGACGCTGTACAATATGTAAAATCTCTACAGCTTTTAATACTCGTTTGTAAAAGTGTGCAAATTGCATCAACATAAGCAAAACATGTAATTCTTGTGTAAAGTAAGAGACCTTTTTATGTAAAGGAATATATCTGGTTTATTTTCTGCAATAAATAAATACATATTTGCTATGATAGTCATCAATTTGCTTTTTTTTGTTTGATTCAAACAAGTGTATTCGTTGTGTTTTTGGGGGAGGTGGGGGGGGGTTGAAGTGCAACATATTTCAGTAAATGTATGAATACTCTTTACATGTCTTGTCAGTTTATTAATACATGGATGGTTTTATGCTGAGGCTGGTGTGATGCAAAAGGTATTTTTTAAGTTTAATTAATAGGGAGAAATAGATGAATGGCAGGTCTCATCGGGATGCACCTAAACCTCATTTTCCATCTGTTGTTTTAATTTTGTATGGCCATCACTTGAGCGCCACCTGCTGTATCTTACAGAAAGGAGACAAGCATGGCAGACAAGAATACAGGAATATTATTTGGCTGTTTGCAGAAGCTGGTGTACTAAGATAGACTTGTGAGTTGAATCCAAGCTATTTTAGCATTTAAGGACCTTGCTTGGAAGTCGTGGCTGGTACAACGGCACTGTAATGGTTTATGCTATGCTGTTGGTACTGCTTCTGATTGTGACTCGCATAAGGTAAAAAAAAACAAAAAAAACAATTGATATTGTTGTGTTTAAGAGTTTCAAAAGTACTAGGACAAAATTTGAAGATTCCTTTTCGTGAATATTATTAGAAGTCTTCTAGGACGCTTTGTGGCACAACTGTCCCTAATACTGAAAATACTGGTCAAGATGAAAGGGGTGTTTATACAATTTTTCATTATTTGCATGTACAGGAACTATATTTTTGCAACACTACTGGAAATATATTTTTGGAAGACTGGTCCCAGTGTCCCCAGAACCTTTGTGACTCTCATTTCGTCCGGTCCGGTCCTCGTCAGAACCATCACCGTCTCGCTGCCTAAGAGGTTCAATTAGGGAAGTCTAACATTATCGGCTCATACAGATACCATTTTATTGTGTTGGAATTGTTCTCTTCATCCATGATATCTGTCTATCTGCGTGCAAACGACTTTGCTTCGCGTGTACACCAGCGTGTCATGTTTACAACGCAGTACTGAAGCGTGTCGTGGTTTGAACGAAAGTTTGAAAAAAAAAGAGTAGATCACAACAGTAGGAGGCGCTGTAAAATATGGTATTTGGAAACCTATTTTCTATTGAAATAAGCCTATACAGTATTCACTTTCAGTTCACCGAAGTGAACAAAACAAAATAGTTTGTGAACTAGTTAATTTCATGAAATTCATGTTGTAAAAATGTTTCAGTTTTAAAAAAAAAAAATTATTTCTTTTAGTATACATTTTATGTTTTAGCAATAATTAAATACAATTCTTTCAGGTCTCCATGTGCCTATTTAATTTATTTTTAAAAAGTACATTGATAGTTGTATGATGCAAATAGTTTAAACCAATTACAAAAAAATAATAATAAAAATAATAAATCACGTCCTGATTTAGTCGTAACGTTTGTTTGTTTGTTTTGTTTTTTGGTGACCCCTTATTTGATTTCTGTGTAAATGTATTAAAGAAGTAATATTTGATCCTGCAAAGGTTAAAGAAAAAAAGACAATGGGGTACTCCTATTTAAGATATGTTGCATACCTGTGATAGCTACAAGGTATTTTACTTTATCACTGCTATTAGTTTAATAGAAGAAAAACATCACATTGATAAAAATATGTTTTTTTTTCTTCAGCAAAAGAGACAAAGGTCAGGACTCGAATTACTGGTGGGCGGGGTCGATCCCTTTTAGGTTTCTCCAACTAGTTGTATTTCCAAATGTCTCTTTTAGCATGCTTTAAACCGACAGGTAAAGGGTTTGCCTACTTGGATTACTATTTACCATACGTAATAATTAATTCAGAATAAAATTTCCGTTTCTGCAATCATGGCAGCTTCCAAACAAAGGTCAGAAAAACGGATTCTTTGTGAAATCTTCTGTGTGACGGAGTGGGCTTCATTTATTGCGCAGTCAAAATATAGGATATTTAAGGCACTTCATCTGTCATAGTCTCATGGCACACTAATGATCCAAGCAGAAACTGCAATAGAAAACAATTATATACAGAATGTCATATTCAATGGTAAGAAATTAAATATGTTGAGAGAAAAAATATATATATTCTATGATGTAACCACTTAATAAATAGAAATATTGATATGTGATGTTTTCATACAGGAAGGGCCCGGTTTGCAGATCGGACACTGGAGGATAGAAAAAAGAGAAAGATGGAAAGTGAAAATCAAAGAGAGAAGATGCAGTTTCTTAGGCAGAAAAGGGACTAGATTTGCAACAGTAATCAGCAATAAAATACATATTTTTTTGTGAATTGAGAATCTCGAAATTTGATAATTGAATTGCTACTGTCTAATAACTATACTGTACTTTAAGTGCTAAACAAAGCAATTTAAATGCAATACCTATAACAGAGGAAATTCCATTGCTGTGTAAAAAATTAAATTACAAAGACAGTAAGATACAGTAATGCACTTTATTATTTACTTTCAATATATTAGATCAAACATTGCCAAAGTTAAAATAAAAACCCTAGAGCGGCCACTTAGCCTGGAAGTTGGAAGTTATTCACAGTATCTCCATACTGTCACAGTTTAAGGAGTTAAATGTTCGCTTTTTTTTTCTTTCCAGAAAGCGTCGCTGTGTTAATTGGAGATTGGTTGCACATTTATGACCCCATCATGCAGTGCGGCGGCTTGTAGTTTTACTGTCTTGCTTGAAGACAAAACATTTTTAAAAACAAAAGCAATTGCAAATACAATTGAGATACTTTTATAATAATGGAGATAGGGACGGAGATCAGTAAGAAAATAAGGGTAAGGTTTGTTTGCTTTTGCTTTATTTTGAAATTATGTAGAAAATAACGAGCTTACGGCGGGCCTTGTTTATACAGTTATGCGTGTGCCAGGTTATCGTAATGGTAGTAATATTTATATGGAGCTTACTGAACATGTTGCTGAATATAAAGTGAGTTTGTTAGTCTAACTCATTTTGTTTAGATTGTTGGTGTTCAGTGTTAATTGAAACATTTACCAGCTGAATTATAAAAACTGGGGTCCACAACACGGATATTTTGTTTATGTCTTTTATTATTGGGGGGGGGGGGTATAATTAACTAGCCACGACTATTTACCATGACCGTATAAGTTTTCACGATATATCAGGACGGTGTCTGTACTTACTTTTGTTGTGTATGGACTTTTCCTGGAGGGTTGGGGGTATATGATGACTGGCTTTGTTAAATCGATCATTGACCTAAGTCGTATTTTAAATGCGTAAGTCAAGGCAGCGAAAAACAAATGTTTTACTGCAAACATGTAACCCCAACAACATTTGTCGGTCAATGGACATTTGTTTTGTCTCCAATTCCATTTTTGCAGGCTGCTATTAAGGGGAAATTACAAGAACTGGGTGCCTATGTGGGTAAGTAAAGCAAACAAACACACATTGCCTACATATAATCTCATCTCCTGGATGAGAGTGCACCAGAATTAATATCACTACTGTATATTGTAATTGCTGTGAAGACAGCCATGCATATTTCTTAGTTATAGTGTGTAAAATGGGAAGAAATAGACATTAAAAGAATGATGCATGACCATTCTACTTAAAACGAGTGTAACATTCAGATATTTGTATTTCTTTTTACTAGATGAAGAGCTACCTGATTACATCATGGTGATGGTTGCTAACAAAAAGAATGCCCAACAGATGACTGACGACCTTTCTCTCTTTCTGGGCAACAATACTGTAAAATTTACTATATGGTAAGAACGAGGCATTTAATTGATAATCAAACCAGATTATCAGTCACATTTAATAATGTTTCTAAGTTGTTTTTTTGTTTTTTTTTCAGGTTACACGACGTGCTAGAAAAACTGCGTTCTGTTGCTGTTGGTTAGTACCTACTAATGTATTTTACTTTAAGAAAAATGAAAAAAGAGACTATAACCAGCATACCATTATATAATAGCAGTGTGGAGTAGTGGTTAGCACTCTGGACTCTTGACTGGAGGGTTGTGGGTTCAGTCCCAGGTGGGGGACACTGCTGCTGTACCCTTGAGCAAGGTACTTTACCTAGATTGCTCCAGTTAAAACCCAACTTTATAAATGGTTAATTTGTATGTAAAAATAATGTGATATCTTGTAACAATTTTAAGTCGCCCTGGATAAGGGCGTCTGCTAAGAAATAAATAATAATAATAGTACACCTATTGAAAACAAATCATTTACTATAGATGCAAGTAACCATAGGTACACAATGTAATATCTAAGCATGAATCCGCTGTCGGAAAACAGCTTTTGAGGACTCTGCTTGATAGTTAACATTTTGAACTTTTTACTTGACAGAACCCCTGAATGAAAAGCCCCAGCCTATGTACACAGACTCCAGCACATTGTCACTGTCAAGAAAAAGCAGATTGACAGCTAGTGGGCACAATGAACGGAGAGGAGACGAGGCTCGTGCACTAGCAGTCTCTAGCTCACGATCAGAAAGACACGACTTCAGGGTTTCTACAAGCTCATCACAGGAGCACATCATTTCCAGCGGAGGGTAAGAAAGTCTGAATATTTTGTTACTACGACACATGATGAAATATGTCATTTTTGTATTGAACGAGTTATAGAAAAAACTATGATTCGCATTTTGTATGAAACTGGTTGTGGAATGTTCTCATGAAAAAAAAATGTATTGCAATAATACAAGGTTTGGTTAAGCACAATAGCAGCTATATTAAGCAATAAACCTATAGTGTTTATTTGTGTACTGTACTTTATTCATAAACAGTTAGTAGCAAATAAATGTATACAAGTTTTGAAGTATGCTTAGTCCTTTGAACAGTCACTCATAAGTATTTTTATTTTTCTCCTCTCTAAAACAGAAGATCCTCATCAGAAAGGAATGTTCCTCGATTAATGTCAACAGTGAAGCCCCTAATGGAGCTTTCGTCTGCAGAGGCCGTGATTGATATTAAACCTGAACCTGATGATGACCTCATTGATGAAGATCTGAACATTGTACCAGATGCTGCATCCTCCTCAGCAGCCAGAAAGAAGCCTTTAGTTACTGTAACCTACAGTTCGACTCGACCTTCGGCAGAGCTTTACAAGCCTCCAGGAAGCAGCCAACACTCGCTAATGACTTCAGATAACAGCTCACACTCTTCTAACCGAACAGATGAGAGCAGTGTGTTTGGTCACAGACCTGTTGAGATCCTCAGGTCCACAGAAAGTGCCTCTGGGACGTTCAACAGACTTGCAGAAAACTACATTAGCAGATCTACCAAGCCAAATGTTGACAGAGTTAGTAGAGAAGTGAGTATAAATTCAAGATATTTTTTGCATCGCATAGTGCTGTTTGTTTCTGTGGCTATTAGTTAGGTGATCTTCCTTTTTTTAAATGAATATGTTGTAATAGCAAGTTGTTACTCTCTTCTTGAAGGAAGAAGCATCCAGAAAGCGAAAAGTGCCAGTTATCAGTTCGGTGGTGAAAGTAGGTAAATCTGGGAGTGAAGGCCAGGACATTGAGGAAGTGAGAGAAGAGGAAGAGGAGGAGGAGGAGGAGGATGAGGAGAGTTACGTTAGCAGGACTGGCAGTCTCTCAAGCAGTGTCTCTGTGCCCTCCAAACCTGAACGAAGGTACAATATATGATATGTATGTAATTGGATAAGCATAAGGTTTAGGTGCAGTATTCAATCAAGATATACCCCATATAAAGTGGCCATGTGTTCTTCCATGACTGATATGGCTTGGATTTCACTTGCATATCTACCGACTCAACTTGTGAAAAACAAAAAGTATTCAATTATAATCTAATTTTTCTATTCTTGTGTTTCAGACCCTCATTGCCACCTTCGAAGCAAGCTAATAGAAATTTGATATTAAAAGCAATTTCTGAAGCTCAGGAATCTGTGTCCAAGACAACCAGTTACCCTCCAGGTAATTTAAATTTTATAAAAACCATACATTACTTACATTATTTTAATTGGTTTAGTTTATGCAATATAATTATCTTGTGTAGTACAGGCCAATGTAGAAAAAGCGTGTTTATTACTGTGGGTCTTTTGTTACAAACTCAGACATTTTTTTAATTTTATTTTGTCCTAGCCGAGTTAGGTTTACTTTCTGTCCTGGTGCATAGGCTCAGTGTGCCTGTCCTGAAGATGAAACCTGAGGACCATCAACCCAAGGGAATGCTACTTTTAACCACTGCTAAGTGTTATTACTCATTGTTTTTCCAGTGTCCCAGAGACAGATGGTTCCTGTTGCCCCCAGAACACGCATGACTAGTGAGGAAACCAATGCTGTAACCCAACATGTGCAAGAGAACCTTCACCATCTAGATCCCAGGCTTCATGTGGAGGCTTCAGAAGAGACAGGCTTGCAGAGACTGCCAGGTTAGACCTTTTACCATATAATGGAAATATGTATTGGAAAAGAAGCAGGCGGTGTGTCTTCTATTGGCTTTTACAGATTAAGTATAATTTTAATTGTTCTTTTTTAGTTCAGTCAAGATCACTGGTCTCCCGTCTTCAGCTTGATGCACCAGAAGAAACCTTAAGTAGTCTTCAAGGTTAGTTTTCTCTTTGTCTCACTTTTGTGTTACAAAACCATTTTAGTGCTGTTTTTCACAAAGCACTTCAACAATTCCTCTGTATATATTAAAACTGGGGGATTGTGTGTGTTATATAATTTACTCTTACTCTTGAGCCTGCTTCAGTGACACTTTTTTTTTGCCTGAACATTTTTTTTTTATTTGGTTTTAACTTTTGGCTGAATAATAATGTGCCTGAATGGTTAACTCCTTCTATTCCCCCTATAAGTGTTGTGTTACTTTTTATTTTAACAGAAGTGGGTGAAATGGCAGACAGGAAGCCTGATGACACTCGGTCATTTATCCTAAAGAGAGCCGTGTTGGATGAAGTGAGGACCCTTAAAAGCAGACTCGGAGCACAACACGCGGAGAGGGTACCCGCACTGCCGGCACGTTTGGTACAGACAAGGTATGCACATAGGTGGAAAGGTTTAAAATATATATATATGGTGCATGGTAACTGAAGGTTCTGGACAGAAAAAAAGAACAGTTCCAAATTGTAGAAAGGTCTGGATTTCAGAATTTTAAAAATAGGTTTGAATTAAATTAGTTAAATTAATTGGTGGCTCCAGATTTTGATGTGATAAAACATGAGACTAGGGCGTGAACAATGCTGCTGTAGAGTCACTTACAATACAGGGATGGAAATAAGACTCCTATTGCATAGCAGTAGAGATTTATTCGCCACAGTGTGTGTATAGGTAACAAGTTCAGTTGTGTCTTGTTAAAGTCATAGTAAAAAAGCAATAGGACCTCGGTTTTACATCTCATCAGAAGGACGGAGCACGGAGGTTCAGTGACTGACACAGTGAGTCAGTGGCTGAGCTGGGATTGAACCAGGAACCTCCTCGTAACAAGCCCCTTTCTTAACCACTGGACCACCAAGGCAGTTTTAATTAAATGATAAAAGTAACTTTTTTCTTTGATTTGTACAGTAGAGAGGCACATGAGTCTCAGAGATCTTCCAGTCCTAAATTTATTGTTACGTTGGATGGGGTGCCCAGCCCACCAGGATTCACACCTGATCAAGAAGAAGCGGAAACTGTTTTGAAGGAAAAGATGAAAACAACCAAGACCAGTGTTCCACACGGCCAATTGGAAAAGAAACACAAGCTTATGCCACAGCAGAGACTAGCAGGGGAATTACCGGTCGATTACTCTGATGGTAAGTTTAAGCTTTTTTCTATTTTTACATGGTCATAATTGAAGTTGAGCAATATCTCTTACTCCATATATCTCTAACATGATCATTTGTCTTTGATAAGCAAAAGATAGTTAAAGTAATAATTATTCTATATAGTGTGAAACAGTCGTTGGTTTTTGCCACCCCCTCTTTTTTTTTTTTTTTGCAGATGAGGCGGAAGTAGATCATGGTCCTGTAAAACGTCAGAAAGTACTGGAGCGTTGCAAGTTCTGGCCTGCCTGTAAAAGTGGAGATGATTGCCCATACCATCACCCAAAAACATTATGCAAGTAAGTCTTAAGAAAAAGCATAGCATTGGATGCCGTATTGAGGTCAACTGGCTTTCTTTAACTTTCAACCTGTTCATGCATGTGTATACTTTCTGATATTCATGAAAAAGTTCTAGAGGTGGGGGTAGGGCAGGGCTCATTGTCTCATACTTGATTCACAGCTGGATTTTATGATTCTTTCAGTCAAGTTCCATTAAAATGAACTGTTTCACAGACCATATCAAAAGTAACATTTTATTTATTTAATCACTTCCAGGACATTTCCCAACTGCAAGTTTGGAGAGAAGTGTTTGTTTATTCATCCAAACTGTAAATATGATGCAAAGTGCACCAAGCCGAACTGTCCATTCACTCACACTGGACGAAAACATCCAGCACCGCCAGCTAAAGCACCAGGTAAGATGTAAAATGCAGCCCTAATTATCTGGGTTCTAGGCTAGCATGTATTCCGCACTAATTCCGGATCTGCCAGTAATGTTGAGATCTCACACAAGCTTACAGTGAGTGGGTGTATAGGGATTGGGGCAAGAAGGGGAAGGTTTGGATATCTTGTTAATGTGCATTTCATCCACTATTTAAATAGCATCTGGTGTATTATTTTTGTCTCCAAACAGCACCGTCAGTATCTGGCAATGTATGTCATTTCTTTCCAGAGTGCAAGAGTATGGACTGCCAATTTTATCACCCTAAAGTAAGTAAAAATTAAAAAAAAAATAAAAAAAAAAAAAACCTTTGCTTTACAATCATGATGTTACTTTTAAAAGGCTGATTAGACACAGGCTTCATTGTCAGTCTACTCCAGTTACTATGAAGAAATACAGCTTGTTTTTAAAAATGTTTTTAGTTTTATTTATTTTTTTATTAAAGAAGTACACATCTATTGCATTTGCTAAAAAAAATAAAAAATAAACTGTATTTAAAGCCTTGCAGATTTACCACGCAGTGTAAGAGACCTGACTGCAGTTTCTATCATCCAACGGTTTCATTACCTCCACGACACGCTCTTAAATGGACAAGAGCGCAAAACAGGTAATTCATTTTTATTACTTAAAAAATAATAAATAAAAACCAAGTAGTTTGTCACTTGAATCCATAAACTCCTGTAACATGTGTTTAGCTGTAATTTAATTGTTGCCAAATTGAGGTAACCCAAAAATATATTAGAATGTTTTGTTAGTTTACAGATTACTTTTAACATGTTTGCAAAATATCTTATTTAAAAGTTATTTTAAAATATTGCTACTGTCAAGGCACAATGTAATTTACAAACCTTTTTGTTATAAAGAATTATTTTTTCTTGATAAGTTGTTAATTAATAATTGTCTCCCCTTTAGTTAACTTTCACAGAAGGATCCCCAAGGATAATGAAATCCCACAACTAGACACCTCTGCTCAAGTACTGAGGAGTCCAGTTTGACTAATTTACTTTTGGTTACAAAAAAAAAAATGGTTGTGTTGTTTAAATGGCTTGTAAACTGTGAATGCTTTCTTTTTGTAAACTAACATTAGAGTAGCAGTTTCTGTAAACTTTTTTTTTATTTTTTAAATTGTTCAGTTGACAACTCCAATGTGAACATTGAAAAAACTAAAACTGGCATGTTGTAAACTTAATACCAATTTTCCTTTTAAACTGGGGGGCCATTGCTGTAATAAAACAGTGGTGCTTAATGATTTTGTTGATTTGTGGATTATCAAGATAGATGTCAAATCAAGTTTGACATGATAAAACTCTGACAGTCAGGGAAAATTGTTCCAGTAAAGTGTGAACAAGTAGGACAAAATACTTTACATTAGCATTACTACTTGCATTAGGTCATTTTGATTTCTTTTTTTTGCTTTTTATAAAAAGTTTTTTAGGATAAACGTGAGACATGTTATTAATGTGTTATCGTGTAGTAAAACGACTGAAATATCATCCTTATCAGTTTTCTTTTTTTTCTTTTTTATTAAAGTTTGTTTTAAGAAACATTTCACAAAAATATACAAAAAAACATTTTTACAAATGATATTTCCACTGATAAATCAGGAAAGCTATAATATTCATTAACACTTGCAACTATGAAACAAATGTACAAAATGAATCCTAAAATAAGGAAGAACATTTTTTTTTTTGCATATTGCCAGTTTTAATAAGTCTGTAATTTGCTTAACATTCTTTTGGAGCAATGCATCTGCTCCTTATGTTTACAAAGATAGGTTTTTTAAAAAAAAGTTACAATACAATACTTTGTAGTTTCTTAACATTTTGATAATCTGATTAAGAAAATGTTTTAGCAGCACACTTTAAAATAGTGATCCTAGAACAAACAAAACAGTAGAACGTTGGGTTCCTAACTTCCTTTTCTTGTTTGAGAAGGATTGTCCAATGATGTTGTTTCAAGCCATGCACGCACACACAAACATACATACAGGTTCACTGTACAAGCCAAATGCTGCATTACACATTACAGGATCACATATGTGAAGTTCAGTACTTTTAAGGATGTGTTGGGTCAAAACGGTAAACGGCACAAGTACAATGTTAACCAAACTGTTGGGGTAACCACAGTGATTGGTACAGGTATATAGTGCATAGTATGCTTTGGCATGCTGACATCCAGAATATTACTCGGATGGTACATTCAGGAACAAGGCCACAGGATAATGCTTTTCATTTATAACACTCAGAAGCAAAAAACAAAAATATAGAAAACAAACAAAATACAACACAAACCAAAAAACTTCACATCAATCTTACAGAAGTTCACAAAAAAGTTTAAGGCTAGTCATGTTTGCTAAGCATATTACACATGGCATTATTTTTAATTGTGACTCACTGGCTAAAAAATATATATATATATTCCACTTAATTCTAAATATAAAAAAACAACAATAATAATAATTAAAAAGATAAGATTGCATGAAAAGGCAGCTAGCCATCCAGGTTGGTTTCCTGTGGCAAAATAAGGGATCATTAAGCCATATTTAATTTATTATTGACAAATGATTTTCCCTATAGCTATCCTGGGTAAAAGTCTACCTGTGGAACATTTTGGATCTTATGCGTCTTTGATTCCACAGAAACAAGGTCCTGAAAGCATTCTCAAATATGCTATAGCAAAAATGACACTCAGTCTTAAAGATCTGCACACACTTTTCTATCTATTTGTTAACTGAAAATGTATTTTATTGGGCAGTGAGGGTGTCTAGTCATTAAAATTACGAGCTGCCTGATTGCTGTTTTGCCTTCTTGATACATGCAGTTCACCAAGGGGACTTCGACTTGCAATTCTGTCGTGCAGACATTTCCCATGCAGCCCCTGCTTCCTGTAGCATCGACACTGCTTCAGTGAGGAGCGTGCACACATCTCCATACAAACAGGCTGAAGAAAAGGAAACAATAGTGTTTTCATGTTTTAAAATACATTTCTCACATGTTCCATAACTTTAAATAAGCACAGCAAACTGAGGGGGTGCATTTCCTGAAAGATGCTACTTTTATCATTTATGAACTAAGAAATAAATAAGGTCAAATTATACGTTATCAGTTGTATGTTTATCTTTGTAACAATGTGGTGCTTGATTGTGCTTTTGGTTTGGTTAAATGGTGCTTGAAATAAGGAAATAGTAGTAGTTTTTAAAAAAAAATTTATTAAAGTAATTTGTGTTTATTTGTTAGCTTCTGAACCCCATCAATACATGTATGGTTTCCCAATATTTTGTTATTGACGTGTTAAAGCAGCTTCGAGTAAATTTTACCTCCGATCATCCCCTCCAGCGCTGATAACATAGCGGTCTCCGCTAGTAAAACGTATATTTGTTAAATGTGCAGCGTGACCAAGAAACCTTTTATGTTTAGCCTGTTGAAAGATAAAACATATTTGTAAAGACTGAATTTTACAGATGCAGAGAACTGTATCCAGTAATAGCAGTTAGAATGACATAGCAATGGGATGTTCGGTTGACTGGTGACCTCTGAATGTTAAATGTAAAAGTATAATAATAAATACACTCATTTTGCTAACAAAAACAAATTGAATTTGTATATTCTAACTACTGATAGTGTTACAGCATTACTCAGAAGTATTTTGTACTTGCATTAACTTGATACCTAAAATAAACTTAAAATAAAACAAATGTACAGAAAATCTACTCTCTACTTTAAGCCATCATGATAAACTAATGTAAACATTATGGGATGGAGATGTCACTTATTTGCTTGCAGTCATGTTGGATACATCAAACTGCTCTGCTGCTATTACTGTGTTACAGCAATCTACACAATTCACATAAAACACAACCAGGGTATCAAACACATTTTATACTTACAAACTTTTCTGGACATGGAAAGTCAAACAGCTTTACCATTCCAAAGTCATCGCCTGTGACGACGTTGAGGCCAGAATGGGAGACACAGGCACAGGTTACATCGGCTTTGTCTGTGGTGCGAGACCAGATTCCAACCACCTCATCTCCGAGGACACTGTAGAAGAGAAAACAAACAGAAACACCTCAATGTACACTGCGGAGCCCAGCCATTCTGTGGAGTGGTTGCAGGATACAGTTTGGATAAACACACACTAGTAAAGGTTGCAAAGAGACACAGCCTGTCACTGAGCAAAATTACTGATTCAGTTAAGATTTAGCACACTGGAATGTCTTCATAACACTTACAAAATTAAATTGCAGTGTATAATCGCATTAATATCAACTGCATCATTACCTATTAAAATATTGCTGTTAATTTGTATTGCAGAAACCTCAAATTTTTAGCACCAATGATTATGCTTTCTGAATGTAAAGGATGTAGCAATATAAAAAATATAAACCTTTATTGGAAGCTTGGCGTTACAAAATAAAATACCGGTAATTAGAAAGCAACAATAAAAAGAGAAACAAAAATTATTTTCCATTTTTCATAAAAAAAACCTACCTTGTCCATGTGGCCCATGTAGTTCTGTCAATTACCATCTGATCTGTAACTTGCTTTCCTGAAGGCACCTCATATACTAGTCGTTTGTAGGCTCCAGTCGATACCTTTCAAGTAAATACGAACGTAGGCAAATCACATAAATTAGCTGTTTACAGTTAGCTTGTATAGAACAGACTTTTTTTTTTTTAAAGGAGGCCAATAGATTACAATTACTAGCCTACTTACCTACTTACTATATATATATATATATATATATATATATATATATATATATATATATAGTAAAATATATATATATATATCAGTAAAAATATACCTGAATAAAATTGCTGTCTGCTGAAAAATCCATCTGCATCACGAAATGTGGAATGTCTCTGCAACAGTTAATCCTGTTCAGGGCCGGACCCAAAGTAAGGTCATAAAAATCCACAGCATTCTCATTAGAGCCCACAGCAAGGTAGCGACAACTTGGACTAAACCTTCAAGATAAGACAGAAATATATGTTTAAGCAGCAACACAGCAGGCTGAATATTAAAAATAATAAATGGCACACATACATTATCCTAATAAAATAAAATACAAATTCCAAACAATAAAATTACTAACAGACCAGACTTTTACACAGACATGCATGAAAACAAATGGTACTTTATTTTTATTTTACAACATTAGATTATTAGAAAAACAATTCTCCAACCTTATGTCTTGAATTGAAGACCTCCGGTCTCTCTTTTTCCCCCAAATCTTGAGTGATGCGACAAGCAATATAATAAACTCTCCGTTTTTCATGCCAATTGCCACCATATCTCCTTCAGGGCTGTAGCTCACAGTGCGCGCAGCATGTCCCAGGTTCACTTTGTTGAGCATCTTCTGTTTTAGCAAGTTAAAAAAAAATAATTAAGAAGGAATAGGCCATTTAAACATTACAAATAAAAAATTGTTACGCACAAAGTTTATACTCAACAGAGCATAACAATCCTCCAAAAAGTACTTGTTAACTTACTTAATTTTAATCTATATAAAAAGAGAACATTCATTATTTAATTGATACAATTATATATATATATATATATATACATATATATATATATATATATATATATATATATATATATATATATATACATATACACACACACACATATATAGCTCCAAATGCTAACCTTTTCAGGAATGTCCCACAGTCTAACAGTCCCGTCCTCTGCAGCAGACAGGAAGACATCCCTGGACGGGTGAGTGCCCAGTCCCCAGATCGGGCCGTCCATATGGCCACTAACCAAAATGTTACACGCTGCGTTCTTCTCCCCCACCTCAATGATCTCTGCATTTCTTGTTCCAACAAGGATTTTTCCCTAAAAGTATATATTTTTTAGTATGCATTTGATACTAGCCACCAGTTAACCTTTCACACAAAAAAATATATTATTTCACAAGGGACTATTATTATTAATCTAAAACTATTTGGAACTGCTTCCCAGGCATTCTGCATTGTTCCCGTTAGAAGAGGAAAGCTGGCTGCTTGTGTGTGTGCAGTTATTTTATAATGGAAATCAAGCTCACCGGACACTGCACTGCTTTTCATTTCAAAGTGAAAGCGAGAAGTCAGTCACTTACTTTCCCTCTGCAGACTGAGCGAACACAGTCTATGATCTGGCCAGTCTCCAGTCTGAAAGCTCGGCAGCGCTTTAACTCCTGGTCCCACAGTTTTAAAGCACCGCCATCCTTTGACCTTCCATAACAGCAATGAGCAAAAGCAAATACTGAGAATCATTTTACTTTAAATAAAGGATGTTTATAAAGAAATGGAACGTGAGAAATGCCACACGATCCCTCACAATCACATTTTATTTTAAATTAAATATAATGCAGATGGCATCACATTTTCATTTAACATGCAGAACAATTACAACATGTGGCCACCAGGCGGTGCCTAGCAGTAATCCCTTAAAAACACTGCAGTATTTCATACATTGCTGCTGATCAGTATTTTAATGAGAAAGGAAGTGGAAGTGGAAGTAGAAGATGTTAAATTCCGAGGATCTACTTACGGCCTCTCTTTGCCTCCAGTTACTATCAGCCCATCTCTCAGAGTGGTATACATGGTGAACACTGGGCCTGTGTGGGCTTTGGCCACAATTCGAATTAGAATGTGTTCCTTCCAAACACACACATCTCCACTTATGGTACCTGTAAATGTCAAGTTATTCTGAAAAGAAAACAGACCTGCACTAATCTAGTGAATAAGATAAAACAGAAAAAGTGCAACAGTTCATAATCTTCCTTGTTTTTATTTAAACCATGCTGAGATACTAAGGTAATAAAAAAAAAACTGTAAAGTGTGATGGAAAAAGTTCTCCTACAAAGAGCCACATCCGTTGATTTTATTTTTGTTATATTAAAATTGGGCAATTTTTTAAAAACAACCACCAATACACTGAATTAGACACGGAAATGGATGCCATTAATTCTTGGCAACAAACAGTCTTACTAAAAAACACCAACTATCCCCAAAGTAGTTTTTACTCCTGGGATGAACAGTATTGCATTTTAATGAGTCTACTCTCAAAACTGGATAGAGCAGTGTTCTAACATGAGCAAAATATACAGTATCAAGGTAGACATATATTTGAAGCTCTTGTTAGCCCTTTCTTAGACTGAGTATGGATTCACCTACAGTAAACTGGTTCCAGCCTCCCCTTGGCTATGGCTCTCTGCACAGAGGAGTTTTGCAATGACATCATGTGCAGAGGATTTACCCAGGCGTAGTAAAGAAGGGGCTTTGATTCTGTGCTTGCAATCTTTACTACAGCACTGTTGGGTATTTGTAAGGATCCCTGCAAGCATGCCAGGCTGAAGGATTACTCAAAACCACTAGCAGGAAGAAACATAGGATTCACCTCGGAACAAAACAAATGGTAGAGTTTAATGTAGAAGTGCCCTATTCATTAATCAAGGATATTCAGAGTCCATTCACCCAACCAGTAACTGGACCATATAACTGCAGCATCAATACAGCACATTTCAACTGAAATGTAAGCCTTGAGTACCAATGTTACTGCTCACAAGATTAACATCTTGAACAGGTTTAAAGTATACAAAACGTTATGCTCACATATTACTCTTCCATTGCTGGTGTTTGCATTAGCAATACTTGTATATAAACCAATCCGTTCGAAAGCAGTTTATTTCATAAAAAATTATCCACTGCATTTGAAGGCTAAAGTCTTCAGTATAACGCCTTAAATACGATTTGCCAAAGTATCCAGTATGTATCTCTAAGTCTATGAATTAACATCATCAATTAAAAAAAGATATTCCCGTCAATCATTGAATCCATACTGGCACAAATACAAAACATTCAAATTAGTATCTCCGATCATATTTTCTTATTCTTATGAATGTAACGCTAATACATAATTTTAAAGTGTAATAGAATTTTGCATAAAACTGCAAAATGTGTCACGGCCTACTGTAGGAACTCTGTAGGGCTTAAAAGAGGGGGGTGATTTTGAAAAACTGCAAAAAAAAATAGGAATTATCATGAACTTACAGCTCCAAATGCTACAGAGAGCATGGTTTGCATCCTGGCATCTTCAACGGAGCTCAGTACGCCTTTTTTACTGAGAAGAGCCCTCCCTGCCAGTGTCCAGAAGCGAACGTGTTTTATACCCACTGACACAAACTGGGTGTCAGAGTCTGGTCTAAATTCTGCCACAAATACACGCTGGGTATGGCCAGCCCTGCTTGCAATTTTGGCTCCTTGAAAAACAGAAATAAATAGGGCCTGAAACCACAGGATAAACTTTTACAAATAATGAATAGCTCAGTTCAATACAGTAGCCCATATTAGCAATTAACATGTCTACAGATATTACATTAAACAAGAAGAGTTTCTTTTTTGAAAGCTCTCAATCCAGTATTAAACTCATTCAGCGTTTAGTATTTTGTATGTCATTTGACAGATTGCTCTGTTAAGAGCCTTCATTATAAAAAAGGCCCTTCTGATCACTCTTGTAGTTTTTGGAAGTGTTTTATGTATATATTAGTAAATGAAAAAGCATTATAGTATTGTTGTATTGTATCTTTGTAAATTAAAGGATTCAAAATACTCAATTTTATTTATTTACTGGAATAATCATTGTGTAAAGTAATCTAAGTTACCTGGGCATTCAAATGCAAAACAATGTTATCGTCTGGTCTAAAAAAAAAAATTTGGAAAGAGACTAGTGCTAAATCGGGAGTCTGTAAAATGCCTGCCATCAGGGTGATGAAAATGAACATGTACCTTCTTGCCACTTCCAGATAGTAATGGTGTGCTCTAGATCGAGTCCCACAGACAGCAGGAGCTTCCCTGTGGCGCTGAAGCTGACTGAACAGACTCCCTGGGAGTGGAAGCAGCGCAGCACTGACAGGGTCTGCTTGTTCATGGCGTCCCACACATGAATAGATGGTGAAGTGACTAACAAAGGAGAGCAGGACGTTTTAACAACACTTGAAAAAGTTTTGTAAAATCGGGCCCTATTGCACATACAAGGACACACTTGCATTCTGACTGTGAACCAGTAGGTGACAATACTGATCACAAGCACAAAGTCACTGGTCGCTCAGGAGTGTACTCAAGCAAAGACCATACATATAAGAACAGGTTAAATGATATGGTGATGTAACCTTGTAGTGCTTGCTGGGCTTACATTATATATCAAAGATCTGTCAAGCAATCCAGTTGTGAGGTACAGTGTGAAAGCAAGGCCATTTACTGTATTATAAACCAAAACATACGTCTTTTGTCAGACTGCATTGTAGTAGACTGCTTCAGTCTAAGTCCATGTTACAGCAAGTGTTTATAACTTTCCACGGCTCTAGCAAGGGAGATGGAAACCCCATGAAGGTGTTCACTGATTGCACAATACAATTAAAGACACAATGCATAACACACATCATTGTTAAGCACAATTTAAACCCCATAAATATACAGTACCTGACATGTCTGCAGAGTCTCCTGAAAAGTAAAGAAAGGACCATTGAAGATGAATATGCATTTTTGTTCAGTTCCTAAATGTCAATTTCATCATTCTAAGAACCAGCCAATACATTCCGAAATAATTAGCAAAATTGAACTGTGTTCTTCTTTGTCTACATTTTTCTTCAATTGCAGAGTTTGCTACCAAAAGAAAGAAAGCTCTATGTATAAAATCTCTTCACTGAAAAAGTAACTGAAGCATATCTATTAAATTCAGTCATGGAGAAATTATGATAATGTAATGCTTCAAAGCACACTAGGGGAAACCACAGATAATTAATACAATACAAACTAACGCAATAAAACCATGTTGAATGTTAAGTGTCATTTACAGTTCATTTTGTCACAAACATACCTACTTGGCCAGTTGCCACCACATTAGGGAATTTTGGATGTTGATTTATAGTCAGGCACAGAATGTCATCAGTATGCTCCGTGTAAAAGCTCTGAGCAGCTGGAGGATAAAAACACATGTACAACCAAGTCAAACTGGGGCTTCAGATTGCAAGGTCAATGCAACATGATAATAACTGTGTTCTATCTTCCATGTAGAGCGGACACTATTACCAATTAAAGACCAGGAAAGGGAATCATAAGAAAAGAGCTTCTTTTGAAATCGTACTCTTTTAAATCAAAGATGAAGACCACACATGTATTGTATAAAAGGTTGACGTTAAACATGTATTGGGTTGTGATTGTGCCTCACCTGTGGAAAGGTTAAATACAATCCCCACAGCTGCTGTGTGGTAAATGATGTCAGCTCCTTCATTTAAATAGTGGACGTTGTTACGACAGTCATTTCCTCGGTAGCCAAACACAAGTTCCAAGACCAGATCCTAGCAATCAAATATATGATGTTAGCTATTCTATTACACAACACAATACCTTGCTTTTAATTTAAACACTTGGAAATATCCAGTAAAAATACGGTAAGCATTAGTTAGTGTGGTTCTGCTGATTTCAACTACAGAAAAGCTTTGAAATATATATTTTTTAATGGAAACTGTGCTTTGACTGCGACAGCTCCCAGTAATACTCACTTCAATCTGCCTCTTCTTTTTGCCCACGTTATTTGTCTGCAGTTTCTCAGGCTGTGGCAGCGCCCTACTTACAGGTGGTCTGAAACAGAGAACTGTGAATAAGAAAAGCTGGTCTGTCACCCGTTCCATACTAGCACCGTCAAGGCTAGGCTCTCTTTAACAGGCAGTTAGCTCTACGATTACATCTTAATAACGATGACACTATCCTCATAGTGGCTATCCTACAAGGTGCCAAATAACAACACAATATATCTGATAGTGTTCACATTGCATTATGACCCACAGTATTATAGTTTTTTATTATAAGGACAGGCGCACCATAATTCCAAATGAATCCGGGGGTTACAGCTAGAAGACATTCTTTAGCATGAAAAAGACTTGAATAAACCTATTTTTTGTATAAGTCCATTGCTTATATTTCTTGCAAGAATTGACTTTACACTTGTTAAATTGTCACATATACAGGTATAAAAATACAGAACTGTATTAGTTTGTGCTGTAGAAAAAAAAAGAGCATTATTGCAAAGCAATAAAAAGTTTAATGAGCAGTGTTGGTCCACATGCAGTTTTAAAAGGTACTTGTTATATCTTTACTATAGTTCCAGTAAAACATACAGTTGTACTGTACAGAAATGAGACTTGGCGTGTGGAGGAGCCAGATGGGGGTGCTCATAAAGAACACCATCCATCTTCAGGATGGCTTCCAAATTCTAATGATCATCATCCTAGTCCTGTTATTCATCATCTGGTTCCTCCAATATGCAGTAAATTACTTTTTTTCCTTCACCAGCACTTCAACACAGTCCAGGACATGTTTGAATTAGTGTTCATTCATGCACAAAGCAACATGATCTGGTTTCAAAATAAAGGCCTATCTAAAGATGTATATTTTTCCAAGGCACACCGAGCCTAGAAACACTCTTAATGAATTCAGAATGAATTGTACACATGGTAATAAGCCATGAAACAGCCAGTCTTCAGTAATTTTGTTCCCCAAGGCTCTGGTTGCAGTGATAACACAGCAGTCTTTAATCTAAAGTTCAGATCCTCCCTCAAGCTTTATTTAACCTAAAATAACTTTAGCGTGAGACATGCAAGCACAAAGTAGACAAGTATGGTATGTTTCAGTAATGGGTATTATGTTCATGCTGCATATTGTATAGTGTATCACCAAATCAGCTTCAACAAGTGAAAGGGTTTTTTTTTTTTTTTTTACCATTCTGGTGTCAGAGAATATATGTTCCCCCAAATATTTGTTCCCCCTAGGAATATTTGTACCCCTTATTTTTTTATATTAAAGTGATCTTTCTTTGTATACAACTCTATACCCATGCATTTTCAACTAAAACCTTAACCCTAGCTCTAAACTTGTACCATCCAGTCCCCTCTGACATGTCCAGTCTCACCTACAATAATACAGGAGAACAGCCTGCAAACATTGCTCGCATTCGCTAGCATTATACAGGCACAAATTATAAAAAGAATAGGATAAATAACAAGCATGTGTAGGGGGCACATGTTCATTCCCCTGGGTGTACAGATATTCACAGAATATATGTTCCCAATATTCCTTTACACCTGTCACTAGCATATCCCATTCCCAGTGAATGAACGAGAAATGTTGTAATGGTGCTTTAGTAGAATTTAAATGCAGACATGGTGCCGCTACTGTGCATGCCAAATTCAGCGTGTATTTTGTATTGTAGTAAATATATAGAACAGCACCACCAGTGCTGTGCTCACTCCACCTTGACATGACACTAAGTGATGTCATCCTGTACTGATGTGAAGTGACAGCCTAATCAATAACTGCCCCCTTCTGTGGATTCACTTCCTTTCTCTGGAATTTGTATTATTAAACGAGACATTCGATATTGCTGGAGGCTGCCTTGCGAACAATATTGAATTCCCCTGTAATTACATGTTCCACACTGCACGATGCTGTAACATCTTCATTCTAACTCAGTGGCGTCATTGAAATCCTTTCTTGGAGGAAAGCAAAACTGGCCAATTGTCTGTTTCTTGGAAAACAGAATCCTAGCAGCAGTATGTTTCTGTTCAAATGCATTAGGAATCACGTCACGGTGAACAGGAGGGCTTTGACAATCCCTTTAATAAAACAGTATGCCAGGGGGTGCATTGTAAAAATTAAAGACTAAAATATTAGGGTAGTGATTTTATTCAAATCTTTTATTCTGGCCTAACTGACCAATTGGGTAGCCATTTGTAAGCTGTACAACACTATCCATGAAGTAAAATAGTCAAAATACAATATATTTAAAAAAAGCTATAAATACATTAAAATGACTAAAAGCTACTGTATATTGAAGGCTTATCTTTTTAAACTGTATCTCCCGTTTAAAAATGAATTATAAAAAATATGGTTACTAATTAAAAACAACGTCAATACAGTGTCATAAGACAAATGACAAGAAATTCTACCCTGATTTTGTGATATAAAATAAAGCTTTCCACTAATGTGTTGTTCAGGTTGAATTGTATTGTAATGAACTGTTATTCCTTGGTAACAATCTTAACCACCTTTTACAGCATGTTCTAGACGTTTGGATGAATTGAAATGATTGTAAATGTAATCATCTCCTTAATATATTGCTTCTGTGGGAAATAATAATAACGTACACAGAATGAATTTGCGTAAATGATGTGAAATGTAATAGAAATGTGGAAATGATTACCTGGATCCTCTTCTCAGCAGCAAGCAATAGAGAAGAGAAGTAAGTTAGTTACTGGGTAATGCGGTCAAGCTGTTTAGAGCACTTCCAAAATAACACCAAAACACAACCTTTCCTTTAACAGAGACACAAGATACAAAACTATCAGGCGGGTTAAGAAAGGAAGGGAGGCAGTCCACTACCCCCTAAATTTCAAGTTTCAAATCAGGATTACTTGATGTTTTTATAAACTATCAGCAATACCCTGTAGCACGTCTATATGCTTAAAAAATGCATCTGTAACAAAAATAATAAGAAAAAAAAAACACAAGGTTAAAGTTAATACGTTTTATAAAGAAATACTTTATATACTCTCTGAATTTGCTAAATATATTTTTATTGCATGTTCATTATTCCATCCAATGCGTTGCTCCTGCATGTTTCAGAGGGGCTGTAACAAGTGCACGCCCCCTAGTGGTCGTTTTTATACTGGCCCATTGCAAAGATTCCAACTTTCCACAGTACAATGGTAAAATGCAGGGGGGTTTCTCAAGCACTCCAAATGTCTATGAGTGCAAAAACAATCACACATTATGATAAAGAACATACGTCATGAGATAATAGTTTTTTTAATGCAAATTCAGTGGTTAAAAGTATTATTTTAAATATATACTGTGTCGCAGTGTATACAGACTGGGATCAGTTGCACTAGCTTTTTACATGGAGGGGGAAAAAAACAAACAGACATCCCTATTCTGTACAGTGAAAACCCTCTATTCTGAATAGTGTGAATGAGGAGCGGATCGTAAAACTGAGGAAGATCTTCAGAGTGCCAGCAAATTGAAAGGGACGGTCACAAGGAGATCTGCTGTACTGCTCCACATTCCATAATTGCACAAACTTATCACACCCCCCCCCCCCCCTCCCCCTCCAGTTAAAAAGCTATTTAAACTGGTTCCCAGTTGGGCCTTTAAGACCATTTTGCCACACATGAATATGTGATGCGTGGTACAGATATCGAAAATGGTAAGACATCAGAAAGATGGATCGACTGAAGAGAAGGACACCTATTTTTTAAATGTATGATGATTGTAGTGATTGAAAATGACAGTATGCATTTATTTGTATTTTTATAATGTAACCTTACCTTACTACTCCCTGCCTTCATAGGAAGCAAAGGAAAGCGCACCAGGAACAATTAGAAAAGAGAAATTGTACAGAACAGTAAAAGAAAATGTAACTTTTCTATTACTTTCTCAGTTGCAGCTGTGACTATCTGATGTACCCCCTCGCTTATTTATTGGCAGGAAAGATATTGGAATGAAAGGGAAAGAGTATTAAAAGGTTCTTCATTGTATTGAGATTTTATAGAATGTATCTGATCAAATTAGGTAGGAAACCGTTCATGGCAGTTTTTCATAGTGACATGCATTGTGGTATACTTGCAGACCCACTGAAATGCAAGGGAGTGTTGGAAATCGAGGACATCACTTCCATGGAGAGTTTGCGCAGTAAACTGGGATTACTGCTTTGCCAAGGATTCCCTTTTATTTTTGATAAATTTAGACTGCCCAATTATGTTACCCCTGATTTTAGTGTGTGCTGTGTAGTTTAGATCCCACCAAAATACAAACAGAATCATTTAATGGATAGTACAGACTCGTTTGAACACACACACACACACACACACACACACACACAGACAGAGAGAACCTTACTGGTCTACAATACCTTTTTACACCCATACTGTGAAATACATTCTGTATTGTTCTCAACTCCGCCAGGTACCTTTCATCCACAGATGGCTCCTTTTGTTGCAGATGGGGTTTAATTCCCAACATCTGCCGGACATTTGTTGATAAGGCCTTGATGGTATAATTCATTTCATTTTCCCTTGTCACATCGCTGTCATAACCTTTAAAAGATAAAGATTAAGTACAACAATGTACAGCATGGTTATAAACTCACTTTCACTAACACTTGTTTTCTACGGGAGGTTTTGTTTGATGAAAAAAAAAACAATGTTATTCAATGTAAATTCAAGGATTTTCTTTTTTTTTTTTTAAGTTAAGGGTATCATAGTTACAGGCTGTGCCTCCAAGGATAGTCAGATCCTCTCCACACATCATGACATTGTAACATTCTTATTTGTTTACATTATGCCTTTGGGACGTTTTCTTCCAGTAACGCCTTGGCCTCAGAGTTGACACTTACCTCCATCATTTTCCGACTCTATGTCTGACTCCTCACTGTCACACTGTCTGGTGTCTCTGTGTCCCTCCGCTTCATGTGTCCAGATCATCAGCGAGGTGTCTGCCCCCCCAGCAGTCACCAGCAGAGCATCGTCATGTGTCCACCGCACGTTAGTTACATGGGTGCTGTGAGCAACATATCTCTTGAACTTCCCAAATTTCCCCTAAAGAAAAATATTGATAAACAATTTGGATAAAACTATGCATCCCAGATTAATAATAATAATAATAATAATAATAATAATAATAATAATAATAATAATAATAATAATAATAATAACAACCAGTACAGTATACTATAATAATACAACTGTAAAATCAATTGATGCAACCGAAAATGAATCGGGACATAACTTTTACTGACGCTGTTGCAAAAGGTTTTACTGATGAGCCAGATCCAGCACAGCCCAACAACTGAACGACTGGGAACCCATCATAGAAAGGGGTTAAAGCATGACTTCACAAAATACGTTTTAAAAGTATGTGGGTAACTCGTCACAGTGTTCTACTGACTGTTATAATCTAACTCCATGGGGAATTATTCATCTTAATAAACATGGTAATAAAACTGTACGGCACAATAGTTCCTTTGATGCAGCTAACCACTAAATACAAGATGCACATCTGTGTGGCACTGTTGAACTGGTGCAATAGTCCGGAAGCATCATCCGATATGTTTGCTGTTAGATAGAGAGCCGGTTTCCTCTCTTACCTTAACTGGGTATCGAAACAGCTTCACATATCCAAAGTCATCCCCTGTGGCCAGGACCTTTCCATCACTTGATAAAGAGGAAGCAGTCACCTCTGTGACATCACTGACCACAGGCCAGATCCCCTCACACGAAGGCCCCAGAACACAGCTCCAAGAGGACCAATCAATCTTCTCTGTCTAAGGAAAGAGAAATTCTGTCTATATATATGCCTGATCATTTCCAGCTTATTTCCGCTACAATATATGAAGAGCTAAAATAAAATTCAGATCCGCTTGGGAGATAACTGTCATTAAAACTAAAAATAATAAGAGAAGAACTGGCGTTTAAAAACTGCTTCATTGCTAATGCCAGACTGCTCATTAAATATTTCTCTCCGGAAAACAAGTTTTAAGTAGGACAACATTTAGCAGAGCAGCCTTGATTTCATTTCAGTGCCTTCATACCTCAGATACAGGAATAGTCTGCTTCTTTCCACGGGGAGCTTCAAAGAATAACTGCTCTTTAGCACCAGTGTTTACTTGTAGTAGCTTCCCTGTTTCAAAAAATAGGTTAAACGAACATGTAATACACTATTGCCAATGTTTTCATACGAAACCATAAACAAAGAGCATCACATGGTGAAGAACTCAAATAATTACCATCATTACAAATTAAACAGGACACAGGGCCACAATGTGGAGGTACCATAGTGGAGCTAAACTAGGTAACACAATTACCAGTACAATGCTGATAAACAGCTGATTATATAGAGGAGCCAGCGCCACATGAATTTATGTAAGGAATAAATCAACCACAATGGTCACATGTTTCTATCAAGTACTCTGTAAATTCAGATGAAATTCAGCTTACCTCCAGCAATAGGGAATAAAAAGACAACTCAATATAGAATGGAAACCCTGAGCCACCCAGAGCATTTGCAAGCTGTTTAGTTTTTCAATATTCACGGCCACTGTTGCTAACATATGCTTGCTGCATGCTGTTCACAAACGCACATGTGTGTTGATGCCCATACCTCTCTTGTCCCAGTCCAGGTGAGTTATGTAGCTCTGTGACCCTTTACAGACTCCGACACGCTTGCTGCTCATTACGTTGTAAATATCCACAAAGCTGTCACAGGAAGCAACGGCAAGGTATTTACCAGCACCTAACAATGAACAGATCCCTTCATTTAGAAATGAATACTAAACCGTGTTCCTCATTCCAATGCATGCCCCTTTTTTTATTTTTTTACATTAATCGACATTTCTGTAAAATAGTTTTACATTGTTTTTCATATTAGAGAAAATACACTTGCCATATTACCATGTAATCCTCATCAATCATTTCTGGTATCTACCTCCCACCCATTACACGAATATCAAGTTTAAAATGAAAATAAACATGCACTCAGTTAGAATGCTTAAGTCAATTAGCCTCCGTGTGCTTACAGTCTTCCTCAGCAGAATGAGGCATTAACAATAATCGTACAAAAACCTGCTTCTTTTCACACTGCTGTTTAATAGACAATCCTCCAGTGCACTGCAAGCACTAACCTGGAGAAAACCGAATATCTGAAATGACATCCTTTCTGTGGTGAAAAGAGACGAGATCTTCAAGTGTGTCTGCGTTTACAATGAGAAAACTTCCATCGTTGAGTCCAACAGCCAGAGCCTTCCCATCGGGTGAGAAGCAGCAGCACCGGCCTCCTGAAACACATGCGAGAAATATTAGTCCTCCAGCAATTGTATCTTCACTCTCCAGAAAAGGACACTATTCACCAAGTTGTAGCTCACCATTTCACCCACTGGACTGAACATGTCTTGTTGCAAATTAATTTAAGTAATTTCGGGACCTGTTCACTAAACTTCATCCAATTGCACAGAACAATTGGAAGAGAAGTCCTTGTCTAGGAATTTCACTTACCCTTCTTGAGCTTTCGAACCGCTAGCATGCAGTGGCTTGGGGAGAGGTCCCATATACGAAGGGTTTTATCATCACTGACAGTGGCACAGATCGGTAAATGAGGATGAGTGGCCAGGCCCCACACTTCCCCCTCCATGTGACCCTGTCGATATGTTTCATTAGAACATTTAAAAAAAAAAAAAAAAGATACAGTAAAAGAGATGGGCTTCAATTACAATGCATCGCAGTCAAGGTAACTGGAACCATTTTTAAGAGTTGCGGACATGCACAATAACATAAGCCACCAGAATTCTTATGATTTGTTTTAATAAGAAACGCTGGTCTGGGACAGGTAGTCAGGTTGGTTTTACTTTGTAATTACAAAGAAGCATGTCAGGATCTAACAGTTGAAGCTTGACAGCTATACAAATACCTTCCTGAAAAAGTAAAAAAAATAAATAATAATAATTAAAAAAAATTAAAAAAATCTTCTCGATACATAACTGCACCTTACCTGGACCAGTAGGGTTATTGGTCCACTTTTATCAACTTCTAGGATTTCTCCGTTCTTTGTACCCACTAAAATATGGCCATGACCTAATGATATGGCACGGATGGAAGGGTTGTCTTCCAGCAACAGGCCTACAGGTTTTCAAAAAGAATAGATGTTAAATATTAAACTTTTAACAACAGAAATTAAACCCGTCAGCTGACAAAACACTCTCGACTAGCTATTATTTATGCAAGGATACTGTGTATCTGTATATCCTTGTACAGCAACCGAGTGGTTCAGGGCTCTGCCTCTGTTTTATATACACGTACTGTACTAGGTACAGTGTAGGGGCTGTTAAGGATAACCCCCACCTTGCGCTACATGCTCTTAGGGCATGACAAATCTAAGCCAAAAAATTGCGATTCTATTAAGGTGTCCAAATTCTCCAACGCTTCTTAAAGATAACTGAACACATTTTTTCCCCCAACGTGTTTACAAAAATTACAAAATGATTCAACCTACACCATGAATACAGTATGTAACAAAAAAGAAAACAGATGAAAAGTCCAGTCCTGTACCTTTGGAACCAGGTGCAAGCACAGCTCGCTTGACGGCGTAGGTTTTGAGGCAATGCTCAAAGGTGTCGTCCCAGAGAGCCACAACTCCGTCCTTCCCGCCCGTCACAAACCCCTAACGAAACACAGAGCTAGTCAGAGTGTAACAGTCGACAGCCCTAATGGCACACAGAGCTAGTCAGGGTTTAACAGTCAACAGCCCATCAGGACAGGATGACAGAATCACAATGATGAGGCAACAAAAGACTACAGCTGAAGCATCCCAGAAGAAAATAACCCAGCAGATCTCACTCTGACAGAAATTGGACAGCAAAAAAAAATATATATATATATATATATATACATATATACTGGCTTTTTTTGAGTCTCACGATTTTTTGAGCCTTAACAGCCTTAAGAGTGAAACATCATACACCATATAAGCACATATTTGACCACAAAATAAAGAATGTCTTGTACATGCACAACACATCTTGGTATATGGTTATGGCTGACAGTTACCAAAAGAGTACATTTTAGAAAATGAAGATCGTTTTTCACATGTTCTTTAATCAAACGTGTAGCAAAACAGTTAAACCTCACAGGTTAAAAACACTGCTTCTGAAACTATATCGACAAACATAAATTAAGCTTCAGTTTGTAGGACTTACTATAATTATGATTATTATATAGACTCTTATATATTTAATAATGCGTCCATAATGTTGTGTTTATCACAGGTTTTGCAAATAGATAAATATACTTTAAAAATACACAGACAAAAACAATAAAGAGATGCAAAGTGATCATCCATGTGAATAATATCTGGACATCTACAATATCAGGCTTTTCAATGGAAGCCGACTGTCAAGCCAAATCAGATCTCTTTTTGTTGCTTTTAACTTAAGTAACATAAAGATGATATGATGTGTGTGCGTTTATAGAAATAAATATCCCAGCTTGGGCTGATTGGGGTCTTAACCCATCATGAACAGAAATGCAGATTCAATGTTGGTTAAAACAAGTTGCTCTTACTTTCTCCAAGGCATGCATGCTGAAGACAGGCCCATCGTGGGCCTTGATGGTTTTAATCAGATACATGTCTTTCCAGATGCATATGTCCCCAGTTGAGGTTCCTGAGAAGACCATCTCCTCTGTCCAGCCGTACACAGCACACATCATTGTTTCAGTCTTCCCCATGTTTCCTTTCCTCCCAATAAGACCTCCACCTGCAGCAGCAAACCGAACGCTCACTTTCAATGCACTTTTCAAGTTCAGCGCACTGTTTACAGAGCATGGACTAAAAGGTTAACGGTTGCTATAGGGATGCAATGCCACATAAATAAGTATGGAATGCATCATGGAGTGAGTATTATTATATATTTTATTATTTTAGTTCATAGTTCATGTGAAATTACATTTGAATTCCTGGGTACCTGTAAAATATCAGCCTTTATTTCAGCCATACCTGCTTTGTGCCAGAATTTGATATGCTTTATTCCTGCTGTAATGAGCTTCTCGGGCATGTATGGATTGATCTTGATGACAAAGATTTTATCTTTGCTTCCCCTGAAAATAATACAAACGATCATGAATATTATATATATATATATATATATATATATATATATATATATATATATATATATATATACACACAACTATGGCCAAAAGTTTTGCATCACCCTACAGAATTAACAAATTTTGCTTCATAAATTTGAATGAAAGCTGCTAAATAATGTTACATTAACATATTGAATTACATACCACTTAGTAGTTTTCCATATACTTAATGAAAAATTGACAAACATTTTAAAATGTGACATTTCAAAATCCAACATGAAATACTGTCCTACTATTATGGCTTCCGGTAGACTTTTGTGATATCATTTAGTTTCTTTGATTACATGATGCTAAGTTCTAAATTATGTACATATAGATTTTTGTTTTTAAATTATCTCTCAATCTTAAAATTAAAAGTGATGCAAAACTTTTGGTCATAGCTGTATATTAGGATCTTAACCCATTATTAAAAAATCCAGATTAATGTTAGTTATAAATAATTCTGCAAAACAAGTTTCTCTTTCTTTTTCTTAGGTATGCATGCTATATATTAACATCCCACAAAATGTTAAAATACATGCTAGAAAGAGAATTGTAGCTCTTTAATGCAGGTGTTTAAGTAAGCCAGGCTTCGGCCTCCGTGTGTCCCCTGAGATGAACCTGAACTAAACCAATGAGTTTTAGAATGTCATTGTACAAGGCAGGCTCTGTCAGATTAGTTTAGCACTGACTGCTTCAGCAGACTGGTGAATATAGTGAATGCAAAGCAGATTACATTGCCAGAATTTTTCTTGTTTGTTTGAAATAACAAATGCACATATTTTAAAAAACATTTCGTAATTAAAACTGAAAGACCATTACATGGATTGTAAACGACTCACTGGAGCAGGAAACAACTTGCAGAAACAGACTGCAATAAAACGCAATGTGAAAAATCAAGAGCGAGCAGAGGAGGAAGATCAGTGGAAGATGAATCTCCTTTTTTTATTGCTGCTGTGACAGGGTTAAGTGGTCGCCGTCCTGGAAGAAAAATTATTTCCAAACCAGAAGGGATCCACATTATAATTGATCGTGTTTGGGAAGGCAAGACACAGCAAGATTTAATTTGACGTCTAGGTAATAGTGGCTCAGTACTTAATATTTAAAATATTATAAATGAAGCCCATTTCTACATTAATAATCTACAATCAGTATTTCAGTCCGGTGCATTGAGGAACGGACATGATTTACAAGATGATTTATAAAGTCTCTCTTAGAGGAATTCCAGCTAATAAATCAATTAGAAATGTAACCTTGACGTGCAGTGCTATTTCAATAGGCTTTTGGATAACAATGAGCCCCACATGTAGCTCGGATTTCTGGACCTACCTGATTGCTGATTGTTTTTCTCCCTTTCTCCAGTCCCACAGAACAATAGTGTGATTGTCATCGAGTCCCACCGAAGCCAAGCGCTTACCATCCGCTAATAAAAAAATGGACATGAGATCAACCAAGAAGCCCCAAAAAAATCACGAATATTCCTCCATCTCTTCTATTTTTTCCCCCTGTGAACTGGAATGAATGTTAATATCACCCTCGGTTTGCCCGTGTTCGCTTCTTTTTATTACCCATATCTGTGTTTTCAGACAGTATTTCAAAAGCACTATTGAGAAGGATTATTCGTATCTCCCCACTGAAATTAGAATCACTTGGTTGAACATTCGTAACGCAACACTTTTGGTTTATTAATGGCTGACAATACTTCTAAACCACAGGGTTTGGTAAGAGATCCCAAGGATTGCTATGCAAGTGAACACACAAAGCTACTGAGCATTCGTGGTGTGGACAGAGCTGCACAGGGCAGTTCATAAAGTGCCGTTTGGATCAGGTTTAGCTGAGACTGCAGAAATCAATACCTACCTACTCCAATTCAATGCAAAGGTGTACCACATAAGCATTTATTACAATTGCATATAGAATGCATCTTCTAATCTTTAAAACTTACATTAATAATAATAATAATAATAATAATAATAATAATAATAATAATAATAATTATTATTATTATTATTATTATTATTATTATCTTGGCTCGGAATGATTTCTCCTGCAGAGTACCTGTACTTTATTGAATAACAAAACCATTTAATTTAAATTTTAAAAACATCTTACCCTGACAGCCACACAGAGCTCCCTAGTGCATTTTACAAACACAGCACATTCAGAGTATTGGCCAGACTAATTAAAAGCTCTCTTGGTAGTGGTAGAAGGATTGCAACCATGTTTCAGGCACAAGTGAAGCCATTAGGGACTGTATTGTGTTTTTTTCTTTTTAGGATTCTAGAAATAGGAACCATCCAGCAATAGACATGAACCAGATTAAATAAAGGAACCCCCCCCCACCCAAGGGAACTGTAATAGGCCTTAAATTAGGAAGCAGGTTATGCGAAGCGACTTCCTTTTCTTTATCAGTTTTATTAAGCCATTAAATCTTATAAAATGTATTTCTAGTTGTACAGCTTTGTGTGTAATACCTGAGAAATCAACAGCACAAACTCCATACTGGTGGTGCCCTTTTAATACTGACAAGGTTTTCAGCATCTCAGAGTCCCATATATGAATGGAGGAATCTCGTCCCACCTAGAAAAAAAAAATACTAATAAAAAATAGTGCAACAGATAACAAAGTCATCAGTATTTAAACGTACTTTACATGTAATGTCATTGGGCCATCTTTATGGACTCTGGGTGTAGAAAGGGAAAGTGGATTTGTCCAGTCATGGAGTTAGGCAATGGCTTTTTTTAAAAGCACACCTTCAAAAATTAAAAATAAAATTGTGCAAAAGCTTTCCACAGCTTTACCTGGCCTGTTGCCACATAGTCCTTCAGCGGGTGAATGGCTAAACACAGGATGTCATCATCGTGTCCCAGGTAGAAGCGCTGTGTGTTCTGCTGTCGATTGTACACCACTCCCACTCCAGCCACGTGGTACACAATCTCCCCAGTCTGGGTGTAAAAGAGGTTGCTCCTGCAGTCATAACCCCTGTACCTGATTCCATGCAGAACAGATACAAAAATACTCAGAGATCCATGACAAAAAGCACCATACGCACCAACACTTACAGTATTTATGACTCATCTGAAGGTATCATACCACGGAGCATTAAATAATTCAGTGCCTACACTAGGTAGTTGCATTGCATTGTGATCTAGACTAAAACCCATATTTTTTCAGCAGCTTTGCTCTGCACTAGAGAACTGTTTGTTAAACACCTTGAAATGCTCATCTACAGGAAAGGTGGTACGAGAAGAATATATATTATATCATTGTATTGTACTGTATTGTATTGTATTACATTGCATTGTGCAAGATTGGAATTGATCCCTTCCTATCAATATACCTGACAGCATCTCGAAGGTACTAAGCAGGGAACAACATATACAAAAACTGTGCTTAGCTTCAGGGTCAGTACTATTTATTGCCCTTTAAAAGGTCATGCCTTTTTTCAAAGGATGTACAGATTACAGGTGAGCTCAAAGTGGAACAGGAAAGGAGATGCCTCTCCTTCTTAGTATCTAACCATCATTACCCCTCCGCCCATCTGCAATGCCGCACTGACATTTTGTACAGTAACTGTGAAATACCGGACATCTTTAGCATCTTTTGCTCCAATGTAAAAGTTGCACCATTTTTGTTATAAAAAGAAGCACATACCCCCCCCCCCCCATCAAGAATATAAATGACGCATTACCGCACATGAAGAATAGTACTTCAGTACTTCATAACAAAATACCCATAGGTATTTTCAGCAAAATCAAAAAAGAGTGTCTCCCAAGATACAGACCTCAATAGCTCAGACAGCCAGTTGTCAGTACTGTGCTTACCCATGGATGAAGTGCAGTCGAACGCTGCTGCTCGGAGGGCTCACCCTTTTCTTTGTTGCAGATGCTCTCTGTTTTTCTTTGCATTGCTCTTTAAGCTGAGGTAGATCTTCTTTGTAAACCTTTGTAAAAAAAGAAACGTATATGCAGTTGATTTTCCCAATGCATCCCTAAAGCAACTTGTGTAGTTAAATACTGGTGCAATACTTGAACATAGCTACTGACAGAGCAGTAGACCTGCAGGACACAAACCTGTCGTCGATAAGTGAGCTGGGTTTCCTGCTCAATTTCGGAGTCCATCTCTGGCACATCTGACTGATCCGAATCCGATTCTTCACTGTGGGATTCTGTTAAGGTTTCTGCAATTTAAAAAAAGTAGCACCTCAAGCTTCTGACTGAATCCAAAGTACTTTGTTAAACCGAATGTAATACCCTGAACCTAACAAGGTCTGAAGATTGTCACAGTTGTTTCATAATTGACAGGGGATAGGTACGTCTGTGTTGTAAAGACCATCACAATTCAAAAGCAATTTAAAAACAATCTAAAGAAATTTATGAAGCTCTTATAAAACCAGCTCTGATAATGCCTTTGTTTGGATTGCTATTACTCTAGTGTGCCAAAATAAGCAAAAACAGACGTGGTCTTTAAATCACAAGGGGTTCTGAGCATGGCTAACTCACATAGATGCTTCTCTTTATTGTAACTAGATGTTGCTTTTCAAAAGCAGTGTTCCTGGCCTTTTAACACAACACACTTTCCTTAACAGGAATGTGCCTTCACATACCATTATACTAACTGTAGGCAGTTAGTAGGGCATTGTTTACAGCTAAACCACAGCTCAAAAGATCTGCTCTTCATGCAGCTCTTCCAGTTGTAAATGGTAAAAAAGCATTACTTATACTGGGAAATGAAAGCAGACCAGGCTAATGGACAGAACACAAAACACTGAAGGTGATTTGAAATAAAAAATATATTATTCAGTAGGTTTAAAACATTTAAATGGTTTACTTTGCAGCAAATTAAAAGCCCATTTTTGATGTCGTACTAGACTTTGTTTATAAGAAGCCATAGGCATGCTGGTGTCTGGTCATGTTAATATTGATGAAGAGATGAATTATAAATAAATTCGGGTTCAGCTCAAACATCTCCAGGTTTGACGCACGCGGGGTCCTTTTTTAAAATGTGGAAGTGGGGGTGCACATCTCATTGCATATGTTAATAAGTTAGAAGATAAAGGAGAACTGGCCAGTGTTCCATGTTGGGCAGTTCACAATTAAGATTATGAGCCCCAGTGATTTGGTATAGAAATGCACATTTATTGTAACTGTTTGCTGTACGAAGAATTCATTTGGGACAATCCACTAGGGGTTTATTATATTTATTTTCTGTACCTGTACGTAAAGATTCTAGAACAAGCACATGCTGAAAATTCAAGTTGGAAGTAATCCTAATTATATATATATATATATATATATATATATATATATATATAAAATGCAGAAGTTATATAATGCAAATGACCTACCTTGAGGTGCTATATGAAGGGCATCTTTAGATTTTCTTTCTGGGATAAACTTCCACTGGAATACAGAATGATCGGCTCCACCAATAGTAATAACCCACTGATAATCATGTGACCACCTGGCATTTGTTATATGAGCTGAATGACCTAAATATTTTTTAAACTTTGCGCCTGAGGACAGATGGGAAAAACATGTCACATAGTTTACACGGTATTAAAAAGGTCTATTGGTATTCTGTTTATTTCAGTAGAGTGAGTTTTAAATACATATTGTTTATGTGGCTGGCCTTTAAACAATGTATACGGTACAGAACAAAAATAAAGAGTACAAACCTTTCTTTAAACAAGGATATCGAAACAGTTTTACTAATCCATAGTCATCGGCAGTGACTAAAACTTGATTATTAAAGTTTGCATCTACTGAATTAATGTCATTAATATCCGAATATTTAGGCCATATTCCATTCACTTCTGGACCCAGTGAGCAGGTCCAGGTGGACCACTGTACGAGTTTGAACTCTTCTTTATTAGTGACCTCCTTACCACCTGAACAAAATAGAGGAAGAAATACAGATTGCTTTGAATAAATCATTACAAAGGAAACACGCTGTGAAAAGTGATTACAGATAAATTGGAGGAATCAATAGGCTAACCATCCAAGAGAGGCTAAGAATGAATAATGAAAAGCTGCAGGCTACTATAAAAAAATATATCCCACTTTAATGCCCTGTCAGACAGAGAGGACATTTAATTTATTTATTTTTTGTTAATAGTGCATTATGTTAAATCAGCAAGGCAGAATTACTTAAAAAGGGGGGAGGGAGTGGATCAATCTGTACCTTCCTGGATAGGCTGAATTTTACAGCAGGGTATAGGTTGATCAAATCGACCCCCAATATTAGTTTCTTTCTCAAGGCAAATGGTATCCACAATATACAGGTTTGATGGAATGGAATCAGGACCCAACAAATAAAACTTACAGTGCTGATTTCCAACGCATTCATATTCTACATATCTACACAGTGCAACCCCCAGGAGTGTTGTAGAGATAATACACCTGTCTGATCAATCCCTACAATGTGGAATTGAAAATACATTTTTAAAATGCTGTATCCTTACTTGGCATTTTGTATAAGAGTCTTTTTCCACTTCCGTCATTGGTTTGCAAATATTTGCTGTCTGTAGACCAGTCCATATGGGTTATGAAACTGGTAGAGCCAACGCACTCTCCCACTTTCTTGTAGCGCTGTACAACTCCATAAATATCCACCGAGTTCTCATTGGAGCCCACAGCCAGATGCGCCCCATCAGGGGAATATTTTAACTCATGAATGGCCTCCTTTCTGTCCTTGACATGAACGACCTCAGTCATGTCTCTGAATCAGGGAGAAAATTAAACAAAAGGGAATAATCTAAACAAAGCAGGACAATATGTTGTCTAATCACACACTGTAAGAAAAGCATTAACACTTTACAAGTGGGGGAGGGGGTTAAACATATATATTAATATTTCTTATTGAATTCCAGTTAAGTGCTCGTTAATTCATGGTACATTCCACACTTATTATAGATGGATTATTCGATCAGCACTTTTCCAATCATTATTGATAAGAAGCGACTCCAGCATGCATCCTCGTGCAGAATTATAAACTGTGATAATTGGATTATTACTGCAACTGTGGAGAACTTTTTTCCCCTTGATCTGAACTGCAATCTGATAAATCTCAGTCTGGGCTTTATTCCAATAGACATCAGCACTTTCACTGCAGCATGGCACATACCTGACCCGCAACACAGTAAAAGAACCGTCCTTCATTCCAAGAGCAAGATGGATACCATCTGTACTCACAGCAGCACAGCGAATGGGTTCTTCCATATTACAGCGGGCAATCAATGCATGGTCAATGAGACTCCATATCCTACAGATTGAAATTTAATCCAACACAGCCAGAAGGAGGGAGAGAGAAAGGGAGAGACTGGGTTCAGTGTTAAAGATTTTCATTCCACAAGAGTAATTAGAATTGTGACCTTGCAGTAATAGAATGTCGCAATCTTTGCTATGTCAAGTTTATTGGCTTCGTGCTCAGAAAGCACATTGTAAAATGCACAGGTGGATTGCAGCTAAAATACACATTATGAGGAATCAATCTCTGCCATTGATTTTCATGAGGGCTATAAATCTGTACATCCTGAGATGTACATGACACTGTTTACTCTTGATATTCAGGGGATGAAAGCTTAGCATGGCAATCACAACAACTTGCCATTCAATAAGGAAATCAATAAAACACATCTCTCAGGGTCTAAAAACAAGTTGCATCTGCTCGATTGTCTTTTAGACGATTAACATATTTATCAGGGGCAAACATATGCTGGTACTAGTGCTGCACAAAATGATTATTCAATTTATTCTGAGAAGATCGCCACAGGTGAGGGTCACTGGTGTTGATGGGCTAATTTAACATCCCAAGTGAAACAAGTGTATAAGAAAAGCAGCAATCATCACAAATCCAAGCAGCTGTTTCTTCACTTGTTTCACTTGGAATGGTAAATTAGATCAACACCAACGAGCCTCACCTGTGGAGCTTATCTGAATATCCAATTAATCAGTTTGTGCAGCTCATAATTAAATGTTATCATTTAAATAAAAACAATGATTTTCAATGTTGGGTCTAAAAAAAAATTAGATATTTTAATATAAAAGTCTCATAGTATATCATGGTGCAGTGTATGTAAAGCATCACATCTGTACAGTTCATCATTGATATCATATAATATTAACAACACCATTTTTAAAAATGTATTAATTCCCTAAATGCCCATCTACAAACAAGTTTCAATACTGCTGAATCCAACCCCAATCTAGATTAAAATAAACCTCCATCTTGCATGGATGTGCCTTTTACCCATTAAAAAAAAGACAGAAGTCACATTAAAAGAAAGGAAATAAAAAAAGAATACTCTGAAAATGCATTAACCCCACTTTTAAAAATAGTCATTCTTTAGCTTTACTGCTGCACACACACACACTTTTGCTACATGATAATGTCCATGTCTCCAAAGGATTAGCAGCACAGATTAACTTCATGGTCTTTCCTACAAACCTCACAGATCGGTCATCGCTCCCTGTCATTGCTAAAGGCTTTGTGGGATGAACAGCCAGGGCCCACAGCTCCCCCTCGCAGTGGCCCTGCATAATCAGGAAGGGCTTGTTCCGTTCGTGAACCACAACCTCGAATATCTCGCTATCCTGCGTACCCACCAGGATATGATCGCCTCTCCAGCACACACTCCTCACCGAGAGACCTGAAACACACACATGACCACACAAAGGCAGATTTACAGCTAAAATGATTCTGCACAAGACCGGTTTTATTTTCAGCATAATATGGAGGGAGGATCCATTATATATAGTGATGATTATATATAATGCTTCAATTATATACATATATAAAAATTAAAGAAACAGACGATAGGAACTACGAAACACAATATAACAGGATTAGCAAGTTAACCCTCAGACTCACTACAACCTTTGCAATTTTCAGCACTAGTTACTATAGGTAGTGTATTTTTCAAACAGTATATGGGGAAATAAAACAAACGCCCAATTAGAGATTAAAGAGGGGCTAATCAAAAGGAGGTGGCTGCACTTTTCTTTAACCTTTTTCTCTCATTAAAAAGTTCACATCATACCAGCTTTTTATTTTGTGTCCAAGGTTAGCACACCTTGAACTGATTTTTTTTTTTGTGGGTAAAAGCGGTGAGGATGTTTGCTTTGGATTTGTAAAGATGTGTACAGTGAGTAATATTTCACCTTTATATCCTTGGTCTGTTTCCCTGAGATCAATCACAGTAATTGGTTTGAAATTTAAATCCCACAGGCGAACACAGCCATCTCGCCCCCCTGTGGCAAATCCTTCCTCGCAAGCATTCATGCTGAAAATTCCTGACTGAAGAAATTAAAATGTGTCGGATTAAAAAAAAACAACATCAACGAATCTGTCAGAGACAAGAAAGGATTCATACATTTCACAACAAACCTCATTTTTATTTTTATTTTATTGAGATAGTGTTGCAGAAATATGCAAACGGAAGCTTTATTTTGATTCATATATATTTAAACGTTTTGAAATATACATCTAGTTTTACAACTATGGTTATTCTGTAAACTTCTAAATAGATGAAGACATGCAAAACTCGAATATGCAGTCAACAGGCCATTAATTATGAGTCTTACAAAAGAACGCTCCAGGGAATCTGGCTGCTGAGGTTAAATATAGCACTGAATCCCTTTAGATATAGTATATGGGCTGACTGGACACGTGGAGCTGTAATCATTTCTATGCTAACCTGACAAAACCACAGAACTATATAATATTGTGTAAGTCGTGAATGTATCTTAAAGTGATTTCAGTCATCAATCATTATGAACACTATCTGATTTGATTATTATCTTATTTTGAAAAGCAGGGTAGCCATGCTTTAGTGAAATGACAGCAGGCCTGTAGGTCAGAATCACACTAAACTGAAAAACACGCTTTTTATAGAAACAGAGCACTTACCCCATGGGCACCTTGCACTGTTCGAGCAAGATTAATTCCCTTCCACACATATATATCCCCATTGAGTGCACCAGAATAAGTTACTTCATCTCTTGCACAGGCCAGGCACAATATTGTCTGCAGATCCCCGGTCTTGCCAAAAACACCACGTTTCGGGGTCAAAGCATTGCCACATATACTCCAAAACTGAAAACATACAAAAGGAAAGCAAGTTTTTTTTTTGTTGTTGTTGTTAATATTTTTTCAACATAACCTCACACATATACAGCTATGGACAAAAGTTAAGTATTGCCTAGAATTTTAGGATTGGAGTAGTTGACATAAGTACTGTATATGGAAAACTACAAAGCGGTATGTAATTCAATATGTTAACGTAACATTATTCAGCAGGTTTTATTTGACTTTATGAAGCAAAATTAGTTAATTCTATAGGGTGATGCAAAACTTTCGGCTGTATCTGTCTCACTTCGCTCTGTGTTTTAAAATAAATCACACTTCAGAGAATTGAAATTGTAATATTCAACTTCTGTTCAGCAAATCCCACAGTTTTTCCCAATCTGCTAGACAAGCAATTAAGCACAAGTACTGTCAGCTGTATGTGCTTGGAAGAAAACAAAACTCCTTGGAGGTTATTCGCTGATTGTAAAGTAGTGTTGTGTTCACATTCACTGGAGCACTTCAGGACACTGGCCTAAAGCAAAAGCCTCAACCCAGTTGTGCTGATATCAGTGTGGTACGCAGCATGCAGCAGGAAGAAATACTACAAATCCGAGAGTGTCAGTTGCTGGATCAGAACTCAGAGACACTGCCTACCAGTATGGCTCATTACAGTATCCTCATGAGGTGATTAACAACTGTTAAGACAGCCTTCAGCCCCCTGCAATGCCAATAAACCTAAGACAAACCACCAAAGGCGTTTTCCAAACACGCTAAAACCATTTACTGTAATTTCTGAAACACTAGGCTTAAAAACTGATGCAAACATTTTACCAAAAATAAAAAACTAAAAAAAGAAAGCTGTTGTGAACCTTCATGTTAGGAGTAAATGAAATAAAAAGAAAATTGCAAATTTATGTTCATTTTCTGGGGGGCTCCATATTAGTAGAATCATGCAAAGTAGAAACATGCAAGCTATAAATAAGAAAAATGTAGGCATTGAAAAACGACTGCAATGCTCATTTTCTTTAAACCACCCACTCATGTGCAAATAAATATGTTATCGATATATGCAGGTGGCACTTAGCCCCCTAACAGTTATTTTGTAAATACGAATAAGATACTCTATGCACGTAAACAATGCCTGTTTTTAGGTTTTAAACCATGAAACTGAAATGCTGGGGATTCAAGACTTTTTTTTCTCTGTGTAGCACATATCGATTTTTTGTTTTTCTTTTTGTTGAATGCAAAAAAAAGTGGATTCTGAGCTATATATGTATCTCCATCATTGTGAACTCCCTAAAGCCTTAATCATCCTTTTGCTAAAGCCAGCTGCATTTATGACTAAGCCTGCTGTGGTCTCCCAGTGGATTGTAGAGGCCTAATCCTCATCTGCTATTCACTTTCTTTTTAAATTAATGAGTGTCAGGATCTGCCATTGTATAGTTATGTTTTAGAGTGTTGGGGTTGGGGTTAGGGTTAAGGCTAGAGTTAGTGTTGGGGTTAGGGTTAGTGTTGGGCTTAGAGTTAGTGTTGGGGTTAGGGTTAGTGTTGGGCTTAGAGTTAGTGTTGGGGTTGGGTTGGGGTTAGTGTTGGGGTTAGAATTAGAGTTAGTGTTGGGGTTGGGGTTAGGGTTAGTGTTGGGGTTAGGGATGTCATGGTATACCGGTTTTATGGTAAACCGCGGTATAAACTGCCATGGTTTTAAAACCGCAACCATTTTTCTATACCATGATTACCGAGTTCACACGGTTTAAGGTGATATGGGCATGTTTTTTATTCACCGTTTGTCCATTGGTGATCCACTGTATGTATGAATGAATGTATGTATGTATGTATGTATGTATGTATGTATGTATGTATGTATGTATGTATGTATGTATGCACGTATGCATGTATGTCACACATTTTCACTTGTATCTAGAGAACTGCTTATCTAATTGTGCTTGGTTGTGCAGGGTGATGTATGAATAATTGATTTACACCACCCTGCACAACTAAGCACAATTAGATAAGCAGTTCTGTATATACAAATGAAAATGTGTGACATACATACATACATACATACATACATACATGCATGCATACATACTTACATACATACAATTCCTTACATACCCAGATTCTGAATAAATTGAGTGTACGTATGCACTGACTATCATCGCAATTGCTGAACTGTAATTCAAACTGCTTCAGCACATGCTGCAGTAAGACTTAGCCTTCTAAGCCACTAAAGCAGCCTTTATATCAATGAATTTGAAGCCCATCTAATTAGACAGGCCCAGCTTTGTGCAGCCCAGATCTCCTGGTCAGACAGATATTTGGAGATCTCAGATGTGTCAGTTATCCTGATTACTACTAGCCGCACAGGTAAATCGTATTACTACAATGGGCTCAGAAGATTGGCCCTTGCATGCCTGAACATGTAAACAAGGATTCTTTGATGCTTGTATTTCAAAAATTAAACCAGACCTTCAGAGAAGATCTCTCCTAATTTCTAAACAAGGGCTTGCTTTTTAATGACACTGTACATTGTTTTTTCATGTTAATATAATTCACAAATTCAGTTAGTATATTGAACTGTGTAAGGACAATTCACTAATGTATTGCCCTCAACCAGTCAGATAGCAAAATAACCTGTAGGAACACCTTAAAAATAGCAGGGCAAATACTGGACAGATTACAGCCGGGAAAATACAGTGGATTATGTTCCTGTAATCTGAGCAAACCCACTTTATGGTGACGTTGGAGTGAATAACAACCTGACTAACAAAAGACATACCTGCAAATACATGGTATATATCTTGATTTATTTACGTTTACATATTTATACATTTGCTTTCATTTCATAGTGAAACAGTAAGGGGCAGCAACATCACTGAATGATTCCTACGACAGAGGATTAATCTTTTCAAATCTCTGGGCTGCACAGAGTGCTATCACTACCAGCATGCAGTGCTTGCAAGCAGATGCCACATGGTTTTAAGGGTAAAGACCCAGGAATTATGTGGATCAAATACTGGGCTGTTGGTACTGCTACATGCTATTGGTACTAGCGGGTGAACACAAATTTGCATTGTACTGTAGGGAGTCTTGAGTACAAGCAAGGACAACTTGGTAATGCTTTCCTGTGAAAAAAATTAATAGGAAAGCTTTATAGTATTTTAGTCAGCAGTGTTCAAGCTAAACTACATTTATTCAGCTTGTTATTAACCCTAGGCATTTTGAAATAAATTCATGGGGTCTGACAGTTCAAGGTTAAAAACAATCCACTATAATGCTTTGTGTATCAGTTGGATACAGGGAGCTCTGCAATGTTATACAATCATTTCAATGTTTTGTAATTTCTTTCACAAGTATATTGAACGTTTTTATTATAAAAGTTTTTATGTATATATTTTTCTTTGTTAGGACTCTGCAGGTCTCCTGTGAATCTGCTCACATCATGGTGGAGTCCCCTTCACATCACCACCTCGTGATTCAAACAATCATGTGCTTTATTTTCATGGGTTTTACTTTCCCCTCGCCGTGTGGTTAAAAACTCCTCACCACCATGTGTAGATGAAATCAAGACCTGACTGTGCTGTTATAACAGACTTCACCTGGCATTCTTCATTATTTTTTACATTTCCCCAAAGCCAGACTCCCGGTATACTTTCCACATTCACAATAAGTTTCATATGATTTTTCATAAAAGAAAAACGGGTGTCAACGTTGCAATCGTGATCAGAACAGCGCCTTCACTGCAAAGAAAGGAAATCTGGCAAGTGGAGGCACCAAGAAACGGACTTCCAGATTATTTAACTGTGAGTGCCTTCCAATGAACGGGCCCCATTTATACTGATGAAGGGCAGTACTGAAAAAAAGCCAATTGACATTATAATCACCCTACATATACAGTAAGAGATATATACATTTGAGTCGTGCAGTTAAGCACCCTACATTTAGCATTCAAGCAAATCTGTCTTTCTGAAAATAAATCTCATTAAAATTCATCAGGGTAAGAAGAGTCGCAACCCACATTAAAAAAAAAAAAGTATAGTTTTCAGCGATAGAGTGTGGAAAAATTAGAACCAAAACTATTCTTTCAAATGTTATCAGTGTTTTCCAGAAATGTATTTAGTCCACTTCATCCCTGAAAGGAAAGACACACTTCAAACTTAGGTTATTGTGAAAAAAGATATATATAATAATAATTCAAATGAACTTTAGTGCTTCTTGAACAGATATACAGGCTCCTTTTAGGACTCATCTTCTTTGCCTTTTCAGCTTAAGTTGCCACATAAGTAGCAGAACTGGAGAACAAATCCAGTAATAAATAACAAGGACAGATCCATTTCACTATGAGGTGTACAAATGGGCAGTGCAACACTGTGATCTGGTCACCAGGCTCCTAGATAAACTACCCAGTGCCTTACTGGTAATGCATTTGCACAGCATCAAATATCTCTGTAGCGGTTCAGTTTCTTGACAACACCAATTTAAAAACAGAAGAAATCTGCAGTGGCATGATAAACAAAATGCAAAAAACACCAAAAAAAATAAGAAAACAAAATTGCACATTAAAATCAAAATCAGCCATTGAAGCCAGAATACCAGAATGAAACTACTGCATTTCAATTTTTAGTAACATTTAAAATATAATTTGTACTGTCACGCAAGAATGCTGAAACAAACAAAAAAAAATAATATAAAAAACAGGGACAAGATGTTTACACATTCTACAGAAGAATGCACTGATAATCTTATAAAATCAATAAAGTCATTGCTGTTGGGGAAGATGTATAATTTAACTTGGCAGCCTTGGCTGGATGTAATTGCATTGCCTGGACACCATTAATCTCAGAATAGCAGGCATTTCAAAAGGACACACAGCGTACTCTATGCATCCTTCAGTTCAGTTTGGAATGGTTTTTTCCCCTCAACAGCAGTGCAAAAAGTCAATTCACTTTATATTATTCAGTATATTATACTATTCAGCCAATATATTAAGATAGAGAGATCCAGATTGAACTGTCGGAAACCAGTGATGTTTGATAATACCAACTTGTCAGAAACATTTATTACTGGTATTCTTGGACACGTTTTGCCGCTTTTCTTCAATTAAACCAGTGTAGTCAAAGATTTCTTTCCACTTCTGAAAGACAACGCAAATTAATTCCCCTAAAACGAACATGACTAGCAATTGCATTTTACAGTAAATAAACTAAAATCAGCACAAACAAGGACCAACAGAAACCGCTCCAAATCTAAAACAAAACAGATTTCCCACATGGAAGAACAGTTTTCCATTACAGTATATCCTGCAAATACGCCGGACCGCTTGGAAATGAAAGCAGAAGCCTTCTATGTACTTGTGTGCTGCAAACTCTCAATTGTGTAACTTGTGTGCCTGCGTTGTTTGTCTCAACTCTGTATCGCTGCACATCTGTCTTAGTCTTGCTTCGCTCTCAACACCTTGGCAATTATCTCCCTAGTTCTAAAGTTACCTAGCCTGTACTTCATTCACATAAGAGGCTGCGACAAGTCTGATGGTCTACCACAATACCAATAGTCCAATTAGGGGAGCCCTGAAATACTTTATGAGGTCATCATTAGTAATACTCGCTAAATAAGCAAGTAACACAAAATAAGTAAATCTTATAATTGCTTTTTAAAAGTATGACATAACTAGTGCTTTCTCAACTCAGGGAAAGCTGATGCGAATACACGTTTGTTGCCTTTCTATATTGTTATAACAATACTAGTACATATTCCACAATGACAGATACAATACAATCGTAGCTCATTGTTCATGAAAGCCGCAGTAGTGCAGTATATTCTGTACAATACCTTGATGTGCTTAACCCCACAGCTTACTAGTTTACTAGGTTGGTACAAATCCCAAGAGATGTCAAATATCTGTAAAGTGCAGAAAAAAATATATTATTAAGATTGTTTATTATTTGCATTTATTTTGTATTTGTAGTGATTTAAACAAGTGCATGATCAAAATAAGACAGTAAATAGTATTTTTTTAAAATAAAAAACACAATATCTATATATATATATATATATATATATATATATATATATATATATATATATATATATATATATATATATATATAAATGTATTATATATAAATACCGTATGCAATCCAGGACAGTAAGTAACTGTGAAGGTAACCTACAAAAATGACTGCTGGTTTTTCCTGGCACTGCCACAACAGTTACTATGCAGTCTACTGCAGCATGAAAATCACACACATTTACTGTATCTTTAAATCACTAATCTTTGTAATTCATTAAGTACTTTATCAAAATGTGCCTTAAGTACTCAAATCCTATAACCCTTAATCTGTTCTTTAACCTCCAGGAATTCGTTTTCCACTTTGAATGGCATAACAGCAATTCAGGTGAGACATGTAATCAATATTTAATTTGCAAAGTAAGATAGAAACTGATCATCACGTTACCCTATCTGTGTGGCCTGGAGCTGTAGCCAGCACTTTTCCTCGTCTCCAATCCCACACACACATTGTGTTTTTAGAATCCAAACCTACAGACACTAAACACTGCAAAAAGGAAATAAAATGGAATGGAATTATACAAAATGTACATTTTAATAGCGTCATGTACTTTTCTTTCACACATTCTTGTATTTGTGGGTTTATATAAAAAATAAAAAAACAGACAACGAAAGCATTGAGAAACGTGATTGTAAGTACGGCAGCTTAGTTAAGACACAGTTCCTTTATCCTCACAGTACAAATGAAAAATGAAGATGTTTGTATGCACTAGACAGGATTACATGGTCACAGCTCGGCATTGTGCCTTGACACTGGATACATTCCAAGACACATTCTGCATCCAGGAGCAGACATAAAAGCTCTGCCATTCTGCAATGAAGATGTGAGGGGGAAAAAAGGGTACACGGCACCATTTGCATTAGCAATAAAGTGAAATAAGGCACTTCTTACACCTTTTGGGGTTTACATAAACTTTAAGCGCTCTTCCAGATTAAAATGTTTAACATGGAAATCTCAGTTTACTGCTCGGGAAGCTAAAGGAGACTCCCAAAGGGTTGAACCTTTTTTTAAGAGAACTTGGGCTGCATTTTAGAAGGATTTAAGCAGGTCTTTAATTGACTTAGTAATTCAATCAGAAACAAACACCTTGCGTGTGCTTAAGAGGTCTTTAATCATATATATTATCGTGTAGCTGATAACCGCGTACTTCCTAATTCCCTTGCTTGGAAAGGTATAAGAAATGTAACAGAAGCAAAATACAGGCGCAGTTTTTCGAAAGCAGACTGTTTTTGTTTTATTTAAAAGTGAAACGTGTAACTGGATTCTAGACAAGATGGTGCATCTCTAAATAGTTATATCCTAGAAAGCAAAAGTCTTAAATAAATAAATGAATATGCTACCTGACACCATGCAACACATCCTTCAAATGCTCGGGTGAAACCGAAGAGAACAGTGTAGCGTGAAGGATTATTAACACAACTGCCTCCCTCTATAAAAAGTATGCAATATACAAATTTCGCACTGCCAATAGTACATTTTTGTAGTTTATTTATAATGGGTTTCAATTTGTCTTCTAATAGAAACTGGTGCAACTACTGATTGCTTTGCCGTTGCCTGATACTCTCTCCCTCTCTTCACACCAAGATTCAAAATGGATGTCATCAAGAGTTGACATCCATTTAGTGACCCACCCACCCCCCCACCCCCCTCCCCCGTTGGTACCGTAGTTGCATGTATTGAATGTAGACATGAAATGATTATCAGTTCTAATAAAAAAAATCTTTTTTGAAATGTGTATTTAGGCAATGGAAATAATACATACCTGTCCATCAACATCAAATGCCAGGCAGGCTATTCCGTGTGTGTGGACATCTTTTAAAATTGAGACAGTCTGCACTGTGTAGGAATCCCACACACAGATATAGGGTTCCTTCCCAACTTGCCCTGTTGCCACCAATACTTGCTCAGGATGTAAAGCTAAACTGTAAAGAAACATACAGTAAATATCCCGGACATCATGAAAAGTCCTATATAAAAGCATGTTATGGTTGCTGTTGTATAACATATTGTAAGTGGATCCTGAATTGCCTGATGGCCCCACATTTCTGCTTTTATCAGACAGCAATCCTAACAAATCAACATTATCTACAGTCTATGGCGATACTATAAAACCATGGCAGTAGTCATGTGTATATATCAAATATACACTGTACCAGGAAGCAGAATAGCAAATAGTAAGTTGTTTGTGTTTTAATAAAAGGGCAACTGAAGTAAATGCATTATGTTTGATAAAGGAAATCCTCATAAAAGGTGTAATCTGTGTTCTATGTTATATGTAAGGTTTCCAAAAGAACAGGATGAATTCCATTCCAGTGCAGACATTGTGAAGAATGTCAGAAGAGTGTTTAAGTCCACAATGCATCTGACTCTTACACTATTCCCCATCAGACCAGGCTACATCATTCACTAAATATCGCTCCAGCTGCTTTTTATCCTTCATACAAACCAGTATCCCAATCCGCTGCTGGGATGTGTTTGAACCACGCAAACCATGCATAGCATGACATTCACATTGTGTCAAATAATTGAGTCACACACTTTACAATTTCTACCCCCATCTGCACATACAGTATATAGACAGGAAGTTGGTGGCTGGCATAGTTGAAAGGCCACAGTATCATGTGATTTCAAGGAATTAAGGAAAGCTGTTCAGCAAGCACAAAGCCAGGCAAACAATAAACAATAACTCAATGTTGAACAACTATCACCATAAAATAGTAAGGGACATGTAAAAAAAAAAAAAGTGATGATACTTAAACTTTATATTGTGTGTAACATTTAACTTATATTGCCTAGTATACAAAACTGTAACTTGATTCTGTACAAGAAAAAACATGACTTAGTACAGTACACAGATTTACAGTTTATGTATTCACTAATTGGGAAGCCAAGTTTAACATGTGTAAGCCAATATTTTGTTATCGGTCTATGTATGCTATAGTTTTCCCAAAATATATGAGTATGTATAAAACAAACACATTACTTTCTTGAAGTCACAGGGTAGCATCATTAGGCATGAAATATTGAAAACATTTTGAACAATCCACAGCAACACACTGGCTGTTGGTTCCATCATTATAAGTCAGCACTATTCAACAGATTGCCAAACTCTGAAGCTGTCAGGATCCCTGCAAGTTTTAATAAGAGCTGACAGTGCTTGGGTCACAATGCGCGCCCTACACCACGATACAACACAGGGACATCCAGCAGTCACATCTGAATCTCACAGCCTTGTCTAAACAGAGCTGTAAAGCATCTGCAACTCCCTCAAGACAGGAAGCTTTCTGGAGGAGTAAAAAGAGCAAGCATTATATAACCCTGTTGACTGGGAATGTGTGCAGGTTACACAATCAGAATATTGTGTTAACATTATTTTTCTCAGTTTGTAGATCTGATCCAGTTTATATGAGCAGCCATCTAGTTCAGGGGTGGCCAACTCTGGTCCTGGAGAGCCACAATCCAGCAGGTTTTACAGGTAACCCTTAATCATCCATTTCTAAAGACAATTTCATTCTGACTAGTTAAGCAGTAATTTTCTCAGTGAAGTACTTTAGAGATAATTTGGAACATAAACCTGGACACCCTACATCTCTCATGGACCAGAGCTGACCACTCCTGATTTAATGGAACAAATTAACTTACTAAAAGATCAACAACTTACTTTCTTCAGAAATGGATGATTAAGGGTTACCTATAAAACCTGCTGGACTGTGGCTCTCCAGGACCAGGACCAGGACCAGGCCCCCTCATCTAGTAGAAAGTGTGCTTACATTAAATAACTTTGACTAAAGTTGTGAACTGTTTTGGAATACTGCTAGTTTTTTTTAGTTTTTTTACTAATTTTCACATACAATTAAGGCTGACACCTTTACAATGGGTAAACGCCTCAGTTTAGTTTATTAGTAATAAACGTTTAGAAATTCCATAAACTATAAACAAGTCTGAATCACTTATAATATTTTTTTTTTGTATTACACTGCAATTGCATACTGACAACAATGCAATCTGGTTTGTTATTAAATAACCTAGCTTTTTTCTTGCAAAGTCTGACTGTAGATGTGTTTTTTTTTGTTTTTTTTAAATAACTGGGTGCCAGCACCGGTACGTAAGCTCCTGTTATGAAACTACAGAGTCCACAATGCACCTGAACTGTTTTAATGGGTGTCCGCAGTATTTTTTTTTTTTCATAATCAGATTATATGGGACGGAGCACTTCCGCACCAGGCATCCCGTCAGGCTGTGAGTATTCTAGTGACAATTCTTGGCTGTGTCAACCCAGGCCAGTGACAGAACCAACAAGCCCTGAGGCACCTGTACGGTACTGACCACTTCAGTGTCCCATCGGCTGAGCAAATGTTCATGAACAAAGATCAGCGTGCATTGCATGCACTACATTAACTTGAGGTTGAATGATTCAAGAGCAATTGTATTTTCTGCCTTGCCCTGTCATATACTGTGCTATAATGCCACAGGAAGGCTTCCACAGTTATAATAAGCAGGTTTTGCATACTGTAAGCAGTTATTATACCAATGTTTTTTTTTTTTAGCGAAGAGTCTACAGAATGGCAGGTTATGCAACGCTGACTCAAACTGACTGATGATTCCTTTCTTCAACAGTCTAAGTTTGCTTGTCAAGATTACTGTATGCTGTGTACTGAAAAAAACATTAGCATTTTATCTTTTAAGTGTGACTGCTGTTTAATCCATGCTATACAAACTTACATATTTTTTTTTTTCTTTACATGAATGCAACATTCAACTGTGATACAGTACTTGGCTCCAAATATAAATATATAAAATGTATGGACATATTACGAGAAGTCAAGCAAATTCATTGTCAGGGTCATTATCATCACTGAGTTTATGGATACTTACAAATTATTGTGTCTTCATACTATCATTGAGTGAAGCATATATATACAGTAGCAGTAAGCAGTCTTGTTAAAACTGTAAATACACATTAGAAAAAGTAAGAAAGTAAACTGACAAAAATCATTTTTGATAACACACTAGATAAGATTAATATGCTAGAACAATTTTCAACTGTTAACTGATAGTTTATTGGCAAAATAACCTGACAACAACATTTTGAATCCCCCAGGGTAAATTATGGCCTGACCTGAGAACATGAACTATAGCTAACGCAGATTCACTTGTTATTACTCTTGGAATTGGCCAGGGAATGTTTAGTACTTTTTCATGTTAGTGAATTCTAATACATGTCCGAGTTGGATCACAAGACACAAAACTCCAACAACGTTAAATGAACTGGGACAGATGCAAGGCAAGGTTTCTCTCAAAATGCAGTTGTTCAAGTTACTGTTCAAGTCGCTGGCTGTTTCCGTATGAGTAACATTAACTATGTAAACATTTCATTATCCAACACATTGACAAGACGGATTAACTTGAAACCCTTACTAAACAAAATCAATAGAAATCTGGACAGATGGGCCAGTTAATCTGGCCCCCTGGGTAAAATAAATGTCATCAGTAAACAGTAGCAGCAGCCTACACTCCCCCCAGTAAATTGCATATCTTCAAAGGACCCTCTGCCCTTCCCTTAATAGGTCAAAATGAAGATTAACTGTGCAGTACCATACATTGAAAAACAGGACTACAACCCTGGGCAGAAGCCCTTCAATATACCTTAATTCACTTGTCCGTCACCTGACAATCACACAGATTGGTTGACCTCAAAGGGCATTAGTAAATTGTAGGGTATTGGAAACACAGTGCCTTAAAATCTAGAAGGATGTTTGTCTAAGATAGCAAATCGCTCCAATGCTCACGGATCTCAGCAAGTACTGTAGGTTCAAGCAGCAACCAACTTTTAATCGAACATCAGACAGGTTATAATCTACAATAATGTATGCATTGAGATCGCTTGGTTATTGATTAACTGTTCCATCTCTAGTGTTTTCAGTGTATAGGGGAAACGCTTGGTTATTGATTAACTGTTGCATCTCTAGTGTTTTCAGTATATAGGGGAAACGCTTGGTTATTGATTAGCTGTTACACCTCTAGTGTTTTCAGTATATAGGGGAAACGCTTGGTTATTGATTACATTTTATGTATTTCTCTCACCGTTATGAAACTGTAAATATATTTTCAAACCTCCAACAGGTCGGATCTGTGTTATAAGAGGAGTCACAAAGCAAACACCCATCCATTCAAGAAAACATAAAAAAGAACTGAAACGACTACATTTTTTATATGAGAAGACATTCTTGACTTTCTCCAGTCAATCACAGGTGGGAACAGCTTTTACAATGGCACTGTCGACAGTATCATAGACAGTGACATAACACAAAAGGACTTAAATGAAAAAAAGCAGGAGAAGCAAACTTAAAACACCTGACAGGCAAGATCTCCAGTTAGGGTCTAATCCACTGAACAAAAGGATTTGATCTCTTATAGAACATAGTTAGAGCTGAGCCTTGCTTCCCATTTTTAAAGCTTAAAAATGTTCAATTTGCCACCAGTTGGCTGGAAACATAACACCTTCCTTACTGAAGAGCCTTGTGCAGGAAGTACAGGAACCATCCCCCCGCAATCATTCCTGTAAGAGATTCAAATATCGGCTTTGACTTTTGGAGAGAATTGGTATGAAAAATAAATAAAGAAGAACACTTTGCAGTTGCAGCTACCCTTCTGAGCCCAAGGTTAAATGTATTCTTTCGGTCGTTTTGCACAGATTTCACTGGACACAAGTCAGCCTCAACATGAATAAAATGCAGTAAAATATTCCAACATGTGTTGTACATGCCAAGCACATTAACGCATTATCTATTCATGCACCACACATACTGTGGCTCTCAACTATATCTGAAAAATGTAAATTTAATGAGCCCTGCCTTTTCTGAAGAAAGTGTATTTTTTTTCAAGTCTTTCATAAATGTGGAAGATGTGAAGGACTTTTTGATTTTATATATTCATTGAAGAGCCAATGTATTACTTAAAGATGGAGCTGGATTCTTTCTTGTCTGTCTGTCTGTATATATATATATATATATATATATATATATATATATATATATATATATATATATATATATATGCTAAATTATTCAACACAGCAGCAAGAACTGCTTTCATCTCTGATTCCTGAAGGGATCTGACATTTTTGAATATAATTACAATCTTGTATAATCCTTCAGTTTCTTTAATATAGTGAATTCCACATTAATCCCTTTTAGTAGATGTAAATTCTGTTCACAGAGTAAGTCAAATTTCAGATTTTATGGATGGAAATGCATTAAAAAACTATTTTTGAAAATACAGTGCACTGCTATACCACTGCAGTTAGAATGCAGAGCTCTATTTATGACAGCCTGCCAAGAAGGTGGGGAGTGTGACCTTTCTATCATGCTGCTTCACAACGTACTGCAAATAATTAGCTAGCACCCTATGAAAAAAAGATGGCAAGCTTTAAATTTCAATATAATACATGAACCATTCTGTATGTCTTTAAATTGACTTCAAAGCTGATTTCATTTCAGTAAACCAGTACAGTAAAATGCACAGCAAGTTCTCACCACACACAACTCTTAGTGAAGATCACATTTGAATTTGTACATTTTGGGGTTATTTGAAAAGGCCTGTATTTGATCAGCAGACACAGGTGATTGCAGATCATATCTACACAAATATACAATGCTGTGCTGTATGAATGTTACATACTTGTTTTCTCTGCTGTAGCTTTTCATTTTTCATGCCATTGCAATTATTTAAATGACCTGGATATTTCAGATCCCTCTGGCTGAAGGCATGACTCCACAAGGGAACATTATGAGAACAATGCTCCTCCGTACACAGAGGACTCAAGCAAGCATGCAATCACAGCAATCACAGCAATCACAGCAAGCATGCAATCACAGCAATCACAGCAATCACAGCAAGCATGCAATCACAGCGATCACAGCAAGCATGCAATCACAGCAATCACAGCAATCACAGCAAGCATGCAATCACAGCAATCACAGCAAGCATGCAATCACAGCAATCACAGCAAGCATGCAATCACAGCAATCACAGCAATCACAGCAAGCATGCAATCACAGCGATCACAGCAAGCATGCAATCACAGCAATCACAGCAATCACAGCAAGCATGCAATCACAGCGATCACAGCAAGCATGCAATCACAGCAATCACAGCAAGCATGCAATCACAGCGATCACAGCAAGCATGCAATCACAGCGATCACAGCAATCACAGCCCAGCAGTTCAGCTCCATGGATCGAAACAGTCAAAAAGGTCAATGCCGACCAATACTGCCGTATCCACAAACAATATCAGGATGAAAAAATAACATATCAGGATGGTCCTGTCAACAAGCCCATTTGAATGAATGTTCAGAACAGAGCAGTTTGGAGGCGATGGTGAATGCAACCAAATACAAATGTACCCTATTTATAGCCCACTGTGTTGAAATAATTTGATTACAGAAGCTTGCAAAAGTTAGCATATGGACTACTGTCACATACAGTATCTGTTAATATCACCAAAACTGTTAACATACTCTGCCTTCTCAAAATGGATAGATGACACATTGTAGAATAGGCGTTCTTGCAACATACAAGGATATGTTAACACTCAGTGAGTAATGGCTGTTTATCATGCATTATGATTTTGATTATTAACTATCTACGGTACAATAACCTCTGACTGTTGCAAAAAAATGTATATCCCGGTTCAACAAGCCATAACAACAAGCCATAGCCTCTTTCAAACCCATCCCAAGGGCACCCTATGGTTTATAATAGTTTCACTCGCACTTGTATTTGCTAATGAAAATGAGTCATTTTAACACACAGGAAACTCTGGCGTGCTGTGTAGTGCCTCATCATCTGAAATGCCTACCATTCTGAGTTTTGCTGTTGCTACAAATTCAGCCAATTAACTAAGCTCCGAGTATGCACATCTAAATCATTGCCTTGTGTGTAAAAAACAAACAAAACATTGAAATGTTCCAGTTAATGAAGTAAAGTGTACCGGAGAGTAAAGAGCTATTGATTTCTAATGTTTCATGTATGAGCTTTTTTTGTTGGTGGACTGGGTAATGTTAATGCATAACACAATACAGACTATGGAGGCCCCAGGTACAAGGCAGCATGAATATATATATATATATATATATATATATATATATATATATATATATATATATATATATATATATATTCCTGAAAATGCAAAGGCACAGGCACCCTTCACAGTTCTTGACATGTACAGCCTCTAATAATCGAAGCACAATGTATAAAATCTTGGATTTATACAGTAGCCCTACTCTATACATTCATTGTCATGTTCTCACTCATTCTGCATAGTCAAATAGCTAATTGACTTTGCACTGTGAGACCAATGAAATCACCAACCCACGGTAAACCCTCCATCCCACCCAGAGCTCCTCTAGAAGTCAGGCCTGATCCATTCTAAAGCAGCGTTCACCTTGCTTGCTCTTGCCAGGGATTAGATAAGGAGAAGGATTAGCACATTTCTAACAGTCTGTTTTTATCTCCCTTGGCTTCCTATAAAGCACATCTAATCCACTCACAGATAAGGCAGCATGTACAGAATCTACCTGCAGAGGAGCATTAGAAAATGAAGCCTTGACAACACAAGTACTTTGACAATGCTGCTTGTATTCAAAATCACATCAGATGCCATACCTTAGCTCTTGACTGGTATTCAGATACTGCACATCTTGCTTGTTTTTAACACAAAAGCAAGGCACCTACAGTATAGACTACAGTTGCCTAATGTATATAAAGGTTACCATTGTAAAAGAATACTGAAAGTATGGTACAAATGATTTTATACGAATCACATACTGAACCAATATTTTGCATACAGCATAGGAATGTTCCTTTCTTCAGAGTATATGATGCTTTTAGTAAAATAAATTATTCTTCACTCTAGTTTCTGTTTGTAAATCAAGAGTAAAACACACTGAAATTAAATTCTAAATTCAATAGGTTAAAATACACCACATACAAAGTTCTTGCATTTCAGTGTTGCAGCTGTCAAAACTAGAAGCATGTTCCTCTACCAAAGCAGTTGTTGTACATAGCAGGATACAGTTTAAAATAATAAAAAAAAAATGTTTCCATGCCAATTTGTTTCCATGGCAACAACAGTCTTTGCATAAAACTGATATATATATATATATATATATATATATATATATATATATATATATATATATATATATATATATAATTTATTTATTTTTTAATGGCTCCTGGGCTACTACTTATTTTAAAAAAATGTTTTAAAACCAATCCCCTGCTATAGGACTACAGGACTGCTTCAATGATCTAAACCATGGCAGAATTGTATTTAACATTTAGAGATGTTCAAATCAGGGGTTATTATTATTGGTCCATAGGGGGATTAATACAGTTAAAAGGCTGGCAGTACTTGGCCTAAAAATGTTTTATTTGCATTTGTGTGTTTGCACTGCACATCAGTCTGGAAAATCAGGAACATTAAATTGCCCAAAGTTCATAATTAATTATGCATTGTGTTTTATTGCATATACACACTATTGAATTATTGATTACTACATGTGATTTACACATGCAGAAAAATATCAGTGTACATACAGCACAGGACTGACTGTTTATTCCTGGTGTTAAAGCCCTGAGTCACTGTGGTTTATATTCCTTTTGCATCAAATGGCCTTTCTTTAGGCTGTTATTGCCTAAAGAAAGGTCATTTGATGCAAAAAGAATATAAACAGTTACTATGCTATTTTAGTCTCACTGATGGTACTGTATGTAGGTCTGCGATTGCAAAATGTGTGCATTTGTAAAATAACGTGTCCTTGACAAAGTTTCATTTAAAGGGCTTGTTACTGTCGGAAAGAGTGTAGAGCATGGCTTTGACGTAATTCCCCCATAGTGCACCAGACTAACGCACTCAGACAGTTCCTGCTGGCATAACCAAGGACAGTGCAAGAGGCTAGTCATAGGTCTGTGCTTGCTTTACTTGTGCGGTGCTTCTGGCAATCTGAGCACAGGAAATAGTGGATGCCACCACAAGCAAATGAAACCTTTCTGTGTATTCGATTTGAATTGGGTCCTGAAGGGCAACAAGGTATTATTTTGCTGAACAAAATCAAGATTGCATTTCATGAATCTTGTGTTCGAGGGGGCTAAATGTGTATTCTTATTTTTCAAAGCATCTTTATTAAGATAATGTAGATAATATATCCCTTTTAAGGTATGGAAGCGTTGTTATAAAGCAGAAAAAACAAATGCTAAGGAAACACATCTGAGTGCAGAACTGAACAGGATTGTGGGACACAGCAATTTCACACACATTTCTAAATTGACTTGGTTGTAAGAGAAGAATCTAAACTCTTTGCTCAACAGAAATTTCTCCTGTATTGTAAAAAAACTAAAGATCCAGTATCATGAGCTAACCGTGCGGACACACTACAGACTCTCATTGATACCATTAGAATAAAGAGCATCAGGAGGCACGAAGGATTAAGGATTACATTGGAAAGGAGTGCATGTGAGCGCACATGGCTTACAGATGGGCAGAGCACTGGATCATAATGCAGAGTATACTGGGCTAGAGAGAAATTTCAATTGGTTTCTCAGATTAGATCCTGTGGCTAAGTGAAACATGATTTTACCCTTGTTTATTGTTTGTGCTTATTATTTTATACTACACATATAGACATTCAATCAAATACAATGCATGAGGCTCATTTTTCCCTTAAATGCACAAATTGTTGTCACAGTCACAATACCAGATCTTATTTACCTGAATATTATCTTGAAATTGTGACTGTGCAAGAAAGTTTAAATATTAATATCGGGGCATTGAGAATGACATTTGGAATGTCTACAGCTCAGGTTCTTAATTCCCTTTTCTACTTAAAATTCTACTCACTAAGTACTAAGTACCCTAGTGATGCAAATTGTCTACAGATTTAATCCTCTTTAAATATTACTGTAAGAGTGAATACCTAAATACATTTTCATTTTGTGAATACAAACCTGTCCGTTTAATATCAAAAACCTGGAATGTTCATGCGCAGAGCAGCTCCCTTGCTAGTTTATGATTTACATATCAGGTCCAATTTAAACACCTAATTTTACTGTACAAAAGCTTCTTGCCAGTATAACCTGCATGGGTCTGAGAAGGGCTCAATTTAAGAAGAAAAAAAACAATCTACAAAAGTGTTATATAATTCTTTTAAGCAATGTTCCCTGTTCTGTGCTTCTTAATGGAAGAAAGAACAGAAAGAATCCGATGGAATCAGGAATTTCCAGGAGTTCTTTATGAGTCAAGACAACGTGAGCGCAAGCAAACATCTGGACAGCAGCACTGCGACAGGCGGGGTTCTACAAGCACCATATCTTTTATATAGAGGGGCCTGCTTTAAAGATTCTGTTAAAAAAGGATGTAATCTCAGGATATCAAAAAAATATCCAGCAGCCCTTGCAGAGTACTGATTCGACAAGTCTTCAAGGTGTTTATACTCTTCTGAAAGCACGCACTACCATTCCCCTGTTGTTCATGAAACACTCGCATTTTGTTAATAGGTCTTGCCCATCATGTCTGAAACTTACTTACAACAGGGAGATGCAGCCTGTATACTGTGTCTTACATACTTGTGTGTGCAACAGAAAATGGGTTTGACACGTTTTTAGGCCAGGAGATGTTTCTATTACCAAGTCCATACGAGATATAGAAATATTTTGCAGTGTTGTGATTTTTCCAATAATTATTTGTAGGTGTTTTTCTTTACACTACTGCAAAACGTTATCATTTTGTGGATTCGATACTACGTAGAGTCCTGTACACAGCAGTGCTGTTGCTTTTTTAGCAGTTGTGTTCAAAAAGGATTTCACGCCTACGCAAGACAGCAGGAAAATGAATTGTTAAGTCAATGCAGCTTGGTTTGTGGAAATAAAGATAACGACAGACCAACAGAAACCAGGGTTTATTTTCTTGTTTAAATTACAAGTGTTTGTAAATAACACATTTTAAATAAAATAAAACCATTTAGAATTAACCAGAATGCAATGCTAAATGAACTGGCATGCAAAGCAAAGAGCACACTCTTTAAGATTTAAAGGCAGAAAGATTTTGTACTCAACACCAACGCTGCAACAATGGAGCAATGGTTTGATTCCACTCTACAGTATGTTAAAAAAAATTGGGAAGTTACACCTCAGTGTAAGAGTACCTACAGGGCTTCTTATGCCTCTTTCAGAAAGCAGGATAGCTGCAAAGAGGCTGCCTCAGGATAGCAATGTCAGGTCCCGGGAGCCTCTGGTGACCTTCTGCCATGGCAGTTTCAGTCAGAATGAAGAGGCAACCCTGGGGTTGTGTACACAGCTTGAGGCAGCTTGTGAGTGGAAGCTCCGTGCTCTCCCACATCATTATATATTGGACTGAGTCAGCACTGTGACACTGGGTCATTTTAAATCTCTCAGAGATGGTGTGGGAATCAATCATGACAGTCAAACTCTGCTTAGCGCAGTGCCTGTCTTACCTGCTGATGATGACTGCGTTTAAAAAATGAAGGGATCCAAATAAAGAAACAGCAGTGTTGCCAGCTGGACTTTCAAATTCAGAATACATTTTAGGAACAAGAAGCAATTCTGTTTGTTATGTGAATTAAGGAGACTTGCCAACAGTATTCAGGTCTCGCATACCATTCTACTGGACCTCTTTCAGCTTCCTTGGCAAATTTGTCAGATCTATGTGTATTACACAAAGAGTCTAGTAATATCACAAAGACTGTATATGCTTACAATTAATTTTTACTGCTACTATTGTTATTGTTCATTTGTGGTTAGTTTATTTGATATTATATTATATTATTTTAGTTTATACAGTCAGTTACACGAATGATAGGATATTCTTTGGTTGTCATTTTCTATTTATACAAAAAAAAAAAAAACATTTGAATATCTTGCCATTAAATCTTGGTCCATTACTAAAATATCTGCTGCTCCCATCAATAACCTTTTTCAGCAGCTGAAAGCAAGTGACCCACATAGAATGCCGATTTCAGACACTGAGGCACAACATTACCCCTTTCACGCTAACAAGGACATCTGAATTACTTGGAACTTGATGGAATACTCAATAATTCCTGTGCTCGACATTCCCAGAAGACACTCTGTTCTGCATTCAAAGGTTACAGTCCTATTAAAATGCAGTAAGCAGTTACTTTTTTTTTGTAGCTTTTCTCATATCGGATTACATTCAGTTTACCAACAGAGCAATAGGGTGGATCTAAAATTACTATATAGGAATACATACCACTGTACAGGTCTGTAAATCGACAGTAGTTCATCAATAATAATAATAATAATAATAATAATAATAATAATAATAATAATAATAATAATAATAATAATCATCATCATCTTTGGAAATACATATACTGATTCTGGCTAGAAGTGTGTTTATTGAAGAAAATAATCTAAATGTTGTCTTTAACTCCAAATCTGTATAAGCAAAAACTTTTAAAATATTTAATGCAATTACTCTGTAAAGAACCAAAATAATAAATAAATAAATATGTTTATCATTCTATTTTTCAACAGGGAAGCAACCAAGACCTTTGTCCAGCAAACACAACAGTTCAACTGAAACATGATAAAAAACAAACAACTACTGGTAAATGGTTTTAGTTGTGTATTATTCATAAACAGTGCCAGACATGGAGTAGTACTGTACAGTGTAAAATAGTTCAGCTTTTTTAGTACCTCTTCGGTTTTTCTTCATGCAAGGCATGAAAGAGCATCTCTGCAATGTGTTTGATAAAATGCATTCTCAATACTCACAAGAGGAAATCCATGCATCAGGGAATTCCAGAGAATGTTCCTCATCAACACATCAATAATACAGAAGGTGGACTAGCTGCTTAATATGGTTACAGGCTCTGGCTGTAGCAGAACAATGATAGGGTTTAACCTGTCATTTTATAACCTTCCTGTAAAATGAGACACCAACCTGGAGACAGCGAGGTCAGTGTGAATGAACCATCACAGACTTGCCACAACACTTTTCTGAATAAGCACCAACGCAACACAAAGTGTAACAAGGCTGTTCAAGTAATGACAATGCCAAACCCTTAAGTCTTCACTTTGAAGTGGGACAGCACTATTTCCTCCATGTATTCTCACACTGTATATCGCTACTATTCTGTTACCTATAGTGTAAAGTACAGACCCCAACGAGAAATAGGAGCAGTTTGCCTTTGCTGGCCTTTTATTTTAGTTTTGAATTCAGCTGAATATACAGCTGTTCTTTAAAAACAATTATAACAAAGATGTGTACTTTGTTATATTTGTAAAATTGTGATCCTGTGTGCACAGAAAAATGGCTATATATATATATATATATATATATATATATATATATATATATATAGTATCACCATCCTTCTGTGTACTGGCTGTGAACAGATATATTACACACACGCGATTGAAATGTAGTATACTGTACACAGCCACCAGCGTTAATTTACTGTAAAGCGCAATCTGCCGAACAGTAATGTGACCTCATATACTTAACCCCACACATCCCTTCCAATTTCGGAGATCTCCCTTTGCTCTGATCGGTTTCAAGAAGGGGTGTACAGTACGGCTTTATTTTGAAGACAGGTCCGTTTCAGGTTACTTTGTGCGAATTTTCAGATTGCATTGTACAACGTATCTTTGTGATCATATTTCACTGCAGTATATCTGATACAATCATGAACTAAAACAATAAAAAAAAAAACATTTAAAAAAAAAAACAATTTTCAAATGTGTATAAAATTATATAGTCCCTTATAATTACAATATAAGTTTTAACCGTTGTAAATAAAATGTCTGTTTTTATGGCCACCTTCGTGAAGGTTAATCGTGTCAGATTCACATTATCTTTCTGCTACTTTCATTTTTTTTCATCCCATAAATGTAGTTCTATGCCCAAATATACAGTTATTTATTTTCGCTTAGAAATACATATTAAAAAAACGCACACTGCTAGGCACAAACTGTACAATACATACTGTGAGGTCATCATGTGTGTGACCCAGATGTAGCAATATAATTGCAATTTGCAAATTCCATAATACTTTGAGAATGCACTGAAAAAAAATCGTAACACAGACTTACCTGATTATGTCATCGTTGTGTCCCAGGTAGAATTTCTGCTTATGTTCCCTGGTGTTATAAACTACTCCGACACCGGCAACAAAATAGACAATCTCCTTGGCCGCGGTGTAGTACAGGTTGTTGCGACATTGATGTCCTCGGTAGCCATAGACCCACTCCAGCCGCAGGTGATAATTTGGAGCTGTTCTGTCAGCCATGTCTTATTTATTTATTTATCTTCTGATGCAACCTAGATATAGTTTCTTTTCTATTCCCCCGTTTCCAATGAAGAACATGAACAGTTTGTCTTTTTTTAAGCCAAATCTTAATTTTAGTATTGTCAATGCATTTTAGTTTGCTACTGCTACATCTGCAAAAAAAAATATATACATATATATATCCCCGTTGCTTTAAAATGTTTTTATATATATATATATTGTTAATACATCTTGGTTTTATGCATCTAACACTTTTGGAGTACCAAACTCGCTGCACCGCATCTAGCTACGACCCTGAGCGAGCAGCTCTGTTCAAGACAGTCTCCAGCAGCTGTCAAATCCTGTAAACAGCGAGCTCTCGCAGCAGTTTATGCCCCGCCTACTATTTTAAACTCCAGTATTGACTGATAACGGGGTGCCCAATGAAATCCCAAGAGGTTTGCAATATGGCGGGACAGAAAGTGGTGATAAACCAATGAGAACTAGGTAAAGGCAAGAATTGGTCAGAACACTCTTCTCTGCCTCTGTAATGGTCAATTTAGGAAAGGTTTTGAAGGCTGTCAGTCAAAACAACAGGGGGTAAAATAAACGTAATCCCGCCCACACACATATTGCTACCTCCAGGTTTACAGTCTTTGGCATCAATTATGCCATAACCGTTCATATTATTATTATTATTATTTATATATATGTGTGTGTGTGTGGTTAATAGTGTGATAGTAATATTCTGTTAAGACTTTTTTTTTTTTTTTTTTTTTTTAATGCCCTTGGTGTTTGCTGGCAGTAAGCGTCAGGCAGGCTCACTTAGTAACAGCTGTTGCTAAGGGGCGTGTTGTTGATGCCAATCATCCTTTTCTAATCTGCCAAATAAAATAAGTAATGCTGCTGAGATCCTTAAAGCTTGCCTACACGCACACACACTACTTTTATATCTGGCATAAACAAAAACTGATATCAAAGGTGCTTTGTGTCATAATAATCCTGTATAAAGAATAAAGTTGTAAAATGGTATTGAACATGTACCTTGAATATGTAACAAGTCACAGGTGCTCAGAGTCACAGCCATACCGATTATCAGCAGGGAATGGGATACTAAAGAGTCGTAGGAGCCGACTGAGCCATTGGTTGCACAGCTGTGGTTTTGTAAACAATTTTCATTTCAAAGTTGCCTGGATTTTCTTCCCCACCCTTCAATTTAACACAGATGATTGTGAACATATGGGGTTGATAGGTTACTCATTCATCCACATCCTGTAAAAGGAAAAAAAACAGAAAAGAAAAAAATATATCTTAATAGAAACGCCACCGTGAAAGCCAAATTATTCGTTATTAAAACCCGAATCTATTTCAAAGAGGATTAAGTAATTATGTGGAGAGACAGAAAAGAGGCTTCGTAATTGCCTTTAACAAAACCTATTTTTTGTATGTATTAGAACACAGCTAATATATTAATGATTATTAGAAATTCATGTATATATCAAAACTAATTTACTGCATACGTATTTTGTGACTCGATTAGGGGGGAAACATGCGGGAAGCATGATTGTTTTCAGGCAAGTGTGTGGGTCTCTAGTTTTGCTGAGGACCCCGAGCCTTCGTTGCTAGGAGTTACACGGGACGCCACTTCTACTCTGTTGTGTACAAATCTTAATCAGGTTGTGTTATTATTATTATTATTATTTTTAAAGATGGTCACAGATATGGATCCTGTTTTTTTGGCATTGAGCTATTTCAGGAGGCGAAAATTCCAGCAGTGCTCCGATCTGTGTTCTCAAGTACTGGAGAAAAGTCCTTACGACAAGGTATTATTCATATTTTGACAGGTATAATCCTACTGTACTGGATTGATGATGGGCAACTGATCCACATCAACCCTGGTCTGAACTGAGTATATTATGTAAAACTACTTTTTTTCTAGTAACGTAAAAGTACGGTTTTTCGTTTACTTATTGGGGGAAATGTATAATGCTATTCGGTTATCAGTCCTTCATGAATGGGACTGTTCGACATTTAGCAACTCATTACAAAATTAGCTGCTACAGAATTACTACAAAATGAATGTTTTCAAATGAGTAAAGTTACACGATCCAGTGGCCTATAAAGATCAAGTGACCGCCCCAAAAGAAAGAGGATCGAAGACCAGTCAGCAAGGACATTCACTACAGTCGCATTCATAGCCTGCTAGCTGTCACATTCATTCGATAGTAAAATACTTCTCAGTAGGGATGGAAATAAGACTCCCAGTGCATAGCAGTTTGATCCATTCCTGGTTTTACTAGAAGCTTAGTAAGACACACCTGAGCTTGTTACCTATACACTGTGCCTAATCAAGCTCAAAATAAAACCTGAGGTGGGTGGAAGTACTATGAGATTTTCATTCCTGTTTGAGATTTGGCTCCCTGTTTAATTTGAGCATTCAAAAGAAGGCGGTTGTATAAGGTCATGTTATTAATGCTTTTCTTAACCTGTTGTTCTGTTGCCTCATGCCATGTTTCATATGACTTCATATACATTTTTGCAACTACCTGAATTGTTGTGGCAGTTTTTATTTTGCTTTCATTTTTTTCCTGTCATTGCTTTCCAAGGAGGCTGAAATTACAGTCATTACTTCTGAGGTAACAAACATCTACTACAGTAGCTGGTTATATTTGCATTCCCTCCCATTTCTTTTATCTGGTAATGAATGCAATTATTATATTTGATGTCAAACAAGTAACAAAGGCTCCTTTAGGAATGTAATCAGTTTGTATTGTATTTTTTCTTACTTATTTTAATGAAAATATTTTACAGATTTTCTATAGATAAGTACACACTTCTCATGTTTGCATTGGTTTACTTAACAGACCTCTCCTGAACTGATGTACAGTGACGACTGTAACATAAGCACTCTTTAAGATAAAATTAGGGGAATGGCTGCTTAATGAAGAAGTGACTAGTCTTCACATGGTTGACCTTCACTTTTTGAAAGCTTGCTAGTTTCTTAAACTATTTCCATCTAATATCATGTAACATCAGGCTTGTGATTTCTCATTGATTGCGTCTTTGTATCACTGGTAACCAATTCTATGTCTTGGTATTTCACATGATACATAAGCTACCGTACACTATGTAATCACCGTGTTTTATCAATTGATCTAACATTAGACTAATCATCTTGATTTATGACTGGAGCTAAATTAACGAAAGCCAGGCTAGTCAAAATATAATTATGGAAAGTAATGGTGCACAGTCTGTCCCGGTGTATGATTTGATAAACTGTGACAAACATTGTAACCTGTGCCAAGCAGTCTGGAATAGGAATCCAAATGACCAATTAGGAAGCACAGCTACTCTTCCTGTGACCACACGAAAATGAATTAGGTTGCAATAAAACCAAATGACCTTCCCCAAAGACACGGAAGAAGTGAGGCTTTAGTAGTTTTAATTGAGGGAGCTGTTTATGCTCTGCAGGGACAGTCAATGATGATGCTTTTATGAAAGGAGGAAGCATAAAACATCATTTTGAGAAATCGTTACAATGAATAATCAAGTGAAATGTAAAAGACTGTAGATTGCTTGATTTTATTTAGATGAATAAGTCAGCAAAGCAGTAATAGAGGTAATTGGTTTTATTATTTTGGAGCGGTTAAAATGGTCATCCAATTTATCTGATCTGCTAGTTCAATTACATTTCAAAGGTAAAGCTGATGCAGCTGCAATTGAGGCTTTAATACAGGTCCTATAATATGCTGGCCCAAGATAGGGTTTCAGTTGAGACCTTATTGAAATGTTATAAACAGAATCCATGTCTACTGCATGTTCTGTGTCTGCCTGTGTTTCAATTGGAACCTTTTTATCTTTTCCTTCTTTCAAGAGGTTCCAGTTCATTTCCTGCCTGACAGCTATCTTAGCACACACCTGTGTAGTACATGCAATATTAAGCTGTGTCAATAAAAGCTATTCTGCAGCTGTCTCTACACGTTTCACCACCTTTTTCACCAGAAGGGCAAATGCCTGAAAACCTCCTGAGCCACTACACTAAATAGAAAACCACCTCTACTTCATTCAGCCGTGTTGTCACAGCTTAGAATGTAATACAATTGCTCTTGTCATCGTATATTTGTCAGTCGCTCAGGTCATATCATTTTTCCTCTTGGAGTGCTAAGCAAGTTTTGTGTATTAAACAATTACCCCTCAGACGCAGGAAAACTATAGCCTACCTTTTATTGTATTGCACAATAGATATCATACGCGGTGTCATGTGAAACATTGAGGCTATCAATTTAAGGGTGAAAAATAGGTCAGTTTTCCGCTTGCAAGTGAGGAATTATTTGGTTTCATTTTGTATGTACCGTAGGGATTTTGGATTGTTTCTTATTGTCTTCTACAAGGTCCTTTATGAAAACTTTAGCCAGTTCACTGCCATTGTTTATTAATATGATCAGATGGCAAGACTTGCACCATTCAGGGGTTCATTAATCTGAGTAGTTCAAACCGATATTGATTTGCATGTAAATAACCTATAACAAATCACATAGTGAACGTCCAAACAAATCCCTGGGTCTGAGTATCACCCTGACTTCCTTTTTAAGTGCTTTAATGTAATTTGTAAAGGATTCTGTCCTCTCTAATCAGGCCGCATGGAGTCTAAAAACACAGGCTCTGACAGAGATGGTGTATGTGGATGAAATAGATGTGGATCAAGAGGGAATAGCAGAAATGGTGCTGGATGAGAATGCGATTGCTCAGGTTGCACGTAAGTACCTGATCCTGTGTAACTAGAAAATGGGTTTCAAGAGGGTTCTTCCAAAGAGCGATACACATTTTAACCACAATAGGATAGCCTAGCGCAAGGCTGAAATTGGGCTGTGCTGTACCTATCAGTAATTCTTCTGCAACTCTCTCCATGGAAAAAACAGCTTTAACTAAATCCCCTTAAAATGAAATGTCTTTATGGGTTGTATTCAACTGTCATATCCATGGATTAAGGCAACAATATGGAAAGTGAGTTCTAAATGTGCTTCTATATACATTTGTTCTTAGAGTCTGGGATATCCCGTAGCTATACTGAAAACTGTAGGTTTGTTTCCCACAGTATTATTTGTTTTCTTTTTAAATTGTTTTCTGCTTTTTAACTTGCTAGTTGGTCACTGTACTTTAAAGAATTTAAAGAGAAAGGCAGTAATGCTCGTCTCCACAGGTGCAATGCTTAATTACTGTATTCATCAACTGTGTGTCCATCTCTAGGCCCTGGTACATCTCTGAAGCTGCCAGGAACAAGCCAGGGAGGAGGTCCAAGTCCAGCTGTCAGGTATACTCATTGCTATTGTAGATTTACATGATTCATCAATGCATTGTACTCTCCCCAAAAATGTGAGTTGTGACGACTCTTTTTTTTCTGATTTCACCCTTTAATCTCCTACCCAGCAGGTTTCTAATTTGGCTGGTCCTGGAAAAGGGGAATGTGACACATGCTCACTATCACCATCCAGCTCCCATTAACTTATATTTCTTGTTGTTCATTCCACTCCCGCTGTATTCCCTAACCTCTTCGGAGGCAAAAAAGCTGTACCTTCATTATGTTCTGCAGTAGATGCCATATGGTGACAGTCATATGAAACATTAAGGCATTTACCCGGTACATTGTAATTCGTTTTTGTTTTTTCAGACCCATGACTCATGCAGGGAGGCCCATTACTGGGTTTGTCCGGCCAAGCACACAGTCTGGACGACCTGGCACAATGGAGCAAGCCATCAAGACTCCGAGGACTGCCCACACTGCCCGGCCAGTCACTAGTGCTTCCGGGAGATACGTTAGGCTAGGAACGGTATAGCGTTTTTCAATTCAGTTTTATATAAAGCAAAAACGACTATATTGCAAGCCGCAACAGTATTTTCCTTTACTACGAATAATGTGGCCTCACCCAGTAGAATTCATTGCATTTTAGTAATCCGTTACAGAATGTATGCATATAACTAACGCAACCTGCTGGAGGTGTTTGTTTCATAACAATCTGTATTCATTTTGTTTTTGCAGGCATCCATGCTTACCCATCCCGAAGGACCCTTTATAAACCTGTCTAGATTGAATCTGGCAAAATATGCACAAAAGCCCAACTTATCAAAGGTATTCTTCTTTTCAAGGCAAAGGAATCTTCTACAAGGAGAGAATTTCAAACGATGGTACACTTCAGTCATACATAGAATGGATTCATTCCTGTATAATTCCCCCTGTTTTAAAATGTCATGCTTATGCTTGTGTTAACCCCAGTGGGGGTTCTGTACAGGAGTCTGTATGGGCTTTGAGAAGTGCTCACCAAATTCTGATAAACTGTGATTCCTTTGCACACATTTTTGGTTGAGCTATTTAAGGCTATATCTTGAGATGTGTGTGTCAGATTGTTAACATGTTATGAGATGCTGTTGTACCTGCTGTGGCTGTTGGTCATGGTAATCTATTTTTTTCATAGTACTGACACTGTTAAAAGGTTCTGTTTATCTTTGGCATGGATATGTATTCTAAACAACATTGTTCATCTTTCTTTTTGTCCTAGGCATTGTTCGAATACATCTTCCATCATGAGAATGATGTTAAAAATGTAAGTATTATCAGTAAAAATAAATAAAAATTTCCAATCCATTACGGTATTATAGTATGTGATTGAAAACTGAAAATACATCAGTTTAGTTTCACAGAATAAATGTATACCGTGTTTTTGAATCATTTTGGAAAGTTGACTGTATATTTCTATTTTCATAATATACTAATTAAACTGCCTCAGGTTGTTCTGCACTTCATTGTGATTTCAACTGAGGATCCAAACAAGTTTTCAGGTTAGCCTGTCAAAATTTATCACAGTATTTTAGATGAAAGGTCACTGGTCTACAGAGGAGCAGTTTGCTGTTTTGGTTGCACTATGAGATTTCCTGGGGCATCAACAAAGCAGTGTTGTTTGTTTAGTTTCTGTTGTGACACTTCTCAGCTCTCTGTTGGTGTTGTTCATTTGACCATTATAAATGTCAGAATGTCTTTGAGTGGCAGCTCTCAGAGCAGCGTCTAGTTGATTTGTTCCAGTATTTAATGACTGGCCGTCTGCAGCCGAGCTCCTTGTTTGATATGACACTCTTCAAGAATAGCTTTGCAATAACTGCTTTTAATACTTTCTATAAATGTGTTCAAACATAGGCCTTGGATCTTGCAGCCCTTGCTACTGAGCATGCTCAGTTCAAAGACTGGTGGTGGAAGGTACAGCTTGGGAAATGCTACTACAGGTAAAGTGTGCTGTTTGTAATGCTTAGGGTTTGGGAAAAGATGTGTGTGCCTTCATCAGGGTAGTTGTGTGCACGGTCAGGATCTGAGGCACACCAGAACTAAAGTAGACTTTTTCAATTACACTATGTTCTTTATTCCCAGGCTGGGCTTGTACCGTGAAGCTGAAAAACAATTTAAATCTGCACTCAAACAGCAGGGAATGGTTGACTCGTTCCTTTATCTGGCTAAGGTAATGTTTTTAACAAAAGTGGTTTACATAGCATATCCCAGCGTTTCTTTTCCATTCCTTCTCCACGCTCTTTGCATTTAGTCACTTTAATACACTGATTACCCAATCTCCCCAATTGTTTAGGAAATTAACAAATAGAGCTTTCATGGATCTTGGCCAATTGGAGAACTTGCTTGGTTCTAGTCATTTAATTGTTCTCGCACAGTTGTAAAATGAGGGTTATACTTAATGTTTATTTGTCCTAATTATTTTTTCTGTTTGATTTTAATGTAAATGTATCCTTTCTCCGATATGTATTTATATATATTTTGTTTGATATTAAACATTTAAAGGTTCTGGATATATTAATCACCTACTGTACTAATTCTAAACAGGTCTATTTGCGTTTGGATCAGCCTGTAACAGCTATCTGCCTTTTCAAGCAAGGTCTGGATCAATTTCCAGGAGAGGTTACCATGCTCAATGGAATAGCCAGGATTTATGAGGCATGTATTTAAAAATGGGGGTTTTAAATGCTAGATTTTTTAAATGTTCAAAACATTGCCAAACTGATATATCAACTCCTGTATAGACATTTTGACATCTTAATTGCTATTGAATTTGCCTATATTCCTCCAATTTATCATTGGTAATAGATGGGTATTTTGTGTATTTCTTAGGAAATGAATGACATTACCTCAGCCACTGAGTATTACAAAGAAGTTCTTAAGCAAGACAATACCCATATAGAAGCCATAGCTTGCATTGGCAGCAATCATTTTTATACTGATCAGCCTGAGATTGCACTGCGGTTTTACAGGTAAGCACAGTGCTATCAATGCAGCTTTCTAATTCTAAAAATCAATCCTGTCAATGAAATACCCGAGTCACAGCGATTCAAATTCATTTAACTACATTTACCACAAAACCTTCCTGACTGTTAGTAATTCTTGACTACACAGACTTATAGAATGCAGTATGTCTTCCTATATCGCTGTGTTTGCTCTATTTGATCTGATTAAGCGTTCATTTTGCTGCAGGGGGTACTGCTGTTTTAAAGACAGATTGATCTACAAAAAGGAAATCTTGGCAGGCTTTTGCATTCATCGATTGCATTTATGTGGCATAAGATCAGCATAGCACTATTCAGTCTTGAGTATGGGACAGGGCTGCAAAACAAGAAATATGTGGTCAACCACTTAACAAAATGAAATGCTAAATCCCTTCTTTTCTGTCTAGACGACTGCTCCAGATGGGAGTTTATAACTGTCAGCTCTACAACAACCTGGGTCTTTGCTGTTTTTATGCCCAGCAGTATGACATGACGCTGAGCTCCTTCGAACGAGCACTTCAGTTAGCTGCAAACGATGATGAAGTGGCAGATGTGTGGTATAACATGGGACATGTGGCAGTAGTATGTACTTCTCTCATAGATACTGTTACAGGCAGATTTTTTTTTTTTTTTTTTTTTAATTAACATGCAATACAGCAGAGTGGGGTAGTGGTTAGGGCTCTGGACTCTTGACTGGAGGGTCGTGGGTTCAATCCCAGGTGGGGACACTGCTGCTGTACCCTTTAGCAAGGTACTTTACCTAGATTGCTTCATTAAAAACCCAACTGTATAAATGGGTAATTGTATGTAAAAATAATGTGTAAAAAATAATGTAATTGTATGTAAAAATAATGTGATATCTTGTAACAGTTGTAAGTCGCCCTGGATAAGGGCGTCTGCTAAGAAATAAATAATAATATTAGTAAGTTGCCCAATAGAATAAATACAGATCTTAACTGTGAAGAAAAGGCACAGTAACTTAAGTAATGAGCTGTATGTTTCATGTTGGATTTGGGGGGGGGGGGGGGGGGGTATATATTAAATAAGTGTTTAATGCTGAATATCCCTCATATTTTAAAATATTGGTATTGGAAATATAAAGGCTCTGACATTCCCATCCATGTAAACTTGTTTCTGTAATATTGATGCTCTTTCAGTATTTTATAATACAACACAACCCTTTTCCTTGCAATTCACAGGGAATAGGAGACTCTGTTTTAGCATACCAGTGTTTTAAACTGGCTCTGTCCAACAACAATGACCATGCAGAGGCTTACAATAACTTGGCAGTCCTAGAACTTCGCAAAGGCAGAGTTGAACAGGTAAGATCTAGAGCAGTGCATTCAACCTGTATGTTAAAACCAAGCTCTTAATTTATTACAAGATAAGATTCTTTCTGTTGTTTACAAGTATTTCTTCTTAATAGTTGTGTTCATCAAAATCTGATTCTTTTCAGGCAAAGGCGTTCCTGCAGACTGCTTCAGCTCTGGCATCTCACATGTATGAACCTCATTATAACTTATCTACCCTTTCCGAGAAGGTACATATAACCCTTTTTTTTATCAAGATACAATTTTAGTTACCTGATTTTTATTACACTAACCTTGATTCTCCAAACTGATTTTAAGAACACCTGTGTTATCCAAACAGCCCACTGGTAGCCTGTTATGTACAGTGATCTTCAGTCCTGTATTCATAGATACAATGCATTAACTAGCCCTATATCTCTGGTCTTGTCAGTTCAGTATTGAAATTAGGCATAAAAGGTTTTAAGTACACAATTCTTAGAGCATTTCCCATTGTATAATTTGTAGCTGCTGACCAATAATGAATCCCAGTGTAGGCAGATCCAAATAGATGTCAATTTAACTAAACCATCTATAACCTTAGACCTATGATTATCTTTGTCTTGATGATGATGATGACGATGATTATTATTCTATGAATAGATGGGCGACCTTCAAAGCAGTTATACTGCTGCTCAGAAATCAGCAGCTTCATTCCCAGAACATGTGGACACGCAGCAGCTCATTAACCAGCTCAAACAGCACTTTGCTGTGCTCTGAAGAACCAGCTGAAGTCCTGATTATTCCACATGTGGAGTTTTCCGTTCTTTTTTTTTTTTTTAAATGTTCCTTTTACACAATACCGAGGGGGACAGTCTGTTCAAGTGATCCTCAGTTATCATACTTTCTACATTAATAAACAGATGATCTCTGTGCTTATTACAGAATGTGTCTGACTTCTCTGTTACACTTTGATGAATTATGTAAAGTTTTGTACGGATGGAACTTTTATGTTCCAGAAACCAACAATAGTTTCATGAATACCAAGCTTTATTTAATCCACTTAAATATAATTTCATAGCTCAGGAGGTGAAACACTTGAGTGATATTGCATTGCTTTATCAATACAAAAAAAACATTAACTTGGCACTAACACTAAAGATTTGTGAATATAGATACATTGTGTCTTAGAAAATGTATTTAGATATTTGAGGTACCAAAAAAATGTAACATAGTACTATTATTTAAACAAAACAAAAAAACTGTATTTTAATAATAATAATAATAATAATAATAATAATAATAATAATAATAATAATATGATGTTTGTACTCTGGTGTACTGTATCCCAATAAAACAAAATCATATTTCAAAATGTATTCTCTTCAGTTACCATAATTTATTTACATGAGAATAAAACAGACACAGCTGTAATACTTGACGTATACAATTGAACCCAAATCTGTCCCCTGAGATTTTTATGTTTATTGTTTAGGTTAGCAAAGCAAGTTATGGATATTGTTCTTTTCATTTATGAATGTTCATTTAAGCACTTTGTGATGGTGGTCCACTATGAAAGGCGCTATATAAAATAAAGATTGATTCACTTAGCACAAAACAGTGTGCTGCCTCATATTTTTATTTTCTGTAATGAACAGCGTGGTAAATAATAGGGAAACTCAGAAACAGACAACATGCTTTTGCCATCTGTTAAAAGCAATATTTCACTTAGAAAGATGAAGTAAAAGGGAAATCCACACAATATAAATGTTAGTGTTATTAAACCGAGAGAAAACCACTTGAGAGTGCTTAGCCCTTTGCTGTCCAGTGTACAGTATATTTGACATTGAGAAAATAGGCATTCAATAGGTATGGGGACCTACCCAGGGCAGTAATCAACAATGTATGTTTAAAATATGTGTGAAGAAATGCTGCATTTGTTTGACTCTTTTCACCCTAAAGAACAGGTAGTCATATGCCAAATTATGCTTTAACTATCAAAAAAACCCTCCAATTACTGCAATTTATTATAAGAAAACGTGTCTCGTGAATTAAATGCAAAATTATTACAAAATAAAAACGGTTTTATTACATTTTGAAAGAAAGGGGTATTCAATCGGGTGCTGCTTGACGTGTGTTTGAAAGCTTTATGTAGGGCAGTGTTAAACAGAAAATTGTTCATTCATTTGAAACTTTGAAAAACAAAGTCTGCTTGCGGTCGCTGGGTGGCAGTCGAGATACCATATGGAGTGTGACGTCACCAGCACTGTATCTTGAAAAGCTTTCGAACAAGCCTCTGCTCTCGCCGGGCGCGGTGGCGTGCGCCTATAATCCAAGTTACTGGGAGGCTGAGGCTGGCGGATTGCTTGAGCTCAGGGGTTCTGAGCTGCAGTGGACTATGTCGATCGGGTGTCCGCACTAAGCTCGGTATCGATATGGTGCTCCCGAGGGAGCTCGGGACCACCAGGTCGCCTAAGGAGGGGTGCACCGGCCCAGGTCGGGAACGGAGCAGGTCAAAGCCCCCGTGCCGCTCAGTAGTGGGATCGCGCCTGTGAATAGACACTGCAGTGCAGCCTGAGTAATACAGTGAGACCCAATCTTTTTGGTTTCTTTTTTTAAAATAACATTTTTAAAATAGTAATCAGAATTTAATTAGAATTAATAATCGACATTTCCATTTAAATAAATAATTAGCTCTGTTTTCTTTGGGACAGCCTACTTTTTATTTAAAAATATATATAAGAATGTACACTTAGACATAGTATCATTTTTAAAAACTCAGTTATTTAAAAACTAAAATGAAATCTTATTAAGGCTACTATAATTTAAAGCAGATTTGACGGTACAACAACCCCTTTCTTTCGCACTGACATGTACGGCCATGTTGGCTTTTCTACTGCCACCTCAAGTTAGAAGCGCAGAAATACAGGTTAAAATATACAGGGGGAAAAAATCACCAGCAGGGGTCGCTGTTCACTCGTTTGAAACTATGTAAAACAATAAAAACGCGTATTGCTGTTGAAGTGTTTATAAGTCTTGTTTAAAATAATATTGTGCGAGGCAAACCAGGTTTATAGTGGGAGGCAGTATTTCCAGAGGCATATAGACTAATTTAATTGTAAGAAACCGTTGCAAAATACCAAACCCCGTGTTTTCTACGAGAAAGAGATCTTCTAAACAGGTTTTACATTGTCGTTAACTTTAAATACAAGTGACTTTCAGACTTTTCAAATAAACTAACTTTCAGGCTATATTACACAAATTGATCTGGCTCTAAACACCGGCCGCTCTGTGGTTTGCACCCAGCGCCTCTTACCGAGCTACTTATAAATGACATTGTATGAGGAAGTGTTTCCGGGTCTCTCTTAGCAGCACTGTAAGATGGAGGCGCGGGGAAGAGCGCATTGACTGTAAAAGTTCGCTTTAATATAAACTTTGCATGTATGAAATTACTGCGGGAAAATACAGAAGAATTATCTGAGTCGCAATTATAAACCCCGGACAACAACCAGAAACACTTCGGTTCGAAGGCTGATGAAAAACTAAGCGTTGGGGAGTTCTGCAGGTCTGGGTTGCAGAAAGTAATTTAGAGCAAATTAAGTATACAGTAGTCATCGATTTCACAGCACAGCACTGACCAATTGAAACCTCTAAACAAGAAAACCCTACGGTTTTTTGTCAATGGCATTTGGAACGTGCATGCGGTTAAATTATATTTAATACCAGTTTTAGTAACTAAAACAAATAACATAAAGAATACCCAACCAGCTGTCTCCTGTTTTGTTTGCATTGTATTGCGTATCGCTGCTAGTCTAAAGGCACAAGCAGAGCACAATTTAATTTGAAGATCTTCGTGTAGTAAATATAAACATATTATGGTAGGTATTTGTTAGACTAGAGCTAGCTATATATTTAAAATTGCAAATTATAAATACTATATAAAATCTGCTGAGATTAGGCGGCGACTTGGAACAAAATGACCTTAGAAGGCTATGAAAGACATTATGACTCTCTGAACTCGGATTTTGGGAGTGAATTGGATGGACCCGGGCCTCGATCTGGTTCTGGGAGTTTCAGTGGGGAGCAAGAGAAGTTACATTATATCCCGATTCGAATCCTGGGACGTGGCGCGTTCGGAGAGGCCACACTGTACAGAAGATCAGAGGTAAACACAAAACTACATGGCTGTTGTTGGTTGCTATACTGTTGGTTGCTAACAGGTGGCTTGGTCGTTTTCAATACGTGTGCGTAATAAAATTACTGCAGGGGTCTTCAATGAAGTAATTTACCCAGATGTATTTATTCAGCAGCGTTTGTAAATGACAGTGTGTGGGTCGTTCCAGTTGATTGTGGCATTTCTTTGTAATGTATTATTTATAACGTTGCAGCATGTACTAACATGTTGGCATTCTTCAGCTCCCGCTGGCACACAGAGGCAATACAAGTCACGACTTCTGCATTTACCCTTCAAGCACTGCTTGTGGTTGAGATGTGTATACATTTGCATAGTGGTTTTGTCCAACGTTAACCACTTCCAAGCACCTTACATTTTACATCCTACAGAAAGGTAGCATAAAAAGATATGGCCCAATCAAAAGACCTGCCGCTTCCAGGTATTTAATGGAATAATGTAATACAGTATGCCTTTCCCACAGATAACATGGATAGATTTTAATGTGCCCAGCCAGGTGCAATATTAACCCTTCCCTTGGCTTGACGGTACTGTAAACTCAAAGTTCTAGAAGTTGGGGGTATTGAAATGTTCTAGTATGACTGTGACCTTGTTGGCACAGAAGGGCACACTCTTCTGATCTGGAATTCCATGTATTTGCAGGATAACTCTTTGGTAGTATGGAAGGAAGTGGATTTGAACAGCCTTTCCGAGAAGCAGCGAAGGGATGCCATGAACGAGATTGTTATCCTGTCTGTTCTGCAGCATGATAACATCATAGCCTACTACAACCACTTCTTGGACAAGAACACCTTACTGATTGAGCTTGAATACTGTAACGGTGAGCAGTGGGCAGGTCCTTGTCTTGCAAACTGTACTGAAGGTTTTAACCTGCCTATATTTCAGCTTTTATATGTCACCTTTTTTTATAACGTGTATTTTTGTACGCTACATGTGAAATGTCATGAACTAAATGGATATTGTACTAAAATCTAATGCACAGTTAGTAAGTATTATTTAGAAATGAGTGGTATAAATTTGGTTGATTTGTATAATGATTTGCAATTCCTATCCTTCACTTGGTGCTTTTAGAAATGCTGTCGTCTTGTATTTCAGGTGGAAATCTTCATGATCTAATTAACCAGCAGAAAGGGAAGCTCTTCACAGAAGAGGTAAAGTCTGTTTTATTAAAACCTGCAGTTCTTGCCATTCTCTTCAGAGGGAAACGGTTCTGTGTTCTGTTCTGGCATTGAAAAAAGTGCCTTATTTGGGGATGCATTTTTTTTTTGCTTTGGGTGTATTTTCACTGTGTTCTCCTTTCTTTGCAGACTATGATATGGTACTTTTACCAGATAGCATCAGCTGTGGCTCACATACATAAAGCTGGCATTCTTCACAGGTAAAGTGAAACATCCTGCTTGTGAGCTGTTGTATTCACGTTGCGCCGTGGAAATTTCCACGCAGGTGACACATCTGTGAACCAAACAAGGGTGCGCACAATCGGGGGGGGGGGGGGGGGGGGCAGTAATACATTCTAGCCAATGAAAAAGGATTTTGAAGTGTGTTTCATCTAAAGTTGTACCTACAATACATCTTTGTTTCTCAGAAAGGTTCCCCTGCATGGTTCATTTTGTGTGTGTGTGTGGTTTCCTATATGTCTGTGTCACCCAAATGATTCAGGGACCACGTTAGAGCTGCTGTATAGGAATGTTTGACACTTGGTTCTGTTTTGAAGGGATATCAAGACGCTGAATATTTTCCTCACCAAAGCAAACCTGATTAAGCTAGGAGATTATGGACTGGCCAAGCAGCTGGGTTCCCAGTATTCCATGGCGGAGACTGTGAGTACTGTTGCTGCCTGCTTATCATTGCTGTCGAGTCTGTTTAACCCTATCCAATGTATCAAGGGACAAGTCTACAAAGAGCTAGACAAGTACACAGGAGGCCCCCAGTTTGACTCTTGTACCTGTTAAGTGGTTGTTAACAGTGGCTGTTTTGCGGTATTAGGGTGGTGAGGAGAGGAGGGGGTTTATCTATATCTACTGTCTAGTTTTTTTTTGGGGGGGGAGGGGGGGGGGCTTATCACTTGTTCTTACAGCTGAACTGCAGTTTAGAAGCTGCCAAGAAGCCGTTTTTCAAACCAGACGCTGTAATGAGCCTCGCCTGCTGAATTAGTGAGTGTCTAGTGTCCTTGACCGCTGGGGTTTCTATTCCTGTCTTCTCGGGGTCCCAGTGAGCAGCTGTGAGAGAGGCCCTCGTTTGTCTTTAAGCTATTTTTGGCCGTGCAGGCTTTGTGTCTCAAGGCATGAGTTATGGGATGAGTCTCTAAGCTCATTTCCTTTTTTTCCTGCAGCTTAAGCTTAGAAAAAAAAGAATACTATTATTTTGCTGTCTGTTTATGATATAAAGCAGGTTTATATCTTTGATGGATTGGAAAAGAAAAGTAGGATACAAAGTAATGCTTTTTCCTCTTTCAATTTGTTCTACTTCGTTTAGTTCTTTATATAACCAAAACCTGGATAAACATCAGCCGTAATATTGGAGGAGAGAATAGAGCTCACTGGACTCTTTGCTTAACTGTTTAACAGGCCAGGATTTCCAACCACTGATATATAATATGTTGCAGGGTGATTAGAAAGCAAGTTTACCATATCAACGATGTGGTGTGTTGATGTGGTAATCACCCATTATATAAAATCTATACAGTACTATATGTTAAACAGACAGTCTTGTATACACTAAAACCAATTCATTATTTACATTAACATGTATCTGCTAATTTATAAAGTCTTGGAACTTTTACCATAACATTTTCCATCAAGAGTTTTCCATGTGGACTGTTTGCTCATTTTGTTGGTTCTGTTTTAAAAGGTTCATGTTAAAGCGAGCACAGAGTGTGACCCTATTCTAAATGCCTCTTCTCTCTCCTAGTGTGTAGGAACCCCTTATTACATGTCTCCGGAGTTGTGCCAGGGAGTGAAGTATAACTATAAGTCAGACATCTGGGCCGTGGGCTGCGTTGTGTTCGAACTTCTCACTCTGACGAGGACGTTTGATGCAACGGTATGACTTCTTTTCAAACTGTCCTCTTTGTACTTGATATGTTCCGTTTACTAGAATATTTAGTGCTGTCAAGCGTGTACGCTGCTCTGTTTGGTTTCGCTGAGCTGCTGATCAACAAAGCGAATGTTTCCATACCGTCTGTGTGCAGAACCCTCTGAACCTGTGTGTGAAGATTGTGCAGGGGAACCGGACCATGGAGGCGGATCCTGACGTGTTCTCTGCTGGCTTGATTCATCTGGTGCACCAGTGCCTTGACCAGGTGTGTAAAGATCTTTATGTTTCTTACCAACTTCACTGTGCAAACATGGCAGCCATTGTGTGCCTGGTAATAGTCCTACATACGTTTTCTTTCTGCACTGATTGGAATTTCACTGCCGGTTGTCATCTCTGGGCTGATAGTCCAAGAACTCGATCTTCTTTTGCCCCTGTCTGGATTCGAAATCGGGTCTGGGAAAGGAAAGGCCTGTAGCTTTGGCAAGGTCTAGTAAACAGACAGCAAGTGTTCTCTGTTCAAATTTAGAAATACTAAAAGAAATGTCATGAAATTTGAGTTTCTTTCCGTATTTCTAAATGTAGCACAATTTGGGGGGGGGGGGACATGTAGCACATTGACTATGTTTCCCATAAAATTGAAGCTAGAAGCTTGTAGTGGAGGTTGATTTTCTGATAATAAAAGCACATGTAATAACAAATCATTACTTGTTTCTGTGTTTTAGGACCCGGAGAAGAGACCCACAGCTGAGCAGATCCTGGAGCAGCCAATCATCCTCACCCACAGGCAGTGAGTTTGCTGAAGTTCGGGGGGCTGCCATTTCAAATGTCTCTAGCTGAAAGTATAAGTGCTTCACCTCCCCTAAATGTGTAATTCCATCCAAGTAATGAATGTCTCTCTCAGAAATGTAGGGTGTAAATGGTTCTTTTTTGCTTCTTTGAAAACTAAATTAACTCCTTGTTCCTCTGACTTTTCCAGAGAGTTGGACGATAAGGTTTCTCTGCTCAATGGACCTAATAAACGACCAAGGTATGTTTTATTTTTAGTTGTTTGTTTGCTTATTTTGAAACCTTGACTCTCCGCTCGCTCGTTAAAGTTAACAAAATGGCAAATGAACATTCTAAACCGTTCGCTAGAAAGATGAAGAGCAAAACAAAATAGCCAACTTGAGGATTTGAACCCGTTGTCTTTCCCACTGATCAAAGAAGGGCTAACGAGACGGCTGTGCGTTTCCCTCCAGGCTGAGTACAGCGAATGAGACCTCCATCGCCGTGGTAACGTCTCGCTCCAGCGAGGTTTATTTCTGGGGGGGAGGGAAGTTCACACCCCAGAAGCAGGATGCCTTCAAGGGGGGGTGTAGCGCCCAGCAGGTGTGTGCTGGAGAGACTCACTTTGCCGTGGTGACAGTCGAGAAGGAGCTCTACACCTGGGCAGTGAGTATTGGAGCGCATTTGTTTTCATTACAACCACCAAAGAGACTGAGGAGTTACACATAAAGAAGAGAGTTCAACTTGCCCAGCCCTGACTTATAATAAACAATTACTGCCAGATTTGCATGGCAAAAAAAATATTCTTGTTTAGCAGTTTTATTTTAAGTTAGTGGAACTAAAAATCTTTTATGTGGTGCAAAAGAGATTTTTTTGTTTTTGTTTTATTACACAGTAATTTAATCAAACGCCTAGTGTTGGCTCCACTTTGATGTATATGTAAGGTGTATGGTGAAAAGTCTGAGTAATGTTTGGGGTCAAGGTGGCAGTTTAACAGCGTTGCTTTGTGACTGCAGAATGTGCAGGGTGGTACGAAGATGGTCGGACAGCTGGGCCACGGAGACCAGGCCTCCTACCGGCAGCCGAAGAGAGTGGAAAGACTGCAGGGGAAAGCCATCCGACAGGTGGCCTGTGGGGCCGATTTCACTGCCTGCATCACTGGTGAGTGGGCATGCAGCAGTAGCAGGAATTTATATTTGTGTGTGTGTTTTGCCAGTCTTAAATAACTAAAGCACTAAAGCAGGGTCACTGCCCTGTTTGTTTCTGGTTGTGACGCCATGTTTACAGGTAAATTCGGGTCTTGTTTATTTATTTCCCTGATTCTCCTCTAGATGAAGGCCAGGTGTATATGTTTGGCTCGGACTACTATGGATGTATCGGAGTGGACAACCAGCAGGGGTCGGAGGTCCGGGAGCCAGTTCTGCTGGACTTCTTCCTGTCCAACCCAGTGGAGCAGTTGTCTTGTGGGGACAACCATGTGGTGGCTCTGACCCAGGACAAGGATGTTTACTCCTGGGGCTGCGGGGAACACGGTTAGTGTGCTCATCTTCTCCGATTCCTCCAAGCGCCTTGAACTGCAGTGCGGTCGTCTTGTTGATAACAGAACAAGATTACCCTTTCCAGCTAATGTTTGTTTGCAGTAAACTCACCTTGGAGCCTTAAACTGATTTCTGCAGATGTAAAACTGAAGGCAGTTGTGTTGGGGCTATGGTGAAGCGTTCAGTAAAAAGGATTTGGAAAGGTGCATTTTTTGATAAGTGTGAATTGCTGACATGAAGGCAGTGTTCAGTGGTTGATGTAGCTTGCTCCGTTTTCCTCAAGGTCGCCTCGGACTGGATTCAGAAGATGACTGGGCCACTCCTCAGCAGGTAAGAGGCTCAGTGTGACAGTTTCACATGTCGGACCCCTTCTAGCAGTGTTTAAGATCTCTAATTGGAAAACCTGTTCTTTCAAGTGCAGTAACAGAATGGCAGGAATTCCAGAGTGCTTTTATTGTTTGTTACAGTGTGTGATTTTTAGTTTGTTAGGTCTGTTATTACTGATTTGTCTCTCTTCCTTGCTTTAGGTGGATGTGCCCAAGAGTTTAAGCATTTCTTCAGTGCACTGCGGCTCAGACGGGACTTTTTTCTTGACTCAGTCGGGGAAGGTGCTGGCATGTGGGAACAACGAGTTTAACAAACTGGGTCTGAACCAGAGCATCTCTGGGATCATGAACCACTCTGCTGAGGTATGCTGTGGAGTTTACCTGGTCACACAACACCCTGGAAGTATTACAGAACCCCCTGCAGTGTTTAGCTTTGACTCAGGAATGTTTGCAGGAGAAACAGATTTGTTTCTTCTAAACATTGTAGTGTATCCTGTTCATGCTCCCTCCTTCAACAATGCCGGTGCTCTGATTGAAACGAAAGGCATATTGTGGGGTCAGAAAACCAGCATTGTTGCAGGAGGGAGTGGGATCTGGATACACTGCAGTCCTTGGAGAGATTTTTTTTTTTTTTCAGTCCTGGCAAACGCTCCTGAGAATGATGTGTGTTTAAAAAAAAAAAAAAAATGTACACAGCAAAGGTCATGCAATGCATTTCTTGTAAACTTTGCAGTGTTCTGTAACTCTTCTAAGATATAGTTGAAAAGATCAGTGCAAGTGCATTCCGTGATGCTGTAATGCTTGGAGAGGTACAAGGAAATGCATAGAAACAGAATGCCTGACCTGTATCGTACCTCGCTCTCATTAATGCACACGTTTCTTTAGAAGAATTTAAAATTCACTGGCAGTTTTATTATTTTGAATTAGACACACCTTGCTCTGACTAGTATTTGATTTCTGTTTTGTTTGTTCAGATATGTTTGAACACAAACAAATGTAATCTGTAGCAGTTCACCACATTCAGTCATGCACTTTTCTTCCCCAGGTTTACCAGGAGATCCCCTACACCACCTCCCTTACTCTAGTGAAACAACTCGCCAGATTCAAAATCCGATCCATCTCTCCAGGCAAGACCCACGCTGCTGCTATTGATGGTAAGGGTGCTTATATCTGCTTCATTCATTTTGGAAGTTAATGAGGAACACAGACATGTAAATAGCTTGAATGATGTCATCTTCCGCTACTATCATTTACCAGTTCCTGAAACCACCACCAGCTAATGTTGGCAAGCAGAGAGGGTGGGGGGTGGGGGGGGGTCACTCTGTCCAGTATCTTCCAATGCCTAATGCTGGTGTGATATGCAGTTCTGGCTGTATTCCTGCTATTTTGTCCATACTCACCTGTGTCACTTTGGCTGGTAGAACTTTATTCTAGTTACTCTACTCTATTCTAGTCCATATCTGGAAAAAGCTGATGGTGGGTTTTGAACTATCTGCTGACCTGTAGAAATCCATAGAGCACTGGTGTGGAGGGTATAAATGAACATGGCTCTGTATCCATCTCTCTCTCTCTCTCTCTCTCTCTCTCTCTCTCTCTCTCTCTCTCTCACTCTCACTCTCACTCTCACTCTCACTCTCACTCTCACTCTCACTCTCACTCTCACTCTCACTCTCACTCTCACTCTCACTCTCACTCTCACTCTCTCTCTCACTCTCTCACTCTCTCACTCTCTGGTTTCAGAACGAGGCCGGCTGCTGACCTTTGGCTGTAATAAGTACGGACAGCTTGGAGTGAGAGATTACAAAAAGCATCAGGACGTCAACCTCCTGGTGGGTCCCTTTGGGGGCAAGGAAGTCACCAAGGTGTCCTGTGGAGATGGCTTTACCATGGCTGCAACAAAGGGTGAGAAAAAACACCACCTTATAACCAAACCCCTATCAGCCATTGGTACAGTAGAAAGGTGCCACTTTAAAATCGATGAGTAGTATTTGCAAGTCTAAAATAATGATATTCTCCTAAAGCATACAATTTTATATGTGTATTACAAAGAATGTCGACAGAAGAATGAGGAATGGCGCGTGCTTTTCTCTCACTACAGATAATCAGATCTTCGCCTGGGGAAATGCTGGGAATGGTCGTCTGGGAATGCCACCGGCTAAAGGGTACGGCTCAGAAGTTTGTCCGGCCCTTCCCCGTCCCATTTTTGGCACCTTGCACCACGTTCCAGACCTGTCTTGCCGTGGCTGGCACACAATCCTTATAGTTGGTGAGTGAAGATGTTGACTGCAAATTGAGCTATTTACAAGAGTCTTGCAGCTTGCACATGTAAAGTATTTAAACTGATATCGTGTCTACTTTGCATTTCAGAGAAGGTTCTGAATTCCAAAACGATCCGTTCAAATAGTAGTGGGCTGTCTATAGGAACTGGTAAGTAAAGCTTTTTGATGCCAGTTATAGTATGAACAATTATGGTTTACGGCTGTTCACTACAAGGTCAATGTATTATATTGAAATCTTTATCTTCAATAGTCGGCCAGGGCTCAGTAGCAGAAGTGGAGATGGAGAGTGAGTCGGATTTGGAGCCCCTGGAACAGCACAGAGGTTCGGGGGGCACAGTGGAGGCAGACGCAGGGGTGCGCAGGCTGGAGACCCCCACAGACTCTCTCGCCAACATGACTGAGAGCTCATGTCCTGACTGGCTGCTCAGGGTTTGTAAAAAAATAAATAAATAAATAAATAAATAAATAAAGCCATTCACTTTCTGTGCTACTGAGATATACAGGATAGATAAGCAGTAAGGAATTGTGAAATCCAGCCTTACCAAAATCTCTGGTTGTTGTGCTTGTCAGTTGGCACAAGCAAGATTCAGCAAAAAATGCTTGCATTTTAATTTATTGCAGTGGTTGTATTTGGTATTTTGTCTTCGTGTGGCTTTTTTTGGTGTGTTTTTTAATTTGTTTGTATTCCGTCCTGTATAGGAGCTTGAAGATGCAGAGTTCATCCCGATGCCTAAGAATGCAGAGGGCTTCTCTCCAATGGATTTGTCAGTCTCTGGGCCTGAGAAGGCTACACTCCCTTACGATGAGCTGCAAGGGCTGAAGGCCGCTGCAGAACCACTGGCAGAGAAAGGACTCCCGGTAATGAGTTCCGAACCACTGCACCTTCTCAGGCAATATTATACACACGACTACACTGCTACTCCAGGGTGTAGTACACCCCTAAGCACTGGGCTTTCTTTATTCTGGAGGCCTAAGGACCACTTTCCAGAGGGATGTTCCATGGGTAATACTCAAATCAGTGTGTCGCCCCTGGCCTCAAAGCCTTCCTGCGAGCCATGCCCAAGGTAACAGACAGTGTTTTAGGTCAGGTTAGCAGTACACCCCTAGATCATCCTGTGTTCCTAACACCTAATTGCATCAAGAGCATTTGCATGCAATATGATTTATGTAGACTTTCAATTTCCTGTGCAGACTGCTTGTGTGGGTTCAGAGAAAGTGAATGGCGTCAGCGAGGAGCCAGCCACGTGCAACATGTGCAGCACGTCTCAGTGGGAGACGCAGCAGCAGAAATTACAGCAGGAAAATATCCGAATCTGTGCAGAGCTGCAGAACCTGAGGAGGGAGATCAGTGAAGTGTCTCCGGTAAGGTCATCTTGAATAAATAAAAGGGCAGGTTTTGAAGGACACTTAAAATAGGGTCTGCTGTCTGCAAGTTACATAACCATGGACTCCACAATTTAAAATATATTTTTTTTTTCTGCTTGCACACATTACAAGTATTTAATCCTGTTTGGAAAACAAAATGTTTGCTTTGGAGCACCATCTAACTAGTTTCAATGGTGGCAGTGGATTGTGCATAACTTTAAAGTACATTCTAGCTTTTCAGTAACAGGCTTTTAGCATCAAACCATTTATTTCAATACAGTTCTGTGCTTGTGATTTTGCAATTGTTTTCCAGTCTGAATGCCAGTCTCACTTGACTTTGTGTTTGCAGTTGAAAGAGACTGTAAGAAGACAGGAAGAAATTATTCAGGTGTTACAGAAGCAGGTATATATCTATATGTATTTCTGTATAGCTGTTCTGTTTTTATGTATGCGCTGCCTTTTGACCCTGTGATCATGATGTGCAATTCTCTTTCTCCTGTAGTTTAGTGATCTGATGAAAGAAAACGAGAAGCTTTGGAAGGCAATTGAGACTCTTAAACTGAACGATTCAGGGGCTGATCAAAAAAACCAAGAATCTGCAAGGTGCAGTGCTGAAACCAACGCTGCACACGGCACACAGGCAGACGTCTGCCAGTAGCCTGGGTCTTAGGTTGATCTGTTGTTACAGATTGGGTGACATTGGATCCTGTCAGATTTTAACACACATCTACACGGCACAGCTGTCCTAGCTTCGGTTCGGTAGCAGAGAAAGACAGGGTTGTCTTTTCTGCAGCATGAGAGCACCTCAGATGTATTTTTGCAAGGTGGGATTTGCTGATGCGTGTGACTGAAATGAAAGATTACAGAAGTACAGAGGTTTTCACCAGTCAATAACAAAGTGTAGTTATTTTGATCGTTTTGATACGTTGAGCTTTTAGCGTGGCAGATGGCCGAGCGATGGTTAGATTATACAGTGTTAGCAAGTTTGGAGTTGGAAAGGGCTCTTCATAGAACCAGAAACAGGGATAAAATGTATGGGTTTTTTTGTTGTTGTTTTTCCTCATTTGTTATAAACTGCATTTCTTAAGTAAAACGTTTGGTGGAATCCCCCTGTATATAGAGGAAGGATGAAATAAGTTATCCACACACACAAGAAAACGATAAAGAAGGTAAAAACAGCAAGCACCGCATTTGAGGAACACGATCATATTTTAGGGAAGAGGTAAAGAAAGTTTGCAAGGGTTACTTTTTAAAAAGGAAAAAAATCTTTAATAGACAGCCTCTCTTAAACTGTACACGAGTTACTGTGACAGGTTTTGTAGTATACATGCTTTAAGGTGGCTGTTGTATAGTCATTAGCAGATTTAGTTGTTTCTGCCTGGGCTTGTTTTTTAACTATGAATGTTTTATGACTTTTTACAGATTTTACTGGTGTGATGGTAATTGACTTTTAAGGTTAAATAGAATCATAAAGTGTGATGCATTTATTTTGTATCCATTGTTAAAAGAAATTGTGACTGCAGTGTCAACCAAACGTGTAACAGATTGGCTTATTTAGTTTTACTATCAGCCAAGAATATTGCATATCTCAGAGTGCTGATTTGTTTGAATTGCATGATAAGTGAAGACGCTACTTCTCTGAGGAGTCTTGTTCAATAAGAATTTGCAGTTGGTAAATGAAACCACACACAGTTGTCGCATTTATCCCACCATTGATTTAAGTGTTTACTCTTTTTTGATCTTCAAATGAGTTACCACAGGTAGAATTTACGATGATTAAAATGCCTATAATTAATGTTGTGCTTTACATTTCAAGTGTTTATTGCTTTATATGTCTAGCTATTACAGTACAGTATAGTCAATATGTCTGCTTTCTTCCAAAGAAAACTCCTGCCTACACATTTTTCTTATTTTTTGTACTTTTCACAGTTCTGGGGTGTTTCTCAAAATAATTAGTGGTGATAATATACAGGTTATTTTCCCAAATCATGTAATTTACAGTAATGATGCAGAAATGTCAGTTATATTTTCTTAGTCAAGGGGCCTTTCTTCAACTCTTGGTTAAATATTGTTTAGGAAAATGTGATTGAATGCCTAGAAACAAATACATAAAGTTTATCTAGGTTTTTTTTTTGTTTGTTTGGTTTAATGCTGTACTGTAGAAAACTAGCTGTGAATTGATAGTCATTATTATTATTATTATTATTATTATTATTATTATTATTATTGT